>NC_092137.1:41715944-42023325 GCF_043159975.1 Macaca nemestrina
AAAACAAAGATGGAAGCATCCCACTGTCCAACTTCAAACTATACTACAGCACTACAGTAATCAAAAAAAATATGGTACTGGTACAAGAACAAACACATAAACCAATGGAACAGAATAGAGAACCCAGAAATAAGAATACACACCTACAACCATCTGATATTTCTGATCTTTGACAAACCTGACAAAAACAAGCAATGGGGAAAGGACTCCCAGTTCAATAAAGTGCTGGGAGAACTGGCTAGCCACATGCAGAAAATTGAAACTGGACCCTTTCTTTACACCATATACAAAAATCAATTCAAGACAGATTGAGTACACATTCAGCACTGCACGTGTATCCCTGAACTTAAAATAAAAGTTAGAAATGATAAATACATAAAAATAAAAGTTAAAAAAAGAACTGTGTTTCATTAATCTTTGAATTACCATTGTCTAACCCAATGTCATGAACATTGGTACCCACTAAAGAGAAGGAAAAAAACAAGGGAATTTTTGGTGTGATACCAGATAAAACAATAGCTGGCTGGCTTATGCTATTCTGGATGAGAGTAGGGGGCAAACTAAAGTTTAACCAATTAAGATGCAGTGTAGATGTGAAGCGTGACAAACTGTCTCCACAGACCCAGATAGAAATAGAGTCATCATTCTGTTTGACCTACAACCACAACCATGAGATCTGGAAGAACTTGCCATGATTCTCAAAGTTGTAGCATCTTATAAGGGTTGAAAATATATATTCTACATTCAGATAGTTCAAGTCAATCCTTGGAGCTTTGGAAGAGCCCCACAATCTTGCATAAATTATTTAACTCTCTATGACTCTCTATGGCTATTAATAATGGAAGTAATATTAGATTCTGCCATACAATGTTTGGTGAACACTAATGAAATAATATATGCACATTGTTTAACACATTGCTTGACACTTGGCAAGTGCTTAGATGTTAACTATAATCATCATTATTATCATCAGCATTATCATACTCCTCATATAAGACAGTCGCTAACTTTATAAATGAATAAATTAAGTTTTAGAGCAACTTTTCTCAGCACTAGTGCTAGAAAATTGCTATCACTTAGAACATGCAGTAAGTAATTTATTTGTAATGTCAAGTATTAGATTAGTGGTATCTAATATTTACAAAATGTAAAATAATTTATTTTAGGCAAACAATATTTTCTTTTTTAAACTTTAGATTCAGGGGGTACATATGCTTGTTTATTACATGGGCATGTTGCATACTGGTGAGGCCTGGGCTTCTAAGTGTATCTGTTACCCAATAGTGAGCTTTGTAAGCAACAGGAAATTTTTCAACCCTCACCCACACCTCCTTTTGGAGTCCCTAGTATCTATTTTTCCATCTTTCTGTTCATGTGTCCCCATTGTTTAGTTCTCACTTATAAGTGAGAACATGTGGTATTTGGTTTTCTGTTTCTAAATTAATTCAATTGGGATAATGGCCTCCAGCTCCATCCATGTTACTGCAAAGGGCATTGTTTCATTCTTTTTAATGACTACATAGTATTCCATGGTTTATATGTACCACAGTCTTTATCCAGTCAACCAAAGATGGACACTTATGTTGGTTCCATGTATTTGCTATTGTGAATAGTGCTCCAATGAACATACAAAAACAAGTGCCTTTTTGATATAATGATTCTTTTAAGTAAATAACAAGTAGTGGGATTGCTGGGTCAAGTAGTAAACCAATGTTTAGTTCTTTGATAAATCTCCATACTGTTTTGCATAGAGGTTGAACTAATTTAAATTCCCATCAACAATGTATAAGCTTTCCCTTTTCTCTGTATCCATGCCGCACTCTGTTGTTTTTTGACTTTTTTATAATAGCCATTCTGACTGGTATAAGATGATATCAGATTATGATTTTAATATCCATTCCTCTGTTCATTAGTAATGTTGAGCATGTTTTCACCTGTATTTCTTCTTTTGAGAAATGTCTGTTCATGTCTTTGCCCAGCTTTTAACTGGAATGACAAACATTTTCAAATGGTTCAACTTAATACTAGTTTCCAGATAATTAACTTTAAAATACAAATTAAACTACATTTAGGATTAAACCTATGATAATATCATTCTTTCATTCTTGGATTTATTATGATAAAATAAAAATAAATTTGGGCTCTACCCTGGGGTCCAACAGTATCTGTAAAGCACCCCAGGTGATCTCAATGTGGAAATATCTTATACTTCCTTATATTTAAGAGACCCACTGCTTTCTGCTTTCTCATGTGGAAAAGAAATGAAGACAGTCAAATGGCATCTCAGGTGCCACGATTGGTTTAGCTCAGTGATTTGCAATCATCACCTGGGGAGGACTTCAACACACAAATTCCAGCCCCCAACCCAGACCATGTAAATCATATTGATAATGAAGTATTAAGTTTGTCAACTAGCTCACTTCTAAGGCAAAAACATTTTTTCTTTTTGCCACTGATGGAAAAATAAGGTACTATTAGGCTGACATTACTAAATAAATGTATTTCTTGGTTTCTGTACACTTAAAACGTGTTTTTCCACATATCTTCAAATCAGTCAAAAGCAATTGGATGGACCATGTTTAAAATAGTTACAAAGGTAACCTTGCAACTACTTAGGATGAATAATTTTATCTTCTATGTACAAATAAGAGTTCATTATTAAGTGGGCTATATAACTTCAGTACCTATTCCATAAGTGTCTGATGACAATTACCTCTGTGAGGCTAAACAAATACATCCCTATCATATTTATATGATTGTTAATATGGTTATTGTCCTTTAAAAATCTAATTTACCCACAATGCATTTCAAACATCTAGTTAAACAAAATTATTTTTCCTGAATCCTAGATAAAATTCTTATCTTTCACAATTACATAGCAGTTTCAAAACGTGGTGTTTATTTATTCAGTTGTTTATTGGCTTTAATAGGACTTCATTAAGAAAAATTTGTATACAAATTTATTTTTAAAGTTCTCTAGAGGTTAGACTTTAGCACAATCAATGCTTACACCCCTTGAGAGCTAACCAAGCCTTTATGAACTTTTCAAATGGGTGCTGGTTTCAGATATTAACTACTGTGCAAACCACCATGAAGATTAGGATTTGCTAACAGGCAGTTTTTCATTTACTTGTTGGGAGACAACACTTTTCTCCATGCTTTTTATAGTGATAAAATGTCTTCTAATGTAAGGTCAGAGGAAGGAGAAGATTTAGGAGTGGTGGGGAAGGCAGTAGATTCTGGACAGTGGCATTTTTATATGGCAACAACTAATTTTCTCCATTGTTCTCATTCCACACTTTGAATCAGTCGGAATATTGCTATTAGACTTGTTATTGATCCCATTGGCATTCTATTTTAACTTTGGAATGAAGGAAATTGATGTAAATTATTTGTCTTTTAACCTAAATGATATTTGGTAATTACTTGAGTGGGACACTTATTTTTAAGAATCTTTATACTCCATGATTTTAGTCATTCAGCCAAAGTTTGTAGGTACTAGAAGATAATCTATGACTATTTATGTATTTATTTATTTTGCATGAACAGAAATGAATACCAAAGTTGTTCTCCACATATTTCAGTTGGTCAAGTAAGCATATTCTAGTTTATTCATACTAAAACGTGACTTGTTTAACACATTTCCTTGGCTTGAAAGTTAGGAATCAATAAGCACAAGATCAGAAAACATTAGAGATACAGGAATTGGAATTAAATGATTGCTGTCAGGCAGTCCAGAAATAAAGCAAATAATGTCTTGGATTTTAAAATCTAATTCAACTTTTACTCACTGCTTCATGATTAAAATGTTCCTTTGAAACTAAAATTTACTCTCCATATTTGCAAGCTACTTAATGATTAGGGTTTTATTTTCAGTCTGCCAAATTATACATGTTCATACCACTGACAACCCTCTAAATAGTGACATTTTTATTAATGAAGGTCAATTTTCTATTAAGAACTAAAAGTAGATGCAAGGATTAACCAAAAAGGAGACAGGAAGCACCAGAAGGAAGGAAGGAGAGGGTTCGAGGCAGTTCGCCCAGCCAGGGACTAAGAGCCAGGAAAGCCTGGATGCAGAAAAACATAAAGAGAGAAAGCCCCAGGGCTCCAAAACAGGCTTTTATAATCTTGGCTATGGGAAAGACCCACTATAACCTCGGGCCTGACATATGGAGCTGCCTAATGATTGGACAGAGATGTTGCTCCAGAAAGAGAACCCACACAGATTCCCACAGGCATACAAGCCTGCAGTAGCCTCAGCCAGGCACCATTTGAGTGCCAAGACACTAGGGATCTACAGACACAGGTGCTTCTGTTACTCCAAGGAGGGAGAGGGGAGAGGGAGAGGGGAAACTTGGCATTCCCATATACCCCTGGGATGGTGCCAACTACCCTGCTGTGGGAACTAGAAAAACAAGAACAAACCAAACCCAATGTTAGCAGAAGAAATAACAAAGATCACAGCAGAACTAAATGAAATTTAGACTAAAAAACAATACAAAGAATCAATGAAACAAAAAGTTGATTCTTCAAAAATATAAACATTGACAAACCAGTAGCTAGATTAACCAAGAGAGAAGATAGAAACACAATCAGAAATAAAAAAGGAGATATTAAAACTGATGCCACAGAAATACAAAAGATCATCAGAGACAATTATGAACAACTGCACACTCACAAACTAGAAAACCTAGAGGAAATGGATAAATTCTTGGAAACATACAACCATCATTTTTAATTGCTTTCAGCAGGAGTTTTATTTAGGGTAACTGGTCCTCAATGCTTGCCAGCAACAGAAAAGCAAGTCATAAAAATCATTAAATATTTGTAAAATAGGATCTAAAGAAGTAAACTGGGAAAAATAGACATTTTATAATAATAATTGTCTTTTTTACGTAAAAAGATAATCCACAATTAGTAGAGCTTGTTTAGTTAGAAATATTTGTACATCTCTATCCTAATTGTATGTCCTGTTTCCCAGGTGGCCACAGGATTCCCAGGCCACATAATCCTGAGTTAGAAAAAGAAAATTATTATCCAGGCCTTGAAAGAGAGCCCAGGTAATTGGCCCCATCTGAACACTGAAGCCATAGCCTTGGCTTTCTCAGCAGCAGCATGTGTTGACCAACGAAGCCAATCAGCAAAATTGGGCACCACTGGCAGGTTATTTCCACTGAAGAAAAAAGGCTAATTTTTATCCCTAACTTCAACCAAAACAAAGTTACATGCACCAAAGATGCATACACACAATGCTCACTGATAAATGTAGGTGAAAGGACTGAATTAGAAAAATTTATTTTCCTCATCATAAATGTAGGTGAAAGGACTGAATTAGAAAAATTTATTTTCCTCATCAGCATAATAAATTACTCAGACAAGGCTCATTATTAAATGGCAAAACCACTGGGTGAAAGGTTTGGAAGTAACAAGATATTCACATGATATTCATATCATCCTGCAGAGTACGTATAAAACACAAAGAGAAAATTCCACTTTAAAATTCAGTGATTTTTACATTTAAAACCTTAATCAAGTATGCAAACTTGGCATCACCAATAGTGGGAAAACCTGGTATCAGCTGTCTCAGTGTGCTACACTAAGAAATATCAATATCACCTATGTGGTATCTTGCCAAAAATGTCACTTGATTCTAATCATGAGAAAACAATTTAAAAATTTTAAATTGTAGGACATTCTACACAACAATAGGTCTGTGCTCTTCAAAAACCAGTCATCATTGAAAACAAACAAGAAAAAAACACCAGAGTATTCTGGGTTAAAGAGACTGGAATGACATAACCAAATGCAATTCAAGAACTTTGATCTTAGATTTTTAGCAATAAAAGACATACATAGACATAGTACATTAAATCATGTTATTGAATTAATATTATATTTTAGTTGTGATAATGACATCGTAGTTATGTAGGAGAATATCCTTATTGTTAGAATTTGTAAGCAGAAGTAGTTAAAGGAAAGTGCCATGATGTTTGCAACTCAGAATAAAGATTGGGGAGGGCAGGGTGGGAGAGAGAGAGGAAAAAAAGGGAGGGAGGGAGGGAGAGAGAGAGGAAAAAAAGGGAGGGAGGGAGGGAGAGAGGAAAAAGAGGGAGGGAGGGAGAAAACGTGGCAAAAAAAAAAACAATTGAATGAAGGATATATTAATGTCCATTTTCTTTAGTCTTAAAATTTTTTTAAATAAAACATTGAAGGTTAGGGGTATAATGTAGATGACCTATTCTTATCTCTTGCCTCACTGAAATAAGAAATCTAATCCTGAAATGTAGTCTAAGAGATTGAGACTGGACACCTTTCATAATAAAGGATAATAAACACAAACAAATATCTCAATAAATTATTGCATCTCCTTGTGGAGACACCTAAAAATTCAGTATGTGATTGTCCAGAATGACTCAAAGTCACAATCATTCAAGGTGAATTGCTGAAAGCTAACATCTCAATGTTTTCCTCTACTAAGGAATTTCTGATCATTAATTCACTTCAAGGATACTTATTATCTTATTATTGAGAATTCAAAAGAATAATGCAACAAAATAATATATTATTGATGGTCTGTGAAACTGTATTCAAGCTCCAAAATATGGTTTGGCACACTGGTACAGTAGACTTCCAGGAGAGACATTGTTTGTATTTAACACACTCAGAGTAATTTAAATAGAAGCCAACTGTAGTAACAGAGAAATAAAATTTTCCCAAAGCCTAAAATCAATTTCCAGCCACTCTGAATTGTTAAGTCATTTTATACTAAATACATTGTTAGCTGAGAATGTGTGTTTTAGTATAAACATTGTTCCCTCTTGGAAGAACTTGAGAATTTTAAGGTTGATAATGAGGTTAGTTTTTACCCTGAATATAGGAAATATGTTATAAGCTATCAGGGAAATACATATTTTAAAGGCAGGTGGTTAGTTACAAGGGAAATTATGAAACATAATGCATATTTAAATGAATGTCAATTTCTAATTTTGTAAATTATTTCTCATTTGTATTAAATACAAACGTTAAGTCATTTCTATAACTACCTCAAATAGCTGTTGTGACTAAAACAGCTAATGCTTTAAACAAACTATCTACCAAAGAGTACCATTAGGGTACACAGTTTGAAAATAAGAAAACTTAAAAAGTAATCTTACTTAAATATGTAATAATTTCACATAGCAATTGTTGTACTAAGTGATAATTTATCTGTGACACCTCTTAAATGGCCTATGGAAATGTTTACTTATGGCTCAAAAAGAGCATTTTAAATGCCTAAATTACCTAAGGAATTTTGATTTTGCTTTTAAAGATTTCCAGAGTTGAAAATTTGTCTTGTTGATTAACACTTTTATTATCAAGAGTTTCTTTTTTCTGTTTACACAAGTTATCCCTTGTTACAGTTAATACCATTTTTTATTGTTGCTGTTGTTTAAAATGAGTAGGTCAAAGTATGTACTTATATAGCATGGTTAAACAAATCAACTTCAAGTTATTGCCACTTGCTCTAAACGGACTTGGGGTTCTGTTTTCTTGTTTCTCTATATCTTTCTTGCAATTGAATGACTGACTAGAAGAGCTGGAAGGGACTTTTAGACCATAGAGTTCAGTAGTTTTCAATATGGGCTCTGAGAAGTCTGCAAAGTTTTCACAGACACACACTCTCTATCTCCCAATCAGCAACCCAGGAAGCTTCCCAAAAAAATGACATTTCTAGTAAAAATTTGAGATATATATTTGGGGCTCATGCACTTAGCTATCCTTTTTTATTCAATTCTTAAATCGCTTCTTTTTTTTTTTTTCTTTTTCTCTGTGGACTATCAATGCCAAAGTTTCTTTTAAAAAAAAGCCATCACATTTATAGACTATAAAATCTAACATATGGATATTCTGAAAATTCAGCGTTTTCAAGTAAAGTGCTGACCAGAAGGTAATTACAGTGAAATTTATTTGTAATTTATGTCCCAGATGTTGTATTTTGGCTATTAAAAATGCCTTGGGTAAAAATAGCATGAATAAAGTGTGAAAAAAATAAAATTACAATAATGCTTACAAAAAAAAAGATTTCACAAGAGTAATAATTTATTTTGAAACCAAAAAACTCATCACTTTTATTTTGTTTTAATTAATTCTGAGTAAATAATATAGTCCCAAAATTCAAAAATAAAAAAACACAAATACCTCCCTGCCAGCCTGGTCTCTGTCCATATAATACCCCACCCCTTCCACAACTTCAAACAGATAACTGCCATTATTGTGTCTGTGTATTTTCCAAAGAATTTTTATACATTAAAAAAGCAAATAGAAACATGTATGTATCCCCGTCCCATTGCACAAAAGGAAGTATTCTATACATGCTGTTCAGAAACTTGTTTTATTCACTTAGTATACCTTGGAAACTTTATTGACCATCTTGTATGCTTAGCATCCTGACAGGGAGATATAAGAAAACCACACAAATATTATACTTCTAATTTTCATCACGATAGTCTCCTAGAAATTCACATAAACTAAATCATTGTTCAATAGACCGTATCTCTTCCAATGAACAATATTGCAACTGGGGAATTATACTCTTGACCAAAGACCAATATCAAATAAGTTATACTTATGACCAAAATATATTAAGTAAAACACAGGGAAAAGAACTTTTAAATCAGTGTCAGTCAAAATAATTACCTCCCGAATGTCATACATTACATACATAAATGAAAATTTCCAAATGATTCTATAAGCTACAAGTGCAAACAGCTATATGCTTTCACCATAAACTTTATCTATCTAAAAATATGTTCACAAAAACCACATTTGATGATATTTTTCTTGTCTTTTTAGAATTTGTAAGTTTTTCCCCCACTTTGCCATGATTTTGATGCCCAAAGTCTCCTTTTTACAAAGTCACATGCTTTTTTCTTTTGGCAAATGTACCTATAATATGCAGAATAATTCAAAATCATTTCACTATATCATTCTTTTCAATAATAATCATTGAGGCATATGAATATTTGAAGTCTTTTCAATTAGGACCTTAAGAGCTTACAGAAAACTTTGAAACCGATTTATTTGTTCTCATTTTTCTTTGTCTTTACTGTCTAAATAGTATCATTGAGTGCTTTCAAGGAAGAGAGGAGCCACATGAAAGTCAAACAGGCAAAGGACATGAAAGGGTAACAGCTAGGTTCATGATCACCTACTATGGCCACAAATGCAGAGGGAGGACAGCAAATAGGAAGGGAGCTTTGTGGTCTCCACTGGTGAAAGAGGTCTTTCTCTCCATTTTTTCAAACTACATGAATCACTGTGTAGCACCTTAACCTAGGTGAAAATCACCAAATAAATGAATAAATGTGAATGAGTCCTAAAGAAAAGTCTCTGGCAAAATGGAATCAACGAAGTTGTAGTCAGCAGTAACTGCCTGTTTTATGTATGACTCTTGGCCACAAATTACTTACAGTCTTTATTTATTTTTGTCATTACTGTGGAAAATAACCACAAATTGAGAGACCTGGTGGCATTAATTTTTGGTCAAGAATAATCACTTTTATTTAATAATTTTATATGGCCTGAGGTGATTTTTAAGAGCACACAGATTCACCACAACTGGGGTCTTGATAAAAATTTTCTTGTTTCATATGCTCTCATCTCTCATTCTGCTCCTCTTTCCCATAGCTCTCAGTTATTGCTCCCCAAAAGGTTTAGCACCTTCACTTTGCTTCTGGTTCTCCATGGCTCTTTACCCAGGACCACCCTCTTCCTGAAAGTTAAGAGCCTCTGAAATGGCCAGCCCATTCCTCAACGTCCAATCATAACCCCCTTCTCCTGAGGAAGTTCATGAACTGAGGGCAATGAGTGTTGATGGAAGACCTCAGAGCAGCAAAGGGTGCAGAATGTGGAGCAAGTGAATGAGCCCAAGAGAAGAATGTCAACATTATTTCTACAATTTTAGGCTATCATTAATTATAAAACATACCAATGATTTGTTTGCAAGGTTCAGTTCCTGACACAAAATTTAAAGGGATATTGATGGCCCTCATGGTGGCAATAAACTTGAATTTCTGGCACTTTATCTTTATTGGGATAGTGGCACAAACACAGTCTCTTCACTGTGCCGGTTCTGTGGATTACGGTTGGGGGCTGTTGTGGCTAGATGCTTAGCCTAGAGCCTGATCCTCATCCCTGTCAGAGATCCTCTCTAAGACTGCTCTATATGTCTGAGGTTTTGGCAAACTAACCAAGATGAATTCATAGTTGTTTGTATTAGGTTGGTGCAAAAGTAATTGCAGTCTTTGCCATTAAAAGTAATTGCAAAAATAGCAATTACTTTTGTAGCAATCTAATAACTAAGACCTCTGACTGATAAACTCTACCTCATAGGGCTGTTGTGAGACTCAAATAAGATGCTGTAGAACATCAACTAATGTAGGTGGTATTATAAACTTTTAAGCTTGCATTCATAAGAAAGGATAATATAATATTTTAAGGTATTAAGCACAGCTTACTCAATAACTCATTCCACTTTTACTAAATGGCCTCTTTGAACACCACTTCATATAATTTATAGCCATTTGGGAATACTGAACAGTAGCTAAACATATATTACATTACTGATTTTACCATGAATCCTAACCTAAAAAACACTTAAAACTCTTCAATAAAGAAAATTTCTAATCAAAGTGATTTTGTGATGGATTTATTACCACTCAGCAATTCTTGCTTTATTATCCATCTCCGAGTTTCTGAGACAAAAGACCATGAGTATCCTAACAGCAGGCACCATGTACCATTCAATACTGTACTTTTTACAATGAAATATAGAATGATGTCCAGCAACTCTAACTTCTTGGTAGCAATTTTAATATTCTAGTTTAATGTAGAACTGGCTTTTATGGAGTCCAAATAAAAAAGTCAAATTCAATGTAAACCCAGCTTATTTTTTCATTTACATGAAACATTTTTAATTCTATTAGTTTTGTGTTTTAAAAAAAATTGAAAACTATTAAGTGACCCCTAGTTGTTTAAATCACTGATAATTGAATGCTTTTCTTTTTTAGTGTTTGATAACTCCACCATTTTTACGCTTTTAGATGCACCTACTGGTACAACAAGGAGTAACTTTTGCTGGAAATTTGAAATTGACAGTCACAGACGGTCATCTAAATGATTATTTCTAGACTCCAGTTTTGTTTCAATGTAATTGTACTGCAGTAAGGCATAGCCAGTACAAATGAACAGAAAAGCCGTCCTGCAGAATATGGACCAATCTTCTTTATTATGATATTAAAAGGGATTTGGATTTAGATACTCACATGTCTGCATTTAGATCCTCAGCATAAGTCTTTTAAAGTTACCACGCCCTCTTTATCAGTACATGCCCCAAATTACCCTTTTCCACTCCTATCAATATTAGAGATTTTTAAAAATTAACTTGTATTTTATATTCTAGGTCTCTTGTGTGGGTAAAAAAGTGCACTTGCCATTTATTTGCAGAACAATAGTAGCCATATTTGATGGACAGAAGAGACCTAAAATCTACTTTTGTATTTCTCAGCCTTATTTATCTAATGGAAGGTAGCTGAGTTCCATTGTCCTAAGGACTGCTCCACCTCTCAGATCTTACGATTCAATGCTCATATATAAAAGGTCCCTGTCCTCCACGTGTCAGGACATCAACTGAGCCTGCAGCACTATGGAAATCCTCCTCTTGGCATATCAGTCATTGGCATGCTTTGTTGTTGTTGTTGTCAGTTTTAAAAATGGTTCTGCAAGAACAGACCTGTTAACTGGGACAAGCAGAAGTGACAGCTGAAAGGGGCTTTATTATTTTTCTTCTCTGCCAACGAAGAATCATAGCCAATGCCCGCTGGAATGGTGTGAATATGGGGTTCTTTCTCATTTGCAATTCATGTTTTAAGTAGAAAACATAAAATTTCTACACACATGAATACTGAGTTTCTGGTTGTCCACAATTATCAAATATGCCACAAGCTATGTGAAACTTTCAATAGACTGTAGTTCAACTTCCTTCCTTTATTCAACTCCTTAGACTCCCAGTTTCTAGGCCTTTGGTAGAGGCTGAACTGTTGTAATTATGTGTTACGCAGTTGTCCTCGCTTCCTAAGACATCAATAGTTTTCTATGCCTTCAGGTTAGAACACAGTTACTGGGTCTGAAAGCAGTTTTGCCTACAAGTGTTAAAATCTGTCCATTGGTTATCGCTAGTATAGAGATTTTCTTAAGAAGTATTCATTTTGGATACTTTGACATTTAATAAAGACAAGAATGTCCTGGGAAGTGTGCCTTATCCTGGGTGTGATTGTAGTTACCTCAAATAATCTCTCTGAACAATGACTACAGTGAGTCCTGCCCCATCACTAGGTAGTAAACATTTGTCATATTTCTGCTAAATATATTTTGTTCACTCTTTCTATATTTGGAGAAATCCCCATGTAAACAGCATAGCTTTACTATTACATAAGTCAGGACTCCAATTCCCAGCCACCTTCCTTGCACCTAGGATGCACCTGGCCTTCACCAGTCAAATGCCCATGGGAGCCTTTGCTTTGGTCATAAGCAATAGGAAGAAAGAACGTGGTGCTTGGTTCTCTTTTGCTGGTAGGAGCGACAGTGGAAGCATCCAGTTGTTGGAGGAAAAAAACACACACACACACATTAAAAGTACACATAAATTGCAAAACGTACACTGATTTCAGAAGTTCAAAATAGGAGAAAATTTTGCATCTTAGAATAAAGGAAACACAGTAGTTTGCAATGTAATGTGACTGCTTAATGATTGCAACTGTACCCCGGGACTGATTCTGATTTTAAAGGAAGCCTGCCAGCTCCAATCAATCTGCGTTTTTAGTAGAACAGATAAAGGAAAGATTATTGAGGAGGAAGTTCTTACCAGAGCCTTTTGTCCATCTCTCAACTATATTAAAGTTATGTATCCCTTGTATGCCCCAAAACTTCGAGTTTATAATGAAAACACACTGGGTTAGTATTGTCACATTTGGAGGCCTGATCTACATTAACTTACGTGATTTTATTCATTTTAAAAAAGACTCCTTTTAAGCTTTTATCTTTTCAGAAGGAAAAATCGTAATCTTTAATCTGTCCTTATACATAAAATATTCCTTCCTTTGATGAATTTAGTTAGAAATATTCTGCATCCTGCTGGCTGCCTTATGGAAGTAAATACCAGAAGCCTCATGTTATTTGAGATGTTAAAGATAGCAAGTGTTTACATATACCAGAGGCACATTAGTAAGTGTAATTTTACTTGGAAAAAAATTACAAAAGGTAAGTTTGAAATAAAGTTAATCTTTCTTCTTCTGCCTCATGATCAGATCAAATAATCCTTAAAGTAAAGAATTTAACTGAAATCTGTATAGGACAGCTCATTAGTTTTTGATCTGTTTCTGTGACTAAATGAGGGCATCAAGCAAGAGAATCATAGTACATCCCCACTCAATGACTTGGTGGTTTCATGGTTCAGATCATCAGGAAGCATCCAGGTAGAATTTCACTCACCTGCTCTTCCATTAAATTCACACAGAAGGACCCTTGGAACAAGAATTACTACGTACGGTTGATTTTTTACAGATGAGTCAGCTTTCCTCCTTCTCTTCCAGCTTCAACAGCCTTATAACTACTTCACAACCCTTAAATCACCAAGCAGCAATGCTAGAAAATAAACCTGATTTCTCGGTAAGGATCACAAGGGCATCCTGTCTTCCTGAAGTTCTGTCTAAGTAGGTGCAAATAACAATGGTCCATACATAAAGACCTTGTTCTTTGGTTGCTGCACATATTGCACATGTATAATTTCCTCTTAATTAGTCTTCCACATCTGTCATCCTAGATTTTTATTTCATTATAGGCACCCTATTCAGAAAAACAACAGTGGCAATGATTTATTGAAAATATTATGAAGAAATTTAAAAGTGAAGTGAAATGGCAGATGAGAAGGGCAAATGGTATTTCTCTATTCTTCTAATAGATAACTTGATTTAACTTATATTTTGGGGTTTTATTAAACATAAATTGTACTAGATGTCTGAGCTAAAACCCATAAAATATCTTTAAAATGTGTAAGTGAAATTTATCTGAAATCTATGCAGGATTTCCCTGAGCCCTGAAATTTGAGGTAGCACAAACTAATATCTTGGTACTATGACCTTCTATATATGCTTTGGCAACGGAGTAAATTCCAGATGTCTTGAAGTTAAGAAACTCTTTATTATCATTTATTTATTTTGGTAAAATAATAATAATAATCCCACAGTTCACAAAGAATTCAGGATGGGGATTTGGGCTGGAGAAAGAACATAGAGTTTGAACATTATCACTAACTTATTACAATTGAATAACATTAACACCTAAACCAAAGAAGCAAAGAATTGCCAACCATCATTGATTTTCTTTTGTTTCTACAGGGTTTCTAATGTTCTTACATTTCATTATTGTATTTTATGATCACTAAAATGTTGGGCTAAGACCTACTGGCAAACCACAATCTAGGCATTGTGCCACTCAAAGATTTAATGGAAAGAAGATATCTTACTCATGGTAGAAAAAAAAAATCATCTTTTCCCACTATTTATTCTATGGAAATACTGTTAGTAGTTTGCAAAGATTTTGTAACAAGTCAAGAACAAATTGCATTAGATGATATTCAGAACATGGATAGTGGAAGAATATATGCCAAGAAGTTAACAGTAATTATATATGAGTGGGTAAAATATATTTTTATTTCCTTTATATTAGTAGGAATTCATAACTTTTCAACAAAAAGTATATATTGCTTTTATAAACATAATAAACAATGAAAGAAAGTCATGTTTAATTTTAAACACACACAACCAGAACTTAGTCCACAACAGAATTGTAGAGGTTCCTAATTTTTATTTAATCCTACAGTCTTGCAGAATAATCACAATTTAGGAGAAACTCTTCATAAATACAGAAAAATCAGCTAGAAGTTAATACATTGCCATGGAAAATGGCATGTGTTTTGAGGTCAGACTTATTTTGAAACTGTATTTCTGCCTCTCTTTTTTGGCCTGTTTGAATATTATTTATTAAGCAGCTCATTTTTTACTCACTACATTTTGAAAGTTTTATTTTATTTTTAATTGACAAATAATAATTCTATATATTTATGGGGTACAATGTTTCCATACATGTATAGTGTGGAGTGATCAAAACAGAGTAATTAGCATATCCATCACCTCAAATAGTTATCATTTCTTTGTGGTGAGAACATTGAATATCCTCTCTTTTAGCTGTTTTGAAATATAGAATACATCTTATTACTACCTATAGTTACTGTGGTGTGCAATACAACCTCCTCCTGTCTAACTGAACTCAAGGAATATTCTTACCCCACCTACCCCACCCCTAGCCTCAGGTAACCACCATTCTACTCTACTGCTATGAGTTTGACTTTTCTAGATTCCACATAGAAGTGAAATCATATGATATTTGTCTCTATGTGCCTGGCTTATTTCACTTCACATAATGTCCTCTAGTTTCATCCATGTTATTGCAAATGACAGAATTTCCCATTTTTTAAGGCTGAATAGTATTCCATTGAATGTATATG
This sequence comes from Macaca nemestrina, assembly GCF_043159975.1. Lineage (NCBI taxonomy): Eukaryota > Metazoa > Chordata > Mammalia > Primates > Cercopithecidae > Macaca > Macaca nemestrina. The sequence goes on from NC_092137.1 coordinate 41,731,549, forward strand.
CCACATTTTTTAATCCATTCATCCAATGATGGGCATTTAAGCTGTGTCCATATCGTGACTATTGGGAATATCTGCCTCTTATTCTACGTTTTTAATCAGGTCTCCTAAGCACTCCCAACTTTGTTCTGCTCTGCTGTAACATGGGACCAATGATACCTACCTACTAAGTTCAAGGTTGCTATGAGGATTAAATGAGGAAAATAGCACAGCAACTGCAATATACTATTGACTTTAAAATAGTAATAGTAATAACAATGATAAACACAATGACATTATCTAAAATTTACAGTTCACACTGCGTGTCAGGGCCTATTCTAAGTGCATCTATGATTTACCTCATTCAATTGTAACAACTACCCTATACTAAGTAGATCATGATATTTTCCCTCTTTGTAGTTGAGGCAACTGGGGCACAGAGATGTCCAAGTGCACAAAGTCCCCAAATTCATAGTCATTATGCTGCACAGTGTCTCGCAGAATTTTCATCTTGGGGTATTGGATAATACTAATTGTATTTATTGATTTTGTTCATAGGAACCATTTTGGATAGTGTGTATAATATTTTAGACGCTCAGTAGTATAGAAATCTGGCTCTAAATTCTGTGTTAATTGAAACGTACTTCAAAGTCTATCAATGAGGAATAATAAAAAGGGAAGTTAATTGGAAAGTATGAAGCTGTGATTGATTCCCTAGGGCATATGTTAGCTTTTCTTCCTGGCACATTTGGGAATGGGGTTTGCCCTAATTAGGAAAAACAAGCATCTCAGAGCTATTCCATGGCCCCTCCATGTTGCCTGGCAGAATACCAGCATTGTTTTAGTCTTGGTCCTTTAAAAATATTTTCCTTCTCTTCAGCATTCGAAAATGCTTTGATAGCTTTAAAAGTAGTTCCTCTTTTAAGAGACATCATGGGAAAGATGGGTAAAAAGCTGCCAGAAAAAATCTGTTCTTGAGGATAAATGACAACGTTCTGTTTTCTTTAGGAATAAATAAGTTCTCACATAATATTCTAAATCATGGTCTCTGAGCGTTATTAGGTAAATTCTGATGAGATATTAAAGAAAATAATCTTAACATATTAATAAACACTTAAATGAGTTACATTTTAATGTGAATACAGTTAGCTAGTTTATTTTTCTTAGTCATGGAAGGACTACAGTCATCCTTTGTATCAAGTGGTAGCATTTATCTACTGTTTTTCTGTATTATGGAGAGCCTAACTTCAAGTTTTCTAGAAGTATATATAATTTATTTATAAGAGCCTCAAGACAGTTTGTATCCACATCAGAGAGCACTATAATGATGATCACATATGACAAAAGGTTCTTTTATGAAGTACAAAATGTTAATGCTTTGTTTTAATTTACTCTTCTCTCCCAGAATCTAGATGGTGATTGAATTCGTAAGCTTATTCTATCCTCTGGGCAAGTTTCATGAAGATTTATAAGGTGTGGAACTTTTAGTCAGTTCTGCTCTTAGGATATTATTAATCAAATCTAGAAGGAGACTGCTTAGACTGAGGCTGGAACTCCTGGATTCAAGTTGTAGCCCGGCCAATCTCAAGGTCATTAGCCTTGGATGAGTTTACATTTCTAGGCCTCAGTTTTCTCAACTGCAAAATAAGAAGCTTAAACAGATTTTTTTCCATGGATCATTTCCAGTTCTAGAGTTCTATGATTATTAAGAGATATTTAGTTTTACATATTTTAAGTTCATAAAATAAGAGAATTGAAAAATCCTGAGTCATCAAACACACGTAAACATTTAAATTTAACTTCAGAACACAATCGCTAAACATCATTAGCAATGATTATTTTGTTTTTTTCACGTATATTGCTCTTCCCAGAAAATATTGATTGCTTATATAATTGCCTTAGGGCAACATATTATTCAGTGGGATATTTATCCAAAATTGCATACATGTTACATAAATTATAAAAGGAAACCACTTCTTAGCCTTGGCTTTCACCAATCTTTTATTTTTAATTATTCTGGTAGTCATTTACTCAATAAACATTTAATAAGTGTTTGTTGGGCATTCATGTGTCCTGTGATGTGGTAGACATTTTACCATTTACATGACACATTTAATAATCCCAGAAATCCTGAGCCATAGAAAACAGTATTAAAGAAGTTAGGTCTGGTTCAAAGATAAAGATCTGATAAGTAGTGAGACTAGAATTTGAATTCATATTTGGCTCTGTGCCAAATATTTTTGTTTGTCCTCCTTTTGTTTGTCATCATTATTCTCCATTTTGCCCCCTGTCTCAGGAGGCTGACCTGTTTGTATTACATCAACAGGCCAAAAACAGATCCCAGAAAGAGATACCAGGGAAGGAATGAAGTGAGTACAAATAAGGTTCCTATGTCCCTGCCTCACTCCCCTCAGGTTCACCTGGGGCTGGCTGTGTCTCTTAAGCATAGCTTAGTGCTCCACTCAAGTTGGCCCTCCCTACACAATTCTTTCCTTCCAGGTATGGTCATACCTCTTACCCTAGTGGACCTACTAGTGATAACAGCTCTGAGGCCCTGTACTTCTCTTATGGTTTCCTACATTCTGCCCTTGCTTCCAGAAATAGTTCCTTTTTAATCCCTTCTCAGATTATCCCAATTTAAATGTTCCATCTCTTTCCTGCTGGGATAACCTACATTTAGATATGTTTAGATATACAAAGACTTACCATTATGTTACAATGGCCTATAGCGCTCAGTACAGTAACATGTTGTACAGATTTGTAGCCCAGGAGCAATAGTCCGTACTGTATAGCTGGGTGTGTGGTAGTTTATATCATCTAGGCTTGTGTAAGTACACTCTGATGTCTGCATGATTATAAAATCACCTAACAATGCATTTCTGAGAACATATCCCCATCATTAAGTGACACATGGACTATATTTGAGACAAAGATCTCCTCCAATAGTAACAACAAGAGCTCATATTTCAAAGACATTACCATTGTTCTCTTCCTGTATTTCTCTTACCAATTAAAAACTTAAAATGACATCAGTAAGGATCTAGGATTCAAGGACGATCAAAATTCCATAATTGCATTAATATGTTTTGTACCAGAATGATAATAATAAACAAATCTAACCCACAATAGGACTTAACAGCGACCCACCATCAGCTCCTGCCAGTAGAGGAAAATATCCTTGACATGCTATCCCTGCAACTGCCCACACGTCAAGGTACTACCTAGGACTAAGTTTGAAAAAGCATAATAACATTAGAGGGACTATGTGATCTCATAAAATAAGCACAATAAGTTTTAATATTGTCATTTAGGTTGCCTGGGAATTGACATTAACTCTAATCTTTTGTCCCAGAACCTCTTCCATAAAAAAAACAAAAAAAAGTAGTGAGAGGAATTTCTGTTGATTCCACCAAATAGGCAGAATTCTAGGACTATGAGTGTTCTTACATCTTGGCTGAGGTAGATACCTATACACCAATTTCCTTGTTTGAGTCAGTTAAGCAATGAGACACAGGTGCTAGAATATATTGGCTTGATAAAAGCAAGGAATACTTAATCTAAATATTGGTCCAGTAACTGAAAAGACCTGCTCGCATATTGGAGAAAAGAAGTCTCTAGACTGTGCATTCCTAACTTTTTTTTTTTAATTTATTTATTTTTTATTATACTTTAAGTTCTAGGGCACATCACAACGTGCAGGTTTGTTACATATGTATACATGTGCCATGTTGGTGTTCTGCACCCATTAACTCGTCATTTACATTAGGTATATCTCCTAATGCTATCCCTCCCCCCTCCCCCCACGCCACAACAGACCCCGGTATGTGATGTTCCCCTTCCTGTGTCCAAGTGTTCTCATTGTTCAATTCCCACCTATAAGTGAGAACATACGGTGTTTGGTTTTCTGTTCTTGCGATAGTTTGCTGAGAATGATGGTTACCCAACTGCATGGATGCAGTTGGGTTTTTATTTTTACTTGGAATTTCAAGTCTGAGTTCTTGGGAGTCTGTGGAACCAGTGAAATACATGAAAAGGCCAGTGTGCGTGTACCTTGTACTGGAGAGAGATCCCAAGACATTAATCAGAGTCTCAAAGAGGCCTAAAAACAAAGGTAGTAGGGGAAAATGGGCAATATGTCTGCTTCATTGGCTGGACCAAGGAATAAAGATTAGTAGACAAGATTACTCAGATATTATTCTGATTCCAAACACTCATGAAGAAACTTTATGATTTTTGCTTTAATTTTCTGCATAGACTTTTGGGAAGATACATATCTTAGCAACAATTATTTTGTCAAAAATCAGGTTTGTTGATTTGAAATAGATCCTTTATGTCCTTTTTTCTCAAGGCTTGAATTCCCTTGAGTAAGTTATTGATTGAATGTCCAGACCTGTAAGACTGAAAGACTGTACCTGTATAGCAACAACAACAAAAAAATAAATCTCTTAATGTCTTTGAGATCTTTCCTGACAAACCACAGTCCCACAATCACAGGGCCTCTGACTACCACAGGTTTAACCTGGAGAGTTTAATATGCCAATACTAAATGTTGAAAAAGATCACATATTCTGGTACTTTTTTTCTTAATATGTTCATTACTTTTTTCTCACCAGGGAACCAGCAATGAGCATTTCAGTGACTATAAATTCAACTTTGTTTGAAAAATAGAGGTCCTGAGGATATAATAAAGAATAACATTTGTTTAGAGGGAACAAGGTAATAATTGCTCCTTTCTATCCAGATCAGTGGACTTCATTTTTTATGCTATGTAGGAGGATGTAATCATGTATATGATCAGCTTTGTCCCCAAAGTGTTACTGATGTAATTCTTAAGAAGTTATATTTTTCCATTATTATGTTCACATAAAGGAGTTCTCTCTTCAAAGGAAATGTGCTGGAAAAAAATATATTATGATGCTGTAATGAATGTCCTTCAACATATACAGGATAGTCAAGGCTATAACTTCACTTATCTTACCTATACTAGAAAAAGATTTTGTATCTCTAATTCCCATTACAAGGTGTTCAGGAGGGCTGCCTTTCAGCACTATTTTATCCAAAAGAGGTATTCCTTCTATAGTCCCTTCTATAGCCCTAAAGTTTCTTTTTTTTCCAAACCTCCTCTCCAAACTGTTACCCAAGCCTTTCTATTGGCCAAAGCCATAAGTCACTTATTGATCTTTAACATCTTTGAGCTGCTTCTATAATTTGACATGGGTTACTCCCCCTTCAAACACTCTAACTCCTTGGTCACTGTTTAACTACTGACACTATCTTCTCTTGGTCTCCTCACACCTCTCGACTGATTCTCACCCGTTATGACACAGTACTTTGCCTCGATCCTCTTAAATGTGTATACTCTAAGGTTCTATCCTTGATAATTTTCTCACTTAAAAATCTCATCTACCACTTTATGTGACAGCATCTAGATCCAGGGCACCTAATAACCAACAGTCATCCCCATAAATGTATTTCAGACTTACCTACAAAAATGGAACTAATTATCCTCCCTAACTTCCCTATAGCCAAACTGGTTTTTCCTTCTATAATCTCTTCTTAGCTTAATACTATCATCATCCATCCAGGCATTCAAACCAGGGGTAACTAACTCTCCCTAAGACCTTTACACAAGTAATAACATTTGAGCTTGATTCTAATGAATAATAAAAATACACCAGTTTGAAAAGAGCATAAAAGACCATTCCAAGAAAGAAATTCGATTTTCAAAAACTCATTGAGCTGAGAATTTTGTGTGTATGTTCTTTAAAGTTTCTAAAAGATAAAGGACAAGGATGGGGGAAAAAATCATTGAATCTTGAAACAGCATGATATATTTAGAGATTGATAAGAAACTATGTTGGGCTGGATTATAAAGAGTACAGTAGATGGTAGAAGATGATTAAATAGAAGTAAACTGAGATCTGAGTATAAAGGATTTTATGTGTCATGCTGAGGCTTTGTACTTTATAATAGGAACAACAGGAGGTCTCTCATTATCCTCAGAAAACTCTCTTTTAGTAATGCCTGTGGCCTTCGTCTTGCCTCTATTGTTTCCAAAAATCTCATCATGTCTTTCCTAAGCCATTCTTGGGAAATATCTAACTCAAAAAGTCATGCAGGATTTGTTGCTCAAGGTTCAGAGGGGCTATAAGAGCACAGTACTGCCCTTACAATCATTCTTGATAAGAACATTGTAGTGAATATTTAAAGTATTAGACAGCTCGCATCTATTTACCCATCTTTTGAAAACAGAAGCTCAATTTTCTCTTGAGGATCACGCCTCTTCCACTGAAGCTTGTGTGCTTCAAGTGGAGGTGAGTCTTTGTTCAATTCTTGCTCCCTTTCCACCACTAACCAGGCCATTTTCTCCTTCTGGTCACAGTAATTCTTCAGGGATAGACACGACTCCATTGAGGAAAATAATTGTCAGATCCAAATATTTTGTTTGAACTATTTAGAGAGATGTTACCTTTTCTATTGAATTTAAACTAGGGAGGATGTAAGACGGGAGCAACTAGCAACCAGTTTATCCCCACCAAAAGCCTGAGGATGAAGTTAGCATGAAGTAAAATAAAAACAAAAGACATTCATAGCTATGTTCTTGGTGCTGTGACAGATACCATGCAGTAAATGCATGGCCTCTACTTTAAATATGTTCAAAATATATCTGAGGATACATAAAAAGGAAGAAAATTGGAAAGCTACCATCTCCTGTCCATACTATAAGGAGTCTTCAAGGTAACACAACAAGAATATTTGTTTCTTCTCTATTGAGACAAGCAGGAGAACGTACTGAGCTGCCTGAACTTAAAAATGGGGGTTCTGAAGGAGTATAAAATAGGCATTTAGGCTTTCATTTGTCGTCATTTCATTTCTTTTCTTTCTCCACGATCTCACATTCTTCAATATTAGTGAGTCAAAATATTCCTACCAACTCTGCCCTGGCTTTATTCTGAATTGTCTTATAACCATGTTTTTCTGTAGAAAAGGAGACGTGATGGCATACTAATTTTAGAACAGTTTGACGTGCAATGGAAAGTTAGACTGAGAAACACTCACATGATCAGAATGCAATCCAGGGTTGATGATGGCAAAAAGATGCTTAAGGAAACTGAAACTCAGGAGACAGGCTGACTGAGATTGAATAACTGAGAAAGAACTTAAGGGGATTTGAGCATATTAGAGTGAAAAAAACACCAGCAAGTAAAACCATCCAGGCATACAAAAAGAAACCACAGGAGATATTTTATTTATATTTTTATCATGCTGAGTGGAAAAAAATATGAAATGGAGGCTACAAAGAGAGTTGTTTTGAGCTACATCTAAGGAGAGGACCTGAAACCAACGTACGAAGCTGAAGATCAGAGGACCTTAACTGTCTCATCCTGCAAAAGCCCCAGCACTCTTTCTGTCTGGCTCGTGCTGAAGCTAGTAATGAGGCCATCTGCTTGTAATGCTCACTCTGTGTGTGGCTTGCACCCAGAAATCTCCACGCCTTCCAGCAAAGTCATTTTTACACTGTACCTGACAGACAGAGCATGTGTTTGTGCTAAAAACACTGCAGGAAAGGGGTACTGGGAGGAATCAGAAAAGCCTTGACCTTGAAAGAAGTCATCCATGAGCCCTGAGATAGAATTAAAAAGCCAGGGGCAGTGGAATGCTGAAGAACAGACTAATAGCAATTCGTTAGACCCATATGACACCATAGTAGGAAGGAACACCTGTTTTGGGTTGCTTTGGAGGAAGACAAGCATGGTAGCCTCAATCTTTTTCAAATAACTTCATTCTCTTCAGCATATAGCTAAAAAAAAATGGAGTCAACAATGACTTTGAAAATCTTAGCGGGGGCTGGGCGCGGTGGCTCACACCTGTAATCCCAGCACTTTGGGAGGCTGAGGTGGGCGGATCACAAGGTCAGGAGATAGAGACCAGCCTGACTAACATGGTGAAACCCCGTCTTTACTAAAAATACAAAAATTAGCCAGGTGTGGTGGCGTGTGCCTGTAATCCCAGCTACTTGGGAGGCTGAGGCAAGAGAATCGCTTGAACCTGGGAGGTGGAGATTACAGTGAGCTGAAGTCATGCCACTGCACTCTAGCCTGGGCGACAGCAAGACTCCATCTCCGAAAAGAAAAAGAAAAAGAAAATCTTAGTGGGGACGCTATTACAAACTGATAAAGACCAAAACACTTATCATGATCCTTTACAACCTGATTTCAACTTACTTTGTCACCAACCCCATTTCATGCCATTTATTCCCATATACACCCAAATTTTGAAAATCCACAAATGTGTCATTCACTTCAATTCCTCTGCACCATTAAAAATACAGTTTGTGCTGCTCATAATTTAGCTTTCACCCTTTTCCAAATGGATCAAGGAAGGATGAAGTAATTTGCCCATGATCAGACACAATTTAAGAGTATGAAATGTTAATAGTACACTGAAAATGAAAGAAGAGTCAAAAGTAATGGTTATAACATTTGAATAGAGATGTGTATACAAAAGATCACACTCTGTGACTCCCCACAACATTTCCTACATTTAGAGAACTGGACCTCAGTGTGATAACATTGGCCTACATGCAGGGATATTTTAAGAAATATCCTAACAGAATTAGTCCTTCATCTCATTTAGTCTGAGGATTTTACAAAGGACACTACATGTTACATTATTCAAGGTTCTTCTGCTAAGGATCCTCAGCAGAAATTTCTCTGTGGTCTTCAACGTTAGTTATTCTTCAACTGGAAAGCTGATGGACATTAGCAACTAGAATGGTTAGAAACAAATTTGGGGCCCACCCATTGCAAGTATATAGGACTCTATGGCAGCAAACCTTTTTGTAAAGGGACAGATAGTAAATACTGTGTTTTAATCTTTGCAGCCCACACTGACTCTATCACCGCTACTGAACTCCGCTGTTGTAGTGTGAAAGCAGCCATAGATAATGTCACAGGGCCAACCCCAAAATTAGGGCTCAGCCTGGAAAGCCAAGTACATGGGTTCTTAGCTTCATGTGGGAAAGAATTCAAGAGCAAGCCAACAGAGTAAAGCCAAAGCAAGTTTATTAAGAAGCAAAAGGAAGGCTGCCCTACAGGCAGAGCAGTTCCCTGGGCTGCTCACTGGTTATATTTGTGATTATTTCTTGATTATTTGCTGAATAAGGATGGACTATGCATGAGTGTTCTGGGAAAAGGGCAGAAAGCTCCCAAACTGGGTTTTCTCCCACATTCAGACTACACAGGTTAATTTCCTAGCATTACCATTCCAATTGTACACTGTCATGGCACTGGTGGGAATGTTTTTAGCATGCTAATGCATTATATTGGCATATAATGAGCAGTGAAGGTAACCAGACATCACTTTCCTCACCATCTTGCTTCTAGCTGGTTTGGGCCAGTATCTTTTACTGTCTCCTGTCCTATAATCCGGGTCCTGTGACTTGTCCTCTTGGAAACCAGTCCTGCCGAATTCCTATATCAATAGTGCACAAAGGAATGAGCAGAACTGTGTTCCAATAAAACTTTATTGATTAAAAAAATTTTATTGATAAAAATAGGCAGGATGCTGAATTTAATCCACAGGCTATAATTTGCTGATCCTGCTCTATGGCATATTTTTGTAACAAAGTCTTAGCCATGGTTCTGGTCATTCTTTTCACTTTTCTCCTTGTTCTTTCTTACTCCTGTATTTATGTTCTATGACTGTGTTTTATATCATTGTGCTGCCTTCCTAGTATTTTATGACACTAACTAAGAAATATCTACATAAATATTTTTAAATTAGCTGTCCAGGGCTTACTTTGTGGTTATGTGTCTTTTAAGAAAAGACATTTGCCAAAGTTAATAGGGCAACAAAACTTTTCAGATAGGATAGATATTAACATATCTAGAAATTAGAATGTAGGATTTTATTGGTAATTTTTCCTCTGGGTGTACACCTAAAGAAAAATGAAGAGAAGGCCCAAGTGGTTAAGGAGGTCAGACAAAGAGCGATGACTAGGTAAGGAGGTACGAAGACACTGGTTGCTAGTAGTAGACCATTTTTTCTTCTGATTTCTTATTTGTAATAGAGTGATATTTATAGCTTCCTGGCTTCTATTAGTACATTTTTATATTTCATGAAAGCCACTTATAATAGTGCTACATGTCATACGGTTAATCCTACTATGTAATTGTTCACTCATCTCTGACTTAAATACCTTATAAATTAATTCATTCTATACAGGTTATTGAATAAACACTAATATTATATGCCAAGTGCTGTTCCAGCCACCATGTATACAACATTAAAAAGACCATGTCTCTACCCTTGTGGTATTCATTTCTCAGTGAAGAGAAAAAATGAATGAATTAATGAATAATGCAGAGCAAGGGGTGCAGATGGAGAAAAGCAGAACAAAAGGATACAGAGTGATAGAGAGCTACTTTATGTTGGCGAGAGACATAAATGAAGCCTTGGAGCAGGCCATGCAGGTATCTGAGGAAAGAGAATCACAAGGGGAAAAACACAAAGTACAAAGTTCAAAGGCTCTGAGGGTGGGAACCTGTCTGGCCTTTTGAGCAATTACAAGGAAACCATTTTTAGCAATAACAAGAAGTAGAGTGAGTGAGGGGCAGTGTAGAAAGCAATGAGGGAAGAAGGAAAATAGAGAATGAGATCTTACTAGGGCTCAAAAAACTCTCTTAGGCTGTGGACTTTATTCTGTAGGAAACTGAAGTTTTTGACCAAAAGACTACATTATTGACTTATATGTTAAAGGAGCTCAGTGACTGCTACAGAGAGTATACAATAGGGACAAAGACGAAAACAGAAAGACCAGTTGAGAGACTTGAATTTCCAGGCAAGAGAGCATGGTGGCCTGGACCAGAATGATAGAGAAAGTAGTAGTAAGAAGCAGTCCTCTGTATTTATCTGAAAGAGCTATTCTGATAGTGTTTCATAACTAGTTTGATGTGAAGATATGACAAAAAACAAAGGAGTCAAAAAAGACTCCAAGATATTTTAGGAGGGAAAATGGAAGAATGAATTTTCCATTAATTAAGATGAGGAATATTAGTAAGTAACAGGAATGGGAAGAAAAATCGTGTATTTATTTTGAGCATGTTATGTTTGAGATGGCTAATCAGACATCCAGGTAGATATGTTGAGTACATAGTCATTTACCGGAGTCCAGAGATTCAGGAAACAGGTAAGGATGAGGAATATAAATGAGGAGTGGTCAAGATGAGATAGTATTTAAAGCCATAGGCTGGAGAAGGCAGCCATGGGAGTGAGAGCAGTTAGAGAAATTGAGAAGTCTAAAGACTGAACTCTGCAGTACTCCAACTTTAAAAGATGTGGGGGAAAAAGGAAGAATTTGGCAAGAGAGAATGAAATTGACAGTAGCCAGCGATGTAGGAAGAACGTGAGGAAAGCGTAGACTCCAGGAAATTACATGTAGAAAGGGTTTCAAAAATAAAGGAGACATTACCTGTGTCAAGTGCTGCTGATTGATGGGTGGAGGAAGGTGAGAACTGAAAGGTGGCCTTTGCTTTCGTCAACATAAAGGTCACTGATCTGTTTCATGAGAATGGTGAGGATAAACGCCTATTTGAAGTGGATTCAAGAACAGGAAAAGATATGTTGGAGGTCACCGGCATGAAAATTTTTTGAGATTTTGCTCCTCAAAAGGGGAAGAGAGAAAGAGACAGTAGCTGGAGAGGGACAAAAACCACAGAGCTCAATATAAAGGCAGGTTATATAGGGTCCATATGAAAGTAGGTCATATGGGAAAAATTATTTACCATCTTATATGTCTAACCTCCTCCTGTTTTTTCTTTCTTTCTGTCCCTCCATGATATGAACCCCATCCTCCCCCATACCTGCCTGAACACCTGAGGTCCTAAACAGTCTACCTCTGCTCCACTGCCTGAAAGCTCTCAGGAATAGAAAAATGAACTCATTTCTCTGGGTTGCTGATAAGGATCACAGATATTCTCCTCTTCTGTTATGGTATCATGTTATGTTTTGTTCTGAAAAGTGCATCAACAATAAGTGACACAAGAGTAATAATGTTGATTTTGGGTTTAACTTCATGTATATTTCTTTACTGAATATTACTGGCACCTATGATAGTCACTGTGCTAAGTGCTGTGGAAAGGAAGGAGAAAACAACGAAAGGATAAGACTAGAGTGACTACATTCAAAAGAGACTATTTTACTTTCCTTTACTCACTGATAATAGTTAATTTTAGAACTTAAAATATTTCTAAATCATAATTGTTTGCATAACTAAGTATCTTTAAACTTTAATAAACTTTTGAATATAAAAAAAACAGAAGGAAATTCTCTGCAATTATTTTTGGGATCGGTAGAGGTATAATAATAAAATAGGTGTTCAAAAGTAAAGTTGAATATCTTTTAACTGCTGCTGTTCTACCTGATTTTGTAGTAATATTTGAATTTGTATCATGGTATTTAAACTGATGATCCAGAGGAGAATCAAGTAGAATTTACACCTCTGTAATAGCTATTATATAAAAATAGAAAGGTTCTCCTAAGGTCAGATTCACCCTAAAATGAAGGAAAATGCTGAAAGTACACTATACTGCACCAAAATAAAAACACTCTACTGTTTTTACTTTCATATGTCAAGCTTTCTATAATACCAAAAAAAAAATTTAAACCTAACACAGTCATTTGCAAAATGTTAATATGAACTTTTGTTACCTTTTCCTCTTGATTGTGGTGTCTTCTTTATTATGCACGTGTATATAAAATCAAGAAATTTTAAATGCCTGATTTAAATTAGGTAAATGCAATCTCAAACAAGTCGTACTTCCCCAGTCAGAATTGGAGTGTTCTAATATACCTTAAAATGTAAGAAAAAATGGAAAATGAAAAAGTCTCGATGAAGTAAAACTTTATCACAGTTACACAGAAAAGGCCTGCCTCCAATAGTGGGAGTGTGTACATTGTCAATTTTAATATTTTTTTTTTAATTAAACGATTAACTTTTACAGAGAAAAAGCATTAGGTGAGCTCTGCTTAATTTTTTGGTCTGAAATTATTCACTCCTTCAGGTTCTTAAAGGGAAAGAAAATAAGATGGCAAAACTAATGTGCAGTATGTCGTGAGAGATAAAGTTATTCCAAAATAGAAAATTTAAGAACTACCTCATTCTCAATTGGCCAACATTTACTGAGTAATTAGGACCTCCGGCTTCCTAGGAGACCCCAGAGAGTATGAGGAAGAGCCCCTGCCTTCAGGGAGCTTACATTTGGATCCAGATGACAAAAGTTTCCCAACCAGAGCACTACTTCCCAGTAAAACATAAACAACATTGTTATTTTTATATATTACATATGTTAACTTATAATAGATAACATTGTGATGAAATTATGTTGTTACATCACTTTTCTGCCCTGCATCTTTTCGTAACTACCTACTTTCTATTACAAAAAAATGCAGATGTCATTTCTCATTCTTCAAAGACCTGTCTAGTTGTTCTAATCTTAATTCACAACCCTGATTGATGTTAGTACTCTTCTCTTAATCAAATCTTTTTGTGCTCTCTCTCATGCGCACTCTCTCTCTCTCTCCCCCCCCCGCCTCCATCTCTCTCTCTCTCTCACACACACACACACACACACACACACACACACACACACACACACACAGACAATGCTTGCCTGACTGGAGGTACCAGGCAGCAGGGTGGGAACAAGTCTGAGTGAAGCCTAAACAACCACACCAACATAACTGACAGAGAACCAGAACCAAATCCTAGGCAATGGCCAGCAACCCAGAAGGGGAAGATTTAAATAAGTAGGCTTTGAAGGGATAAAGCCTTTTAAACATTAATATGTTAATATTTAACAACCAAGCTCATGTTAGGGAAAGAACCATAAAGATTACCCGGTTTTTAAATGTGGAAACACTGCCATCCCTTTAGATTTCTATTTCTCATTGGCCTTGCCATTGCATGTGATGCTCAGAACTCACCACCTCCAGGAACCTCCCCAACTCCACTGAGTCTCCACTGAGTCCCTTGCACATAGATCAGTATCAGCCACTTCAAGATATACACGTGTGACCCCATTACAATGAGACTGGAAGCAATCAAAGAACAATGCCACTATCCTATGTAAAACTTTCACATCTTCCTGACATAAAGGAACAGTTTGTGCTGAAAGAATGACTGTTGAAGGTATGAATTAAAGGCATTTTAGTCCCCCAACACCCATCTTAAAATTGTTATGTATGTGAATTGCATGGAGATAGTTATTTTCTTTACTTCTTTTGCTGTTCAGAGATGTGATCTTTTTCCATATGTCATAACATCATCAGTTTTATCAAGTTAAATGTATTTCATTGTTTCTGCAGTACCTAAATGTATTTCACAGGGTCTCTGGCCAGTAGTTTTAAATATTCGGTCATAAAATTCATGTTTGCAAGTAACTGGTTTTTGACTGTTTGTACAGTTTCATCTTGGTGTTAATTTTACAATGTGAGAAGTTGTGTTTTTGCTTTTTTTTTTTTTCTATTTGAAACCCCATAATAAATGAGCTTTAATTTTATGTTTTTTCCTAATCTGGACAAGTTCACAAAACATCATTTTTCATTATATTGTTTTTATTATATGGTACTATCCTATATGGGTCCTACTCATAGAATAATTTTCATTTGGGGTTTAAAGAAATTTAGGATTTTAAACCTAAAATACTATCTAGTTCTCACCTCCTATTTATAGATAGGAAATTCAAGATTTTAGCTAAATAACTTCAATATAGGCACATAGCTGTTCACTAACTGGGTTGAATTATTACCTATACTTAATATTTTATACTTGTACAAATGATTTTAAATTTACATTTTTGCCACTTTTACAATTTGAATAAGAAAAACCACCTGATTCCTGAATATGTATTGTTTTTATAAGTGAAGTAATGATGAACTATTCTAAATATATGAACAGCTAACCAATTAAGCATACCTGTTTTAGTTAACTAATTTGCCTATTTGTTCTGGGGATTTTTTAAAGAATAAAGCAAGATCTCTGTCTTTAAGAAAGTTTAAAATATCATTACATTCATAAGATATTTACATATTGTTATATACTTAGGTGTTATTTAGAGGTCCAAGGAGTAAGAATTTGATGTAACCTTTCACTTCCTTGTAGTAAACCCCAAACATAAGTGAATCAAGAGAAGAAAACAAAAGTATGACTGCTACTTCTGACAGTAACTGCAAAAATATTTTAAAGTTTAATAGCAAGAAATTCTGGTGGAAAATTTTCAAATGTTTATATTTCAAAGAAGTTCACATGAAGTGAAACACACTGCAGTCCAATAATTTTTGAATCTTGAAGACCACATTCTCACTTCCTTTTTCTGACACCAATACTCTTTCCCTATTTGCCAATTGTGTTAACTTAGCATGATGATTCTCAGATACAACCATTTCCAAAAATCATGACATATAATCATTATTTAATAACAAACACTATAAAGTCTATATTTTAGAAACTGAAATTAATAGTGTATCAGTCCACATTCTCCCACCTACTTACCACCTTCCCATAGCCTATTTTTGCATAACTCTCTGAGTTCATTGTGAAACAAGGCCATTCTAAGGTAGGTAAATGTATATTCAAAGAAAATAATAAACTAAGGTAACTTGAGCTGTTGAGCAAGTCATAATAAAAAAGTACTTTATTTCTTTTTACATTTATCATCTAAGGAAATGAACAGTTATTTTAATGATTTTTGTGGGTTGCAGAATTAATTTATTTCAAGAAATATCTTTGCCTAAACAGTGTATACAGAAATTAACTCTGTGCAAATAATTGATCTTACTACCCCCTCTTTAAAAAGCTTATAATGAATGTTCATTGTAAATATAAAAATAAACCATTTCTCAATAATCTCTATGTAGAATTTGTATTTTTCATTTAGTAATCACTTTACAAACAAGGTATAAAAGAATGTGAAACTGTTTTCAAGGAAATGTGACCCCATTTTACTAGAATTGAAGATTTAGTAATAACAAAGATAGTTACAATTAACATTTATGATGTGCTTACTATATGGCAGAGAGTTTGACTTCTGAGTCCAAACTCTTTAAAAAATATTATAAATTTACTTTATGCTGAGTTCTGGGTTAGATGCTACAGAGAATTACAGGTATGAGTAACATCTAGTTTTGATTTCCTAAAACGTTTCGGCCTCTCATTGAAGATATAATTTTACAAATCACTGGAACACAAAGCAAATATATGCACAAGAGAGATGCAAACTAAATGCTAACAAAGTTATTGGAAGAGATATGTTTTGAGATTAAACTTAAAAAGCACAGGTAGCATCTCAACATAAGTTGAGCTAAGGGATATATTCTAGACAGAATAAAAGCAAGTAAAGACAAGTAAGTGGGAAATTTTAGATGTGTTAAAGTAATATTAAGTTATCTATTTTGATGGGAACTTCTGTTAACATTAACTTTTATAAGATAACCTCAAAAAGTTGAGTTAGAAACATATTGTGAAAAGTCTTGTATATCAGTCAAATTTGTGATTGATTTAGACACAGAGGGTTACTAGAAAGGTCTATGAGTTCTGATCTAGAACACTTGGGAACAAGTGAGAAGCCAGAAAGGGGAGAAGAATGAAGGAGGCTATTTCTCACTTTAAGTGTTTGGGACAGAATGAAGATATAAACTAGAATAATGGCAGGAAGAAATAAGAGGACAGATATGGCAAACATTGTGATGTTGGAATATCCCATGGCTTAGCATTCATTGATTGGATGTTGGAAGGAAGGAAGAGTCAAATACAATCCACAGTTCTGAGTCAGAATGACCTAGAAAATGGCGCTGCTATTAGTAAAAGGGACATCAGAAGGGATACGCTTAGATGGAAAGACGACAAGTTTCTAATGACAAAATTGAATTTAAGGTGCAAAAATCATTCAAATAGAAGTTCCAGAAGGTAAATCCAAGCACAGTTCTAGAAGTCAGGACTGAAAAAGCTCATCTGAGTTGTTTCCACAATGAAGAGATCATTTAAATCATATGAGTAGTTGGAATTAGGATTGCTTAGCAATAAGAGGGCCAATGAGAGAACCATTAGAAAATTCTTATTTTCAGGGCTGTAAGAAGAAAGAAAATGAGAGAAAGCCCACAGAGGTACTCAGACAGGTAAGAAAAGAACCGTGAATACTATAGGAGCAAAAAGAGCAGAAAGATTCAAGGAAGAAATTGTCAGAACTTTTCAAATGCTTCAAGGGAAGGGATGACAATAAAGACAGAATAAACTGTAGATTATCCCTCAAGAATATTATCAACAATCTTTGACAGCAGGTTTTTACTAGAGAGATGTTCCAAAAATATTAATTAAAAACCTGCCTCTTACTAACAGTATTAGATTGCATTATTCTCAATTTTCCATTTCTTCCTCATTTTTGCAATTTTTCTCAGGAGAAGGAATATACTTCCAACTCCACTGACTTCGGGCTTGGCCTTGTGACTTGTTTTGACCAACAGAGCATAAGCAGACTTGACTCAAGTCACCTTCCACTGGAGGCATAAGCTGTGCTTGCATGCCTCGGCTCTACTTCTCATGTTCTGCCCACTCTCATGAGAACAGCGTGACGCAGATGAAAGATGCTCCTTCAGTCTGAGACCTGAAGAGAGAAGCTACATAGAGCTAAGCCTAGCTGAGCCCAGCCCAGCCAATACAGTGCACTGACATGCAGCTATCTTACAATATGAGTCGGAAATAAACATTTGTTCTTGTAAGCTATTGAGATAATATGGTTGTTTGTTACCACAGCAAAAGCTAATAAACCACCTTTAGAAAACAGATAAACTGTTTTAAATTTTCAGAACATTTGGAAATGATGCTAAGTTTATGAAGTTCCTTAAGGTACACAAATTAAAAATAATTTACCTCAATCATTGCCATAAACCTGAATCAAAGTTTGAAATAAAAATCATGCCCACTAGCCCTTATTTAAGTGATTTAGAGACAATGTAAATCTTTGAAAACTACCTCTAATAATGTAATAAACAAGATATAAAGCAGGCTTTCTTTGTATTTGTCTCTGTGGGTTCTTTAATAGGTATACAGCCATACTCCCTGTACTTAGATTTACCATGGAAAATATTTCGCCTCTCCGTTATTGTTGGCAAAGGCTACATCTTTATGGTCTGTTCAGTACTCGACAATTTGTGCTGCCAATTATGCTATTACAATGTCTCTTAAGGTTTCCTCCACTGCTCCTTTATTCTTGGTACCTCCTTTGTGATTTAAGAGTTGTTTTATGGAATTGTAATGTGGCTCTTGACATATAGTTGAAGCACATTAAATTACCCTGGCTTAAATAAACAAGTTACCATGTGAATATGTTTAGGCGTCTTTTAATGTGGTATTTTTCCTCTTGACTTGTCTAAAAAAATCAATGGCATAAAATTAAAACTTGGTACCTTAGCTTCTAAAGTGCACAATTTTTCCTTTCCTATTCTTATTCATGATATGATTAGAAAATAAAACTGTATGTTTTTGAAGAAAGTATATAGCTTTCCAACATTACAATTTCTGACATTTGTCATTTGTCATCAAAATGTTTCCAAAATCATATGGATGCTTAGTTACCTATATAAGAATATTGATAAATCAGTTCTTTATGTACCATATAAAATAATAAGAATGCAAAAGATAAAGTAAATAACCAACAGCTGTACACTATTTTTCTTTTAAGTATTGAGGGCAGTGCAGTCTGGTCAGAAGCACGGAGCTTATAGTAATCTGTTATATCCAAAAAATAATGAGATTGAAGACATGCCCCTGAATGTGCTATTATTTTGAAAGAAGAAGTCTCATCTGTTACACTGTTGACTCAAGTAGGAGGTAGCAGATGGCACAATGGGGGGAGCTGTTAAGTCCAGGAGGATACAAAGAGGCTGGTATAGAAACATGAGTGAAAAGATGATAGGGATAAAAAAAAATGAAAACGCAATAGCTTCCAAGACAATGCAGACTGAAGAGGGAAAGTTCTCAATGGGAAACACATAAGGAGATTTGCTTTGAGAAATATTTTTAATAAAAGGAAATATGGATTCTTAGAACACAGTACCTGCCCAAAGGCTCTTTTCCTTGCTCTCATTACACATTAAAAAGCAGTACTACTTACATAATTATGTTCTCCAGAGGATATTTAATTACAGTTTCTGTGTTTGGTTTCTATGTTTATTTGGTCATTAAATTAATATAATATGACATCATGATGTTTCTATTGGAGGACACTCAAAAAGTATAACCCACTCAGCCCTTGGATTTTCCTTTTCTCTCCCCTTAGAACATTCCCTTTGGATACCTATGGGAAAATATGGCATTTCAATTCCACTGTAATTTCTTCCTTCAGCGATGGAGGACCTGTAAGTTTGCCTTTCACTATGAGCCTACTTAGTCTCACTGAGCCTTCACAGTTGCAGTCATGAGCTCTGAAACCCAGCTGACTGAACAGGAGTGGTGCTCCTTGAGCATTTATCTCAACTCAAATTTCAAAATCAGTCCTTAGATTCATTGTGGAAGCTGAGGGAGATGAGAAATTTCTTAGCTTAGAGGTTCATTTTCTCAAATATCTCCACATATCATTAAAGTTAATGCTTTATTTCTCCCTTGTGTGTGCATGTGTGTGTGTGTGTGTTTTTCTGGAAACCTTACAGTCTAGATATCACAAGAGACCAAAAATTAAAATGCTTAACAGAAATCATCAAAAGGGACAATGCAATATATTTTCTGGCATTTTCTCCAATAAAATTTTAGAAAACATTAACAATAAAACACCAAAAGTCCTCATCTCCTGAAATTCCCCAAGGTTCCAACTCAGGATATAGGAAGGTCAATAAAAGATCAGGGTAATGATGTCAACCCATTTCAAGTGGTTAGATGAAATTTTATTCATTAATTTTAACACATCATCCTTAGTGAAAATGGATCCTGAAATGACAAGATATACATTTTCTCCCTCCTTAATGAGTTTAAACATGATTAAGCTCAAATATTAAGTATAAGCATATTCGGATGATCAAATGTCATTGCATAAATCAAATTGAAACTGTTTAATTTCTTTAACCCTGTTCCCATTTGCCCAGAGAATTCTCACTGGTGGTGCTTGCGGCTGCAGTATTTACCCCAAGATAACGATGCCAGGAAATATCTCACTTTTATTATTATTTTTTTTTAATCACCCTAGTATGCCAACTTTGGAAACAAAAGACATAATTCCATTTAGAGCATTCTGTTTTTAGTGATGGTATTTCCATTTACAAAATACAGCAATTCTCAATCACTGAAAATGTCAACTCCTAGAAAACACAGCATTCCTATGTGTGATGTTAACATCATTCTCAAACAGTTGTTGGCTAAAGATTCATTTGATGAATCTGATTTTTCTGAAATAGACAATTCTGGTGATTCAGATGATTTTGATGTTAGTTCTGTTTAGAAATAACTCCAAGAACAGTTTTTACATTTTATTTTCACAGTGAAAACCAGTCAGATTTGCTTCAGCCTCAAAGAGCATGTTTATGTAAAAAATTAAATGAGTGCTGGCAACAAGCTGCACATTTCTTTTAAACAGGAAAAGGGTTAAGTGACAGAATTAGGGCAACTTACATAACATAACTCCTCACATCCTTATATGATTTTATTCTGCTTCTCTTATGTCCTAAGATCCATAATTTCCTTTCTTGAAGACACAGCTTTAGTGTTTATAAGATTTAATAGAAAAATATTGCTTCTGATTAAAGACATGTATTATATTTTCAGGTCCCTAAGATGCTGATAAATACTGGCTTATTTAACATTATTTTAATAAAATTTATAAGCAGAGGATGTATTTCAGCTTAAAGTCAACAAGGTAGTTGTGTGTTAGGCACTGCCATTGCCACTTTACAAATGAGAAATTATAACTCAAGTTGTTTTTTAAAAAAAAATCCCTTCTGTTAAAATTAGTAGGTGGAAATAACATGCAGGTTTGGCTCCTTTTGCCACATGGCCTTTCCCTCCTGATCTGATTCTGTCTGAAGATCCAAGTTTATCCCCTGGCCTTCTCTCACTCCATGCCTCACCTCTGCTCTCCAAATACACATTACCATCAGGCCATACCAAACTGTTTTGCACCACTGAGCCTTTTCCCTCATACAGTCTTTGTCCTTCTCCCTTTCTCTTCCTCTCTTGACCTGTCTGCTTCTGAAACTCCTCCCAGATTGTGAGCTCCATGAGGACAAGGATTAAGATTATTCACCTCTGCCCACAATACTTAACTATGCAACACATCATTGACCTTCATTAAAGTTTGTTAAATTAGACCTTTGACTGTGGACAACAATCGTTAGTGGCTATGCTCCAGAGTCAACCTGGACAGCTAGTGAGCCAGTCCTTTTCTTTTTATTTTTTTGAGACAGAGTCTTGCTCTGTCACCCAGGCTGAAGTGCAGTGGTACCATCTCAGCTCACCACAACCTCCACCTCCCAGATACAAGCAATTCTCCTGCCTCAGCCTCCCGAGTAGCTGGGATTACAGGCACCTGCCACTATATCCAGCTAATTTTTGTATTTTTAGTACAGACAGGGTTTCACCATGTTGGCCAGGCTAGTCTTGAACTCCTGACCTTAAGTGACCCACCCTCCTCAGCCTCCCAAAGTGCTGGGATTACAGGTGTGAGCCACCGCACCTGGCCAAGTCAGTCCTATTTTGAAGCAAGTTCCCTACAAATAGTAGTTCCTTATGACAGAGAATGAGAATTCCAGACAGGGAAAATTTGACTTGTGTCCTATATCCTTAATGATTTCGTAGCATTTTTAAATGAACAGTTCTCCAATGACAGGTAAGAGAAAAATGTGTACCCTCTTAAGCTTTTCTATTCTTACAAAATAGGAATGGTGTCAGTAGATGACTAGCCTTGTTATCTAACGGCTCCCAGAAAAAAATAATTACAGGTCACTTGTTCCAAACAAAGTCAATATTTCAACCAGTCTATAATGTATGCTCTCATATGGCAAGCAATCTCAGTTGTTTATATGTTCGTGTTTGTATTAGTTATCTATTATAGCATAACAAATTACCCCCAAAATTTAGTGGCTTAAAACAGCAAAGTTTCTGAGGATCAGTAATCCAGAAGCAGCTGACTTGGGTAGACATGGTGTCTCATGAGGATGTGGTCAAGCTATTGGCCAACGGTGCAGTCATCTCAAGACAACTGGAACTGGAAGATTGACTTCCAAACTCATTCACAGATGGTTGGCATGCCTCTGTTCGTCACTGGCTGTTGATTAGATGCTTCAGATCCTTGCCATGTGGGCCTCTCCACAGGGCTGCTGACACATCAACTTCTTTCCCCCAAAGAAATAGAGAAAGAGAGAGAGAAAGAGAGAGAGAAAAGCAGGAAAGTACACCCAAAATGGAAGTCATAGTATTTTTATAACCCAATCTTAAAAATGAAATGCTGGCTGGGCACAATGGCTCATACCTGTAATCCCAGCACTTTGGGAGGCTAAGGCAGGTGGATCATCTGATGTCAGGAGTTCAAGACCAAGTTGGCCAACATGGCGAAACTCCTTTCTACTAAAAATACAAAAATTAGTGGGATGTGGTGGTGGGCACCTGTAATTCCAGCTACTCGGGAGGCTGAGGCAGGAGAATTGCTCTAACCTGGGAGGCAGAGGTGGCAGTGAGCCAAGATCACACCACTGCACTCCATTCTGGGCGACAGAGACTCCATCTCACAAAAAACAAAACAAAAAAAAAATCCCATTATTTCTGCCACTTTCAATTTGTTGAAACTGTCCATAAATTCAACAAATACTCAGCAGGAGGGGATTAAACAAAGACATGAGCACAGGGAAGCAGGGATTCTTGGGAGCCATCTTAAACACTACAATGTGCAACAAGTTTACCCTGAAGGATTCACTAGGAGGAATCAACGCTTAAAGCTGGATGTATTTTAGAGGTATAAAAATTTCTCGTTGCCAAGGATACATCTATTTTATTTATTCTGGTTACATCTATTTTAAATTTTTTAAAGCTAAAATTAGTTCAATCATGTTTTAGTTATTGAAACTTGAGTTCTAAATCATTAGTTGATGCACGTTTCTGAGTAAGTCCCTTATCTGCTTATTTAAAGACTCACTACTGAATCTAGGGGCCTCAATTTTAGCAAAACCTTGTTATAAATATTATAAATATTTATAAAAAGAAACTTATTTTGTAAATATTAAGAAACCTATTTTACTAGTAGCTTTGTTAAATTATTAAAGATATAGTTTTACAATTAACTGGCATATAGGCCAACTATACCCCAAGTATTGGCCAGGAAATACAATCTCAAATTATCTGTACACAACATTTTAGCTCAGTTTAGAGAAACCAAATTGTCAAATGATTGGCTGAAGTGTATGCAGTCCACTTGTTCCTCTAAATACTCAAAAATCAGCATTAAGTGTGATTCTTATACCTCTTGTCTAAGCTCCCAGGGTGATTATCTAAAACAAAAATTCTAGGAATCCACTTCCAAACTGCTGAGTCAGTATCTCTAGGGTGATGAGAAGTGGTAGAGATGGGAGAGACTCATGAATCTACATTTAAGTGAACAATCCAGAGCCTTTGCTACATTGAATCATATCAAAGAATGATTATATTTGTCCCCTAGAGAACACATCCACTGAATTACTCTCTCATCAGGTCTATTTTCCTACATTGATGAACATTATGGGAAACTGATCTATGAAACTCAATGTTGTATATATTTAACAATATTGATAAGCATGTATTTTATCACGTTGTGTCATCTCTTTTCCCTAAGGATGAATAAGAAAAATTTCTCACTGGTCTTATTAGATACAATTCCCAAATAAATTATCTGATTCCATGTTATAGCCATTATATATCTTATCACCAATCACTTTTCCCTCTCTGATTGATCACTAGAAGGGTCAAAGTCAAATCTATGGCTCCCCTCTGGCAAGTACATAGAACCTCATAGCTTAAACTTGATGTATTAATATGAATCCTGCCTTTGTTTTACTTAGTTGACTTTATTTTTCTTTAGCCTCATTTTTTCTAAAATAATTTTAATTTACTTAGTCTTTCTAGATTTCATCCTTCATCACAAGTTTACTTAAAGCCTCGCTGAAACAAAGTGAAGTATAACTGATTTAAAAAGCATTTGAACAGATTAAGATTTTAAATAAATGAATGAATGAAAAAATGTATATAATGTGATGGTTAATATTAAGTGTCAACCTGATTTGATTGAAGCATGTGAAGTATTATTCCTGGGCATGTCTATGAGGGTGTTGCCAAAGGAGATCAACATTTGAGTCAGTGGAATGGGAGAGGCAGACCCACCCTCAATCTGAGTGGGCACAATTTAATCAACTGCCGGCATGGCTAGAATAAAGCAGGTGGAAGAAAGTAGAAGGACTAGACTTGCTGAGTCTCCTGGGCTTCATCTTTCTCTCTAGCTGGATGGTTCCTGACCTCGAACATCAGACTCCAAGCTCTTCAGTTTTGGACTTTTGGATTTACACTAGTAGTTTGCCAGGGGCTCTTGGGCGTTTGGCCACAGACTGAAGGCTGAACTGTTGACTTCCCTACTTTTGAGGTTTTGGGACTCAGACTGATCCACCACTGGCTTTCTTGCTCCTCAAGTTGCAGATGGCCTATCGTGGAACATTACCTTGTGATTGTGAGAGTCAACTCTCCTTAATAAAGTCCCTTTCACATATACATGTATTCTATTAGTTCTGGCCCTCTAGAGAACCTTAATAAATATAGAATAATTTTTAAATTTTACCCTTGTTAGCTTTATTCTTTCTCTCTTTTTTTTACTCAGTCCCCAAGTCCAAGGTCTAAGTAACTTACTTCTTGAGCCATTCTTGAAATATGTTAACTTTGAAGCACATTCATCATTGAGTTTCTCCTCCTATATCATTTTTCTTCAAATTGTGTACCTCTTTTCATTATAAAAATGATTTTACCAAATTATGGAAGACAGAAGAACTTTTTAATCACTCTAGATCCTATCAGTTGCACACGTCTATTATTTTTAATTTGGTATATTTCCTTCCAGTTGTATTTTGTCAATCTATAGCATTTTTCAATTTTATTTGGCAAAAATTTCTGAGTGCTGACTATGTGCACATCGTGTTACATACTGGATAAAAAGACAAAGTGATAGCTTCAGGCAGTTCTCAGTCTAGGAAATTATATCACTACATAAATCAATAATGCAATATAATGTAGTAAGGCTCTACTAAGTAGGTAATCCTTCAGCTAGGACTTAAAGAATGCAGCACAGCAACATGGCACATGTATCCATATGTAACAAACCTGCACGTTGTGCATATGTACCCTAGAACTTAAAGTATAATAATAAAAAATGAAATGGGAACATCACACACCGGGGCCTATCATGGGGAGGGGGGAGGGGGGAGGGATAGCATTGGGAGTTATACCTGATGTAAATGATGAGTTGATGGGTGCTGACAAGTTGATGGGTGCAGCACACCAACATGGCACAAGTATACATATGTAACAAACCTGCACGTTATGCACATGTACCCTAGAACTTAAAGTATAATAATAATAATTAAAAAATAATAATAATAAAATTAAATTAAATTAAATTAAAAGAATGAAGAAGAATTCTGTTGGCAAATGTTGAGAGGAAGGCATTTCACACAGTCACAGTATGATGGCTCCAGTGAGGCAGTCATGGCAGAACAGTAAAAAAGTAGGCAGGAACAGGATTGTGGAGAATATTACATGCCATGAAAAGGAATCTGGACATTCATCCTAGATACAATGCAAAACCGGAAAGAGTTCTAAATGGAAGAGTAATGTGATTGGATTTGCATTTCAAAAATTATTTCTGTAGCATTAAGAAGGAAATTATGAACAAAGGCAGACACTTAAGGCAGATAAGCCATTTGGGATGTCATGGCAATGGTGTAGGCAACAGACTGAGGCCTGAATTGGGCCATGGTAGTAAAAGTAAAGAGTAGGGGGACAAAACTGAGGAATGCTTAGAGAAAAATCAACTTGACTCCATGAGTGCACAATAGGAGGGGGCTGCATGGGAGGGTAGAAGAGAGGAGAACTAAATCTAGAGTGACTTCAAAGTTTCTGGTTTAGGATGCTGAAATGACAAGACTGCCATTAACTGAGATAGAAAACACAGGTTTAAAGGGGTGGGAACAGGTTGGGGAGGAAAGGTAGAGACAAGAGAGGAGGTAAGCATTCTTCTTGGCACATCATCATGTTTGACAACTTGGTGGGGCTCAGATGGACAGCCTGTATTGCCCTTATACATAAACAGTTGGGAGAAACATAGAGAAAGAGATTTCAGAGCATTTCCTAGACACCTGGTAATAAAAACCATGTGACTAAACCATTTTAGGATTGATTTAGTATGTATTGGGGTGCGAGGGAGGCAGAAAAAAAAACCTGATGGAAATGAAGAGAAAAGTGAATGTGGGACAAGGAGGCAGAGAACTAGGACAGACTGAAGTCAAGGTTTGGCTGTAGCTAGAGAGCTGCATGGAGCCAAGGAAAAAAACTTTAAATTCAAAATGAGAGAGATTTGAGTATGTTTTTAGTCCACAAAACAGGGACTGATAGAGCAGGCAATGATGGGAGAAAAGAGAGAGGAACTGATGAATCCAGTAAGAACACAAGGGAAGGCCGGGCGCGGTGGCTCAAGCCTGTAATCCCAGCACTTTGGGAGGCCGAGGCGGGCGGATCACGAGGTCAGGAGATCGAGACCATCCTGGCTGACACGGTGAAACCCCGTCTCTACTAAAAAATACAAAAAACTAGCCGGGCGAGGTGGCGGGCGCCTGTAGTCCCAGCTACCGGGGAGGCTGAGGCAGGAGAATTGCGTGAACCCGGGAGGCGGAGCCTGCAGTGAGCTGAGATCCGGCCACTGCACTCCAGCCTGGGCAGCAGAGCGAGACTCCGTCTCAAAAAAAAAAAAAAAAAAAAAAAAAAGAACACAAGGGAAATAAAAGGAAAGGATCAAAAGACAAATGAAGAAATTGACCTAGACCCCCAACCTGGGGGTGGGGATATATGCTTCTCCTAAGATGAGAGGGAAGATAGAGAAGATATGCAATGACAGAATAACATTATAGGTGTGGGGTACAGATTTAAGAGTCTTCATGTTCATTTGCTTCTTGATGTTCAGGGAATGATGTCATCTGATGGTCTTGGCCAGGGCAGGGTAGGCAAGGCTCTGAGAAGAGTCAGGGAGTGTAAGTGGAGCTGCCAAAAGGAGCTAAAGAAAGCATTCCTCAATGGCAAGGGAAGGACTTCTCAGCAGCATCCAGGGTCCATTATGAATTTATAATACCAGTGAATAGTACTGATTTATTATTTCCTTCTAGTGGCATTTGGCCAGCTGAGTAAGAAATCAAGAATTGACATTTAAGGATTGACTGAGACTTAGTGGCTATTTTTAATTTTTGGTAGAAAGGGGAGTAATACAAAACAACCTTTAATGACAAAGGCTAATTTGCAGAATGACCCAAAAGTTAGGCAGTGCTAAATAATGTGAGGTTTCCCTCTTTACATCAAGGAGGAATAGAGTGAAACGCACTTCCTCTGCAAGTAGGCAAATCCCAGAGAAGATCCAGAAGGAGCATCTAAGCATACTTAGATCTTTTTCTAAAATTTAACGATCAGATACGTCATTCCTCCTCTCCTGAAAGGGGCAAGTGCAAGAATAGAAGCCAGGGATTTTCTTCTACTGGAGGTCTGGCCAGAGTGGGGAGGATTTGAGAGAGTGTCTCTTCTGCCTTAAGAGAAGGAGGAAGAGAACAGAGGGAACAGAAATTTCTTTGCTAGTAAGAGAGTAATTTGTCCAGGCTACGAAAGCAAGGGAGTGTGGTCAAAAGAGTCTGATGGACATAAAGAAAAGAACTGGTAAGGGTGATGATAGCTTGGAACATATTTAACGGCCATGAAGCAGACTTGGTGAAAAAAAGAGAGAACTTGACAGACAGATAGTTATCAGAGAGTAAAGGAGCTTAAAACTTCAGAAAGTAAGAGTTCCAGTGTGGTAACTGAGATAGGAGGATGAAGTGAATAAGGCAGCACATCACACTGTAGTTGAAGGCATCTAAGAGGCCAGGCTGCCTGTGTGGACACTCAGGAAACTCCTGAGGTTTGCAAGATGAAGTGTGGGAAGAAAGATCATGACTCAAATGCCACAGTCCTCAAATAACGTGAAGCGATGAGCTTTTTAAATGTGTTCCTTAGAGTAGGGTGCTGATGACATACCTCAGACACCACAAATGAGAAAAGGGGAAGAGTGAGCAGGTCAGGCTCCAGGTATACTCTACCTTTTCAATCAAAACAGCTTTATTTGTAGCTCTTATAATTGGTGTCCCATTTCCATTATGGATTTTTTAATACTTTAAAATAGTATACTCGGCACATACAAAAGTCTAAAAATAGAAAGGGTATTTTGGTATAGCTAGTAAGGGACTTTCTTTGAACCAAAAGCTCTAGACATCTGATATAGTTTGGATGTTTACCCCCTCTCAATCTCATGATAAAATGTGATTCTCAATGTTGGAGATGGGGCCTAGTTGGGGGAGATTGGATAATGGGGGAAGCTCTCTCATAAATGGTTTAGCATCATCCACTTGCTAATAAGTGAGTTCTTGCCCATTTAATTCACATGAGATCCCCCTTCTTTCTTGCTCCCACTCTCACCACATGACATGCTGGCTCCCCTTCAGCTTCTTACATGACTGTAAGCTTCCTGAGGTCTTACCAGAAGCTGAGCAGATATTGGTGCCATGCCTGTACAGCCTGTAGAACCATAAGCCAAATTAAACCTCTTTTTTTATAATTATCTACTCTCAGGTATTTCTTTATAGCAACACAAAAATAGACTAATACACCACTCAAATAAATTGTAGATTCCTTGAAGATCAGAACCTTGTCTTAAAACTTTAAATCTTGTGCCTATCAAGATGCTCTACACAAAATAGGTAACCAGAAAACTATGACAAATTTGACCCCTGGACAATTTGTTATTCACATATTATCCCAAATGTTTCTATTAACAGGGAGCAGAAGTGGGGAAAAGTCTCATACTAAGAAGCATCATTTCTTCTAAGGTGTGAGTATAGTCTGGAGCCCTCAAGAACAGAGCAAGTCTCGTTTATCATCCATGTGTCTGGCACCTGAGCATGACAGAAAGGAAATGTGAGCTGGGAATAGCAGTTGGCAGGTCAGAGCTCAGCCCCTTCAACTCAGGCATAGGTATTAGATTCCCTGAATGTGGACAGAGAGAAATTAGTTTGGAGTGTCTAAGGAATTTCTCATAGTCTTCTGGGATGGATTCTAAGGAATTTGCATCTTTTAAAACACTCCAAGTGATTCTATGTGGCCCATTTAAAAAGGACTGTTGTCTCAGGTGTATGTGAAGAGAAGCCACAGACTGGGAGCATGCATTTGCAAAAGACATATTTGATAGAAGAAGGAAATATGCAGAATATACCAAAATCACCAAAATATAAAGAAAATATACAGATGACACATAAGCCTAAGAAAAGATGCTCAAAATAATATATAATTAGAGAATTACCAATTAAAACAACAATGAAATGCCACTACATACCTAATAGGATGGCCAAAAGACAAATCACTGACAATACTAAATGCTGGTGAGGACATGGAGCAACAAGAACTCTCATTCATGGCTGGTGGGAATACAAAACGGTACAGCCACTTTGGAAGACAGTTTGGCAGTTTTTTACAAAACTTAACATACTCTTACCATCATAAATGCAGCAGTTATTCTCCTTGGTATTTACCCAAAGGAATCAAACACTTATGTCCACACAGAAACCTGTACATGGATGTGTATAGCAGCTTTATTCGTAACTGACAAAACTTGGAAACAAGCAAGAAGTCTTTCAGTAGGTGAACGGATAAATTGTGGTACATCAAGACAATGGAATATTATTTAGTGCTAAAAAGAACATTGTTGAGCACCGGAATATTATTCAGCAATGGAATATTATTCAGTGCTTGAGCTATCAAGTCATGAAAAAATATGGAGGAACTTTAAATGCATACTACTAAGTGAAAAATGCCAATCTGAGAAAGTTACTATATGAGTTCAACTCTATGTTACTCTGGAAAAGGCAAAACTTTGTAGACAGTAAGAAGATCAGTGATTGCCAGGGTGTGGAGGGAAACAGACTGAATAGATGGAGCACTACTTAAATTAACTGAAATTAAAATAGCGGCTTTTGAGGTCCTTGAAACTATTCTATATGATATTACAATTGTGGATATAAGTCAAAACCCATAAAATACACAGCACCAAGAGTGAAGCCTAATGTAAACTATGAACTTTGGGCAAAAATGATCTATCTGTCAATGTAGGTTTATCAATTGTAACAAAGATACCACTCTGGGGCAGGATATTGATAGTGGGGAGGCTGTGTGTGTTGGGGGGTGCGGCT
Organism: Macaca nemestrina; assembly: GCF_043159975.1. NCBI lineage: Eukaryota > Metazoa > Chordata > Mammalia > Primates > Cercopithecidae > Macaca > Macaca nemestrina. The sequence goes on from NC_092137.1 coordinate 41,762,050, forward strand.
GGGGGTACATGGAGACTCTGGGCTTTCTGTTTTACTTTTCTGTAAACCTAAAACTGCTTTTAAAAATAAATCCCATCTTTTTTAAAAAAGAAGTTTTGTTCTCTACCCTCATTACTTATAGTGTGCAATGGCATTGTAAACATCATCTGGAGCTTTTTGGTACAGATTCATCAGCCCCATCTATTGAACCAGATTCTCTGGAATCTGTGTTTGAACAAGCAATCCACCCTCCAGGTGATTCTAAGCTAAAAAAAAAAAATGAGAAGGGCTATCCTAGAACAGTACTTTACAAACCTTAATATGCAAGAATGACTGTTACCTTGTTAAAATGAACATTCTGGTTTAGTAGATCTTGGATGAGGCCAAGTGATACCCCGATGCTGCTGGTCCAAGGATTATCCTCTGAGTAGCAAGGCTACAGCAAAGCAATGGAGTAAAGACTTCTCTTCCTGCTCCATTCCCCTTTTTCCTTCCCTCTACCCTCAAGCACAGACATCCCACAATATGCCTCAAAAGGGGAGTACCGTGTACCATGGGAGGAGGAAACGAAGCTGTCCACCCTGGATGCTGGCAATAAGAGGGTCTGCTGTCTATAAGAAATTTTAAAACGATCAGAAAACTGACTAAAATTGATTTCTACTTTTTATCACCACATGTCAACAATCCTAAACATCAGGGGTAAAATATACCTTCCCACCAGGAGTTCATGTCTCACCTACACTACTCAATGCTGCTCCTTGTTATATTCTCTTTCTACAGTTGGGATACAGATCTGGAGAAATGGAGCCACACAAAATCAGAAAGCTTGACATATCCTCATCTCAATGAAGCCACGTTTCTCCTTCTACCAGAGTAGGTCTCTTAAACATTTATTTTGTCTACTTTCTCAATAACTTACAAAAATGTATATTAAGAAAATTGTTAATGTGCATTTGTCTGATACAAATAAAAAATCTCAGCTGAAAATTGTTAATATACATTTGTCTGATATGAATTTTAAAAAATCTCAGTTCTAACCAGGGATAATTCTCAACCTAGCTCCAAAACCAGCAATTATTTAAACTGTAGGCGACTAGAGGAGAAGGAGGAAGATGCAAAAGCAGAGAACAAAATGAAACCTCCTAGAAAGACTTTGGTTGAAGCATATCTGTACCACCCTTAAAGGGTCAAATGATAAATATTCCTTCCAAAGAAAGATTGTCCAGCATTTCTCAAAGTGTGACTCTTTACACCTGCATCCCATGTGGATTCCTGAGTCCCATCCTTCTGAATCTGAATCAGTAAACATGAGACACAGAAATCTAAATTACTAACAAGCATCTCAGAAAAGTCACATGCCCAAAATGCTTGTAAAACACTGATTTTGATTAAAGTTGAGTTCCTGGAAATCCCATGTTACAACATAATAGCTCTCTTTTGAACCAGCTGGAATAACAAAGTTTGAGTCTTGGATGACTGGATAAAAAAGAAGCCCCAGCTGTCCTGCCAGGAGCTCCTTCCCAGGAAGTCCCAGCTAACAGAGAAGGGTTCAGATCATTTTGGGAGAAGCTTTTACTGAATTGCACCCAGGTGAGATACAGTCAACTGTGGTGAGAAATCACACACACACACATACACACACACACACACACACACACACACAGTCCTAAGAATCTATCCTCCATCTCCTACAATGAAGTCTTTAAAAATGTTTGAGGATGTTCTCCCTTAGTAAAGCTCTCAGAAGACATTTCTTTCTTGTGTTGTAAATATTGGTCCATCTTGTGAACAATTGGGTGGTTTTATCTTTGGAGTAACTGAATTGCTTAACCACATTTCCTTCCATACATTGATCAATAAAATGTTTAAGGTCCAATCTGTGGCTCATCCCCATCAAAAGCCTAGGATTTAAGGGTGTGCTTCTTTTGTGAGTTAGTTTCAGTCCTGACTTTTTTAATATTCTGCTCATTTCTTTTTCTCGACTTTTTCACCTACTTCCAATTTGTGTTAGTTTTCTGTCATTTATGTGTTCTTGAAAAGCACTTCATAACGCTTTCTGGAACAAAGCATGTTCTAGTAGATGGATGGATGTAAAGATAAATCTTTAAGAACCTCATTTTTCCTTGCCTATAAAATGAAAGAATCAGACTAGGTGATTACTAATGTATCTTCTAGGTCTAGAGCCTAAAATTCCATCATAAGTTTTGGTGCAGCAATGAAACCTCCTCTTAAACGTACCATATTTCTGATGTGTTACTGGAACATTTTTCTAACCAAGAGCTTAGCCATAAAAGTGAAGAAATACATATTTCAAAAAGTATTTTATATACATATAATGTAACTGCTTTACATTCCATCTGATTTTAGGACAGTGTTCTATGACTTTATGAAATCAATAGAAAAAAAATTACAGTGTCAGTAAAAGAAAAAAAAATCACCTGCATTTTCATCAACTTTGTCTATCCTTCAATCTTCCATCCAGTTTTGTTTTGTTTAGTTTTTTAATGTTGTTTCTCTGTTTTTTCCTCTTGCCAATAGATGGGGACATGAGATTTTGATTTGGAGGCAATTGTTACAAAGTTTTCATTTTCAAAATTTAATAATATCAAACATTGTGAATGTATTTAATACCACTGGATGGTACACTTAAAATGGTAAAAATAATAATTGTGTTTTGTATATTCCACTACAATTTTTAAAAGGAAAAAAAATTTATGACATCACAAAAACATACTACCTTTAAACTTGACCCTGAATATTAATACTTTCATACTAACTATTCATATTTATCCTTGAGTATATTCAGAAAACTGTAAAATGGTAGAGTTGACTTATAGACTCCAATGTCCTTTTGATAATACTACTATTTAAAGAAACATAAACAGTAGTTCACTGAACACAGCTATCACAGGATTACCAGAGAGCTATTGGTGTCTCCTAAAGAATTTATAAAGTTTCCTTTCTTATAACCCTTAACTACTTTGGAAAAATTTTAGAATGTTTGTTTCCTAGGGTATACTTTCACCCAAAAATATTTTTGTGATACTTCCAATAGAATATCATTTCTGCATCAATAATATAGTAGGCGTTTTTCAGCCCTTCTGTCCAAACATAAGATCCAATCACATTCCCTAATAACAGGTCTCCTTCGCTTTCCCTTTAAAAAAACAAAGTTGTATGCATGTAGAGATACAGATGTATGTAGAGATGGCACAGACATAGACACAGAGATAACTGTTACTGCCAAACCGAAAAGCTGATTTGGTAGGGACAGGAAACATCGAAAAGAAAACTTGAAGAAGGGAGAGGAAGTAGCAGAGAATTTAATCTTATTTTTATCAAGACCTGTGTTTTTGTCAAGTGTTTGAAACAGATTGTCTTGTTGAATTCTCACCCTTCAACCCTCAGGAAAATCCTAGGGTTTGAGACAGATCAGAGCGGGGCCAAGATGGCCAACTAGAAACAGCAGCGATCCGAGGCTCCCATTAAAAAGATCCAAAGCAGTGTGCGACTCCTGCACGGGCAACCGAGGTATCCAGGCTCTGTCATTAGGACTGGCTAGGTGGCTGGCGTGACCGATGGAGAGTAAGGAAGAGCAGTGTGGTGTGGAGGCCCGCCTGAGAGCCACACGGGGCAGGGGAGCCCCCACCCCCAGCCAACGGAGGTGGTGAGTGAGCGTGCTACCCAGCTTGGGAAACGGTGCTTTTTCCATGGAACTAGGCAACCCACAGATCAGAAGATCCCCCTCATGAGCCCAGGGCACCAGGGCCTTGGATGCGAACCACGGAGTCATGCAGATTCTCAACAGCCACTTGGCTAGAATCAGCCTAAGCCAGCTGAGTTCCCAGGGGCAATGACCGCCATCACCACTGCCGCAGCTGCTTGCTGTCTAAGCCATCTGAGCTCCTTTGGGGAGGGGCAGTAGCCAACACTATAGCTGCAGGGCCTTCCTGCAGGAACTCCAACTCCAGCCAGGGGCTCAGGGACAGCACTCTGATCTCCCTGAGCCTCAGCCTGAGCCCATAGTGGAAGGGATGGCCGTGGTCTCTGCAGACAAGCAGACTCAGTCTTTCCTCCTGCTAGCTCTAAGGAATAGGGCAGCCCAGATGAGTGGGTTTGCCCCAGTGCAGCACATCCCCTCCAGCAAGGGACAGCCAAAGTGCCTTGTTAAATGGGTCCAGCTTCCCGTGCCACCCAACTGGGTAAGACCCCCAAACAAGGGTTGTCACACACCCTATACAGGAGTGTTCTTACTGGCATCAGGTTGGTGTTCCTTGAGGCCAGAGATCCCAGAGGAAGGAGCAAGCACCCATCTTTGCTGTTCTCCAGCCTCCTCAAGTGACATCTCCAGGTACAGGATCAAACCAAATGAACAGGACCTGAAGTGAACCCCCAGCAAACTGCAGCAGCCCTACAGAAGAGGGACCCGACTATTGAAAGAAAAACAAACAAATAGAAAGCAACAACAACAGCATCAACAAAAAAAGTCCCCAAGAAAACTTCATTCAAGGGTCAGCAGCCTCAAAGATCAAAACCAGACAAACTCATGAGGATGGGAAAGAATCTATGAAAAAATGCTGATAACCCAAAAAGCCAGAGTGCCTCTTCTTCTCCATATGATCACAACACCTCTCTAGCAAGGGCACAGAACTGGACAGAGGGTGAGATGGATGAATTGACAGAGTAGGCTTTAGGTGGTGTGTAATATCAAACTTCACTGACGTAAAGGAGCATGTTCTAACACTATGCAAAGAAGCTAAGAACCTTGATAAAAGGTTTAAAGAAGCTGCTAACTAGAATAACCAGTTTAGAGAGGAACATAAGTGACCTGATGGAGCTGAAAAACATAACACGAGAACTTCGTGAAGCATACTCAAGTATAAATAGCCGAATTAATCAAGTGCAAGAAAGAATATCAGAGATAAAAGATTATCTTGCTGAAATAAGGCAGGCAGAAAAGATTAGAGAAAAAAGAATGAAAAGGAACGAGTAAAACCTCCAAAAAATACGGGACTATGTAAAAAAACCGAATCTATGACCGATTGGAGTACCTGAAAGAGACGGGGAGAATGGAACCAAGTTGGAAAACACACTTCACGATATTATCCAGGAGAACTTCCCCAACCTAGCAAGACAAGCCAACATGCAAATTCAGGAAATACAGAGAACACCAGTAAGATACTCCACAAGAAGGCCAGGCACGGTAGCTCATGCCTTTAATCCCAGCACTTTGGGAGGCTGAGCCAGGTGGATCACCTGAGGTCAGGAGCTCAAGACTAGCCTGGCCAACATGATGAAACTCTGTCTCTACTAAAAATACAAAAATTAGCCAGGTGTGGCAGTGTATGCCTCTAATCCCAGCTACTCAGGAGGGTGAGGCAGGAGGAGAATTGCTTTAACCCAGGAGGTGGTTGCAGTGAGCTGAGATCATGCCACTGCATTCCAACCTGGGCAACAGAGTAAGACTCCATCTCAAAAATAAGGAAAAAAAAAACAAAAACATACTCCACAAGAAGATCAACCCCAAGACACATAATCACCATATTCTCAAAGGTCAAAATGAAGGAAAAAAGGTTAAGGGCAGCCAGAGAGAAAGGCCAGGACACCTACAAAGGGAAGCCCATCAGACTAATGGCGGATCTCTCTGCAGAAACCCTAAAAGCCAGAAGAGAGTGGGGAGCGAATATTCAACATTCTTAAAGAAAAGAATTTTCAACCCAGATTTTCATATCCAGCCAAACTAAGCTTCAGAAGAGAAGGAGAAATAAAATCTTTTTCAGACAAGCAAATGCTAAGGAAATTCATCTCCAGCAGACCTGCCTTGCAAGAGCTCTGAAGGAAGCATTAAATATGGAAAGGAGAAACCAGTACCAACCACTGCAAAATACATGAAAATATAAAGACCAATGACACGATGAAGACATGAAATCAACCAGTATGCAAAATGACCAGTTAGCATCATAATGACAGGATCAAATTGACACATAATAATAATGTAAATGGGCTAAATACCCCAATTAAAAGGCACAGACTGGCAAATTAGATAAACAGTCAAGACCCATTTTTGTGCTGTATTCAAGAGACCTATCTCACCTGCAAAGACACACATAGGCTCAAAATAAAGGGATGGAGGAATATTTACCAAGCAAATGGAAAGCAAAAGAAAAGCAGGGGTTGCAATCCTAGTCTCTGACAAAACAGGCTTTAAACCAACAAAGATCAAAAAAGACAAAGAAGGACATTACATCATGGTAAAGGGGATGATTCAACAAGAAGAGATAACTATCCTAAATATATACGCACCCAACACAGGAGCACCCAGACTCATAAAACAAGTTCTTAGAGACTAAAAAGAGACTTAGACTCCCACAAAATAATAGTGGGAGACTTTAACACCCCACTGTCAATATTAAACAGATAAACACAACAGAAAATTAACAAGGATATTCAGGACTTGAACTCAGCTCTGGATCAGGTGGACCTAATACATTCTACAGAACTCTCCATCCAAAACAGCAGCATATACATTCTTCTCAGTGCCACATGGCACTTACTGTAAAATTGACCACATAATTGGAAGTAAAACACTACATAGGAAATGCAAAAGAACTGAAATCATAACAACCTCTCAGACCACAGTGCAATCAAATTAGAACTCAGGATTAAGAAAGTCACTCAAAACCACACAACTACATGGATACTGAACAACCTGCTCCTGAATGACTCCTGAGTAAATAATGAAATTAAGGCAGAAATCAAGAAATTATTTGAAACCAATGAGAACAAAGAGACAATGTACCAGAATCTCTGGGACACAGCTAAAGAAAGACTTACTCCTCTCTCCTTCACAACTTTTTACTGTAACTTTAATATCATCTTCCTGGCTCTAAATCTTTGGTTCCATGACTTGACTTCAGGCCAGATATTTGACCTCTCCTGATATGGCATTTGGACCTACTCTGTAACATAGTTAGAAAGAAATCAGGACAACTCAGCCTCATTACCTGCTTTCTGATGGCACCCAAAGGGTGAACACACTCGAGCCCACCTGCCATGCTAGTGTCTCAAGTGGGTTTCTTTCTTCATGTGTGCATGCTAACAGAAAGTATCACCCTGGTCCACACAACAGCCAGCGTAATGGCAAAGGAAGAACCAGCCCTTTTCTGTACCTGAAAAAAAAAAATCCTTGCCTAATGGAATATTTTGGGAAACAATAGAACTAGGAGTAGTAGTCACTAGTCTCCCAGTCCATATCACAGTAAATTCAAGGATAATGAGAAGCTTTGCAGACTTCACTGTGATCCATCCCCAAACGACCCTGTGCAAGTGTACAGAGTAGATGGAGGTTCTTTCTAGGGGACTGGCTACACAAGAAACTCTTTATACACATTACCCAATTCTCCCCTTGGCCTTCTACCTCTCATGGCTGTAACCCCATGCATCACCATTAATCAATGGCCCCCACCGATCACTTTATCCTGGGGCCTGCTCATTAGCCCCGTTTTGAAATATAAAGAATGTGAGCACTTTTAAGAACTTTCAACCCATACTTTGAATAAATTTAACTTTCTGTCAAAAGTTACTTTATCAAGTATCTCAGTTAGTGATATCATTTCATATAATTCATGGTTATTAACAAATCCTTACATTAAAGCAAACACCCAAAATAGAGAAAATACAAAGAAATAATAGATGGGTTTTAAATATATTCAATAGAACAACCTCTTTTAGAGTCCTTTTGCAGTATTTTATTGAAATGATCTTTAACTGATACAGTTTAATTCACTAGCATAATGGCAATTAAAAGTTCTACAAATAGGAAAGATGGAGCAAGTCACATTGTTACAAGTATTTGTTGTTGTCCCTTCTAAAGATCTGTGAAACACAAGGCTGAATACAGTAATTCAATGCCTTTTAAACGGTCATCTATATATCATGTTCCTTTTAAAATTACAACCTCTCTTAAGTTTAATGAGTCATATATCCATTACTGTTAAACTCATGACTCTGATTCCAGGTTAAAGAGCACCACATAGTCGATTTACATTTACTTATGTCCCATTAAATTGCTTTTGCTGTGTTCTTTCAGATTTTTTAAAGTGTGTCTTTTACTTAATATATAATTTTATATAGTTAGAAAGAAGAGGCAATTTTTTTTCTAATGTTATTTATTTTATTTTATTTTTTTGGCACAATCAGAATATTTTACAAATATTTATTTGCTTTCTCTTCACAAGTTATGGAGATGTAGGCATTCAGATCATTTCAAATGACAATTCGTTACGGAGAAAAATGTTTTCTACCAGCCTACAAAATATATTCATGTCATACTTCAAAACAGGTGGAATTTTTCTGCACATATGTTTGAGATAAAAGCCAAATTCCCTATAATCATCAAAATTTTGCATACTTCTCTTTTTTTATTATTATTATTATTATACTTTAAGTTCTAGGGTACATGTGCATAACGTGCAGGTTTGTTACATATGTATACTTGTGCCATGTTGGTGTGCTGCACCCATCAACTCGTCAGCACCCATCAACTCGTCATTTACATCAGGTATAACTCCCAATGCAATCCCTCCCCCCTCCCCCCTCCCCATGATAGGCCCCAGGGTGTGATGTTTCCCTTCCCGAGTCCAAGTGATCTCATTGTTCAGTTCCCACCTATGAGTGAGAACATGTGGTGTTTGGTTTTCTGTTCTTGAGATAGTTTGCTGAGAATGATGGTTTCCAGCTGCATCCATGTCCCTACAAAGGAAACAAACTCATCCTTTTTGATGGCTGCATAGTATTCCATGGTGTATATGTGCCACATTTTCTTAATCCAGTCTGTCACTGATGGACATTTGGGTGGATTCCAAGTCTTTGCTATTGTGAATAGTGCTGCAATGAACATACGTGTGCATGTGTCTTTATAGCACCATGATTTATAATCCTTTGGGTATATACCCAGTAATGGGATGGCTGGGTCATATGGTACTTCTAGTTCTAGATCCTTGAGGAATCGCCATACTGTTTTCCATAATGGTTGAACTAGTTTACAATCCCACCAACAGTGTAAAAGTCTTCCTATTTCTCCACATCCTCTCCAGCACGTGCTGTTTCCTGACTTTTTAATGATTGCCATTCTAACTGGTGTGAGATGGTATCTCATTGTGGTTTTGATTTGCATTTCTCTGATGGCCAGTGATGATGAGCATTTTTTCATGTGTCTGTTGGCTGTATGAATGTCTTCTTTTGAGAAATGTCTGTTCATATCCTTTGCCCACTTTTGGATGGGGTTCTTTGTTTTTCTCTTGTAAATTTGTTTGAGTTCTTTGTAGGTTCTGGATATTAGCCCTTTGTCAGATGATTGCAAAAATTTTCTCCCATTCTGTAGATTGCCTGTTCACTCTGATGGTAGTTTCTTTTGCTGTGCAGACGCCCTTTAGTTTAATGAGATCCCATTTGTCAATTTTGGCTTTTGCTGCCATTGCTTTTGGTGTTTTAGACATGAAGTCTTTGCCCATGCCTATGTCCTGAATGGTACTACCTAGGTTTTCTTCTAGGGTTTTTATGGTATTAGGTCTAACATTTAAGTCTCTAATCCATCTTGAATTAATTTTCGTATAAGGAGTAAGGAAAGGATCCAGTTTCAGCTTTCTACTTATGGCTAGCCAATTTTCCCAGCACCATTTATTAAATAGGGAATCTTTTCCCCATTTCTTGTTTCTCTCAGGTTTGTCAAAGATCAGATGGCTGTAGATGTGTGGTATTATTTCTGAGGACTCTGTTCTGTTCCATTGGTCTATATCTCTGTTTTGGTACCAGTACCATGCTGTTTTGGTTACTGTAGCCTTGTAGTATAGTTTGAAGTCAGGTAGCGTGATGCCTCCAGCTTTGTTCTTTTGACTTAGGATTGTCTTGGAGATGCGGGCTCTTTTTTGGTTCCATATGAACTTTATAGCAATTTTTTCCAATTCTGTGAAGAAACTCATTGGTAGCTTGATGGGGATGGCATTGAATCTATAAATTACCTTGGGCAGTATGGCCATTTTCACGATATTGATTCTTCCTATCCATGAGCATGGTATGTTCTTCCATTTGTTTGTGTCCTCTTTGATTTCACTGAGCAGTGGTTTGTAGTTCTCCTTGAAGAGGTCCTTTACATCCCTTGTAAGTTGGATTCCTAGGTATTTGATTCTCTTTGAAGCAATTGTGAATGGAAGTTCATTCCTGATTTGGCTCTGTGTTTGTCTGTTACTGGTGTATAAGAATGCTTGTGATTTTTGCACATTAATTTTGTATCCTGAGACTTTGCTGAAGTTGCTTATCAGCTTAAGGAGATTTTGCGCTGAGACAATGGGGTTTTCTAAATATACAATCATGTCATCTGCAAACAGGGACAATTTGACTTCTTCTTTTCCTAACTGAATACCCTTGATTTCTTTCCTTTGCCTGATTGCCCTAGCCAGAACTTCCAACACTATGTTGAATAGGAGTGGTGAGAGAGGGCATCCCTGTCTTGTGCCAGTTTTCAAAGGGAATTTTTCCAGTTTTTGCCCATTCAGTATGATATTGGCTGTGGGTTTGTCATAAATAGCTCTTATTATTTTGAGATACGTTCCATCAATACCGAATTTATTGAGCGTTTTTAGCATGAAGGGCTGTTGAATTTTGTCAAAAGCAGAAGAGGCCATTTTTAAACTAAAAGTTTAAGTTCTATTTTAGAATATGCAGAATTTGCCTTCCTCGTCTTTACAAGGTTGATGCCTAGTATCGTGCCTGGGTCACGGCTGGCATCTAATAAATGCTGGTTTGAATTTTTTTAAAATGGCTTTTAACACAATCCATTCCTTCCTATCGCTGCAGTAAAGCGTTTTTTTGTTTTTTGTTTTTTGTTTTTATCACAACGCTCTTTTCTATTCCTGTTTATACAGGACTTGAAATTTCTAAAATCCTTTGTTTCATGCTTGTTTGCTTTCTTCTGCTTGTTTGCTTCTTTGTATTTTTAAGATCCCATATTTTTTTCAATTCTAAAATTCCATAGATTATTAAGGAAACATCAATTATAGTTCTGTAGATGACAGAAGGGGAAAAAACCTAGCAAAGTAAATGTATACATCAATTTGATAGTACATTACAGTCTTATAAATGTTAAAATTTTTTAAAACGATATTTTGGAAACAAGTAAATGGACTATAATGGTAGTGACTTGTTATTACAACCTGTCCTTGTTCTGTTTTCCAGCCCCAATCAAATAAACTTAGGATAGGATGTGTATTTTGATGAAGCATGGTGGGTTTTTGTACCCATGATTTCTGTCTGCGGGAAGTCTGCACAGCATCAGATCAGGAGCTGTGTCTTCCTATGGTATTTTGTTTGGGGTCCATTGTACTACAGATTCCTAACAAATAGGAAATCGCAAATATCTCGTGTCATAAGGTAAAGGGTAATACTTTTTACCAAGTGTGAGTCCCAAGGGTAGCTTAAAAGAAAAACTTTGGAATGTGTACATTGAAATGTATATAGTGAACACGTTTTCATCTGAGTAATTATGAGATGTATAACTTAAGTTTTAAACTGTTCCAATTTTTTTCTTTCCTGTATCCTAGTCTGAATGAAGCTATTTTGAAAACCTAAAAGGTTCAAGCAATTATCAAGTTTACAAAGGCAGGTAAAAATAGCCTGTAATGATAATAAGAAAAAATAGAGGGAAGGAAATAAAAGAAAGGAGAAACAAAGGTAAAAGAGAGGCAAAATGTTCTTGAGAACTCTAGAACACCCTAATCCAAATCACCAGTTGTTACTTGTCCAGTGCAAAAATGCCTGTCCTGCATTTCTTTCTGAAATTTTAAATGCCCCGAAGTTAACATTTTAACTAGACCCACAAAACAAAACACAAAAATTATGTCACTGAGTTTTCTAAACAAGATGCTTGATTATGCCCAGATGATTTTTAATTCAACATTTAATTCTTCCCTGTCATTTAGCAAGCTTCTGAGTTATTTCTCCCTAGTAAGAGTTTCCATATATCCAGAAAGTGCAAGTTACTTTTTCCATCTAAGGAAATCAAAGAGGAAGATAAATACGATCCTACAAATAAAATAATTTAGTGTATTACAAATTCCCATCCAAACAATATAAGGCTGCCACTACTATTATCTGTGAATATGAATAAGCAAAAATTGATTATACAAGAATTGAAAAAAACAGATAGTGTTTAACTCCTATCATATATTCATTTAATGCCAGTCCACAGATATGTTTCAAAATAATCAATTACAGTATTTTCCCCTTATTTGTGGCTTTTCTTTTTCTTTTATCAAGTGTCAGTTACCTGCAGTAAAATAGAAGATATTTTAACAGAGAAAGAGAGAGACCACATTCACATAACCTTTATTACAGTTATTGTTATAACTGGTCTATTTGATGATTAGATTTTGTTGTTAATCTCTTACTATGTATAATTTATAAGTTAAATTTTACTATAAGTATACATATATAGGAAAAAACATGGTATATTTAGGATTCGGTACTATCTGTGGTTTCAGGCATCCACTGGGGCCTTAGAACGTATACTTTGGGAACAAGGCAGGAGTATTGTAGAACGGCTTTGTCTGTAGTAAAAATAATTCTCAAAAGCTTATCTTCTGTAACTAGAGCAATAATATTTGAATAATAATCATAGTCCTATTAAGATAATTCCTAATTTTTATTCCAATTAATGATTTTTGTAATACAAAAATGATGGTTTTTATGAGCAGTGCCCTGATCCATTAATGACAATACTTACTGTATCAATGAAGAAATCACATATTCATTGAAGTATAAACCAGCTGATTACCATTTAATTCATTCCACGGGTTTCTACATAACTGATGCAAAACAAATTATAGTTGGTGTTTTTAAAAGTCACCAGTGGAGATTCCACTTTCTTGAATAATATTTAGTTCTAGTGACTAATTTCTGAAAATTCTTAAAGTAAAATAATTCTTACCTCTGTCTAATCTAAATTCATTCTGAAATGGTAATCCTTTTTTCTCTTTAGTTTCTAAAAGAGCTCAACAGGTAGAACTCTGAAATTTTACTTATATTCTTCAATATACTCCAAAAAATATTGTAATATGAGCAAGTAAAGTAGCATTTTGTGTGTGTTAGCTTTCAAGGAAGGATATGACGTGTAATTACATCCTTTCTATATCCCTGCATGATCGTATGAGTACATGATGCTCATTTTTTTTATATAATGCTTATGTTCTGGGTTGTTTTTCATGGATTCTTCACTTTTAAGATCATTTTCTCAGTGCTTTGAGTGTACTTGTTGGGTAAACTGGTAAAGAGCTGCTAAACCTTTAACTCAGTTATCATCCTCCAAATACATCAAACAAGAGTTGAAAGGATTTGGAGTGAACCATTCTCAGAACTTCTGCTCCACCGGAATTATTCTCAGAGGTTCTTTTAAAAAAAAATTTACATCTCTAATTGGACAAAAGTTAGATCATGAGGGTTTTTGTGACAGTCAAAAATTAGAGAATATACCACAATTTCTTTGGAAGCAATAAGACAGATTATTTCCTAAGGTTAAAGAAACCAACATGCAGAACTGAGCCTGGAAGGCAAAGCTGCCTGGGATTTGGAACCAAATTGAGATTAGTAGAGTGTAAAGGAGAAAATAAAGTTTTTAATGTCTGTAGTCAAAAGGACAAGGTGAAAGAATGCCAAATATTGCATGAGAAAGAATACCTGTACATACCAGAAACTTTGCTTTAAGTTAGCAGGTTGCTTTAAAATACTTAAAGCTTTTGAAATTGATTTAACGTTTACTTAAGTTTTTGCAATTTTTTAGAAGTCAGCATAATGTTTTGTTGAAAGCAGTCTGTGGTTAATTTTTACCTCAAATTTGCTCCAGTAGGAACATGACACTGAATATAGACAATAATAATCACTCCAACAAAGGGAAATTTAACCAATAAGATACAAAAACTGCTAGATAACATATAACTAGGAGATGGCACTTAAGAACTGTAAAGAATCCCGTTCACAACAAACCTAATCATTATAAGAGGATAGGTAAATATGTGTATACATCTACATATATGGAAAAATATATATGTACCTGTATATAAACTTATATATGCATATACATATATTCAGATATAAATACGTACCACAGTTAAATGGAGTAAATATCATAAATTGTTCCCATCCCCCATGTTCTATGCTACTATTAGGGTCATTTTTTAAACATTCACAAAAATATGATCAAAAATAATGTGAAAAAGTTTTTATGACACAATTGAAATGACATTGCTAGTCATAAATTATGACATTGAATTCTACAGTGTTTACGCATCTAAGTTCCCAACCATTATACTTGGATAATCTATTTCTGTATTTGTTTCTGCTGTAAAACCATGTTTTTCTTGATATGGGAATTTACTAATTTCTTTAATGTTTGTCCTCAGAACTCATTCCTTCAGATTAAAAGAGTGTCTTTATCTCTTTCATTCTCTTTTGGAAATATTTTACCTTATTTCCTCAAAATTCCAAGAACATTTTGAAGGAGAAAGTAGAGACCATTTGGAAAGTTCTTACTAAATAAGAAATATTTCCTTGAGATAAAATATTTTCATGTGGCAAAATATTTTCTTGAGGCAAAGTGTTTTCTTGAGGTAGTAAAATAGACCTAAATATACACCTATAAAGGTGCTACAGGTCAATTGTTAAATCCTTTATTCTCTCACACAATTTATTTGAGGAGCTTCATAGTATATTGGATGTGGTATCAACGTAAATCCCTAGAATAAAACTCTATGAAATTTGATAAGGATCATATTAGAGCTTTCCTCTGATAAGATTAGCCACCCTAAGCTTTGGTAGATTTATGCGGGTAAAATACTTTGGGATTTCTCACGTATTCTAAAAGCAAGACACCGAACTACCAGTGAATTATTGAACAATGAATTTCTCATATACCTGAATACCATAGTAAAGACAAACCTAGAATCTCTGCTACCAAACTATATGCAACCTGACACCTTTGAAATATTATTATTTGCTCTATATTTTACCCTTCTCCGAAAAATAAGCTATTGAAAGAAGCCACGTGGTTTATTAACTGGTTCAGTATTCCTTAGCAACTGTGCCCTCTCTAGCATCCTGGGCTACAGTAGAAGACAATGATTGGTCTGTTGATACTATAAAGTCAAAGACATGCTGGCTTGTGTACAAATTAAGCACCTTCCATGTTTCACAATCCCCAGCTCACTAAACCTCCCCTATCACCAAAACTGCCTGCCTTCCTCCATGATCTGAAAGCTGGTTCTCAGCCAAGACAGAAGTGAGGGAAGGGGCTGAGGTTAAGAATCACAATCTTTTCCCCATTTCACAAACATAAACCCTATGGGGCCTCATCTAACAATGTGAATGACTTCTTGTAAGCCTTGGAAATCCTGTGATAAGTTGTAGGCTCCAATTAACACTGAAAAATTCCCTAATGGGTTATGGAACCTCCAAAATCTCGGCATAAAGATTATTGCTTAGATTCAAATGTTTCTCCACAGCATTTAACCAAATTCTGATGCAAATTCTAATGCAAATTCTAAAACACTCAGCTTGATCTATCACAAAAAGAGACTAGAAAATGCTCTCAAATAAAAGAGAATGGAATGTTACACAAAGTGCCACAAAGGCACGCACGGACTCCCAAAAGAGAAGGAAAAGGAAAGGTCTGCCTCCAAATCTCTACCCAGTACAATCACAGTATTTCATTTATTTAGCTTATCGGCACACCCAAAAAGTCCATTCATTAGCCAGCCACTCACCAGTCCATTTCTAGTCCACCCACACAAGGCCATTCTGTGTACACATACACATACCCCATCTGTGTACTCTTACATTTTCTTTCTTTTTTTTTTTTTTTTTGAGACGGAGTCTCGCTCTGTCGCCCAGGCTGGAGTGCAGTGGCCGGATCTCAGCTCACTGCAAGCTCCGCCTCCCGGGTTTACGCCATTCTCCTGCCTCAGCCTCCTCAGTAGCTGGGACTACAGGCGCCCGCCACCTCGCCCTGCTAGTTTTTTTGTATTTTTTTAGTAGAGAAGGGGTTTCACCGTGTTAGCCAGGATGGTCTCGATCTCCTGACCTCGTGATCCGCCCGTCTCGGCCTCCCAAAGTGCTGGGATTACAGGCTTGAGCCACCGCGCCCGGCTACTCTTACATTTTCTCCAGTGACTTATTCTCCTCTCCACTCCAATTATATCACTTCAACTTTCAAACCCATATAGAAGAAACCCACCAAGAAATCTTCAGAATGTTCCCACCAAAAAATGTAAGAATGTATGGTGACAAATTGACAGAACAGTTATTCTGTTAGGAGTCAGAGTGGTAAGGATTCTGATCTTGGTTCTCCCTCTAACTTAGACAAAACAATGCCATTCCATTTTTTTATGTGATTTCAAATAGAGATGTGTGGCAGAGACTACTAGCTCTCCACCTTCTTCATTATTGCCGTGCGTCAGCCATGGCAATAATGTACCAACTAAACAATGGTGTTCCCAGATTCCTCACACTCAGTGTCATGAAGAGACTAATTGTAGAACTTCGAGACATAAGAGGATGTGCCACAGGGAGCTACATGAAGATTCCAAAGGGGCACTGACTGAACTAAGCAATGACTGACCTAACTCTGTTAATTCAGCTATGCCAGGAGAAGGAACACACTGCTCACATACCAATTAGTTTGCCTGGGTTTAAGTCCTGAGCACCACTCAATAACATTCTTCTCCTAGGCAAAGAGGCACATTGAAATGTCTCTCCATGAAAAGAAGGTGATAAAAGCTGAGATTTGAACAGAAAGCAGGAGGCTGAAGAAAAGAAGTAGCTTGTTGGAAAGTGTTTTGACAAATAGGATTGAATCTTATTAATATCTTCAGAAGTACTTCTTGCCTTCTAAATGAGGTCTCCAGCATAACAACAATGACTGTCACGCACCTCTATCTCAGACCTCTCAAATGTGTGATTGCTTCACACTTTGTCTTTAACATCCAAAACTGGTAACTGAGCTTGGTTTAACTCGAGAGACCTCAGTTGTTGAATTCTGAAGACTGTGAAACCTGTGTCATCTTAGATAGTTGGAGTAAGGCACATGCTTATCACCCTATCAAAAATTTTATTTGCTATTACTTGAGTAATCAGTATGAGCCATTTTCTCTGAGGTAGAAAATTTTCACTGATTTTATACAGGCATCTGGACTAAGATCTGGCATCCAGGGTGTCCATATCTTCTACCCTGGTACTCAGCCCTGGCATCTTCAAGATGCCATTGCTGTACACAACATAGTACCCTCCAGATGTCTCTCTACTTTCCCCCATGTTAGTCAAGATCCGACCAGCAAAACAGACCACTAGGAGATATATGTTAAGGTACTTATTGCAAGGAATGGGCTTACATGATCATGGGTGCTGTCTAAAATGGGTGAAAGTCCAAAATCCACAGGGCAGGCTGTCAGGAAAGGCAGGCTGGAACTCTCCGGCAGGGACTGAAGCTACTGCCCACAGGCAGAATGTCTTCTCATTCAGGGAAGCCTCAGGTCTGTTCTCAAGGCCTTTTGATTGATTGAATCAGGACCACACCAATTATCTACGATAATCTCCTTAAAGTTAACTGATTATAAATTTTAATCACATAAAAATACCTTCACAGCAACACCTAGATTAGCATTTGAATAACTGGGAGCTGTTCTAGTAGCCTACCCAACGTAACATTAAAAAGAGCATCACCTCCCTCCTGTACAAGCTCTTTGTCACAAACTCTTAGGCGGTAGCATGCATGGCCACACTCAGCCCTGGATTTCTATCCCTATTAAGAATATTGACTGTATAGAGGCCACAACTATTTGAAGTTTTGATCCTCATCTTCCATATTTTATGTTGGAGAGTTTCAAGAACCTCTCATTGCACTAGTCATCTCTCACTTTTTTATCCTTTCATGGCTCAGTCTCCGTTATTAAAATGTAAGTTTACAAAGTGCCCAGTACAGCATCACCCTCACTGAGACCTACTGCAAGGTAAAGAAAACTCTCCAAGTCTGATGCAATAATTCCCTCAACTGTTACCTTAAGAGGAAATAGGACAGGGAAGTCAAGGTGTGTCCTGGTTTTAGTCCAGGCACCTGGTTTGAATTTCACCTAGGCAAAGGCCACCCAGAGTCAGGTGCAAGAGTGCACCTCCTCCTTCCTCTTTTTTTCCTCCTCTTTTGCCACTTTTCATAGCAAAAGCATACCCACTCTTGTAACAGTTGTCTCTGGGGCTCTTACTCTGCCCTCTTTATAGCATCCCTGCCCTTTAGCCAAGACTTTTGCATACTGGGGCAAGAGACAAAGCCCGAAACAAAGATGATTTTACCAGAAGTCAAAATTTGCCACAACAATGGTTTGGCTGTTGGGTTGACCTTCCAGAGTTAGGAGACAGGAGAGGAGGATTCACTAAAAAAAATTAATAAAGGGAGTTAAAGTAGTAAAGTTTATCTTCAAAGGCACAGGCTTTGGCATAATTTGTCTTATTAAAAAATCGTATGACCTTTGACAAATCTCCTACCCTTCTTGTGTTTCAGTTTTCTTGCCTATAAGTAAGGGGAAAGACTGAAAAATCACTGAATTCACTTAATAGTTCTACACTTCTTGGAAACTTTGGACATGGAAGCAACACAGCATGGAGAAGAGCCAGCCAGGAAAAGGACAGAAGAGAAATTTAAAGAATAAAGTAGAATTAAATGGAAAAAGAGGAAGAGAGGGAGTCAGGGAGGAAAGGAGCAAGAGAAAAGGAATAAGGAATGAGAGAAGAGGTAGGCTGCATGAGTAATGTTCAGGAACACGTGGGTAGGGATCAAGATGGAATGGTGGGAACTGTGGCAACCTGGAGAGTTTGTGGCCAACTAAAGAAGGTAGCTACTCTATCCAAGTACTGTCATGGCAAATACAGATCTGGTCTTGCCAGGTGTTAGAATTTTTCAAGAGAACTCCGAAATCTGGATTCTTATGTGACATCAGCCCATTTTTAAGTATGAGCAAACTAATTGACATTTGAGAGAACAATATGCAGAACAAGCATAATATGTCTGCAGGGAGAGCATCACTTCCAGGTGAGGCACTCACCTGATACACAACATTTATGGAGGCACCAAAACCTCAGTCATCAACATAAATGATATTTTATGCAATATTTTTAAATGAAAATTAATGCAAAATGCATTAAGAACAAGAGATCAAAATTTTAAGTAACAACAGGATACAACTCTACACTTCCAAAATACCCATCCCTCATTTTACCCTGATTCTGTCTCTGCACCCTTTATAGCCTCTGGATTAAAGGCTCACTGATTCAGGGCATGGTGATGCCATATATGCAAGTAGGAAACCAGAAGAAAAGCAGGCTTGGAAGTGAAGATAATTAATTCAACAGCAGGCATTTGATCTGAGATACTATGTGGGCCTCTAGGCAAATAAGCCTCTAAGCATTTCAAAATGGGAAAGTAATATCCATAAGTAGAAGAAAAATTAATACTTATTCAGTGTCTGTCCTATGCCAGACAGTCATCATATATCACCTCTTCTACTGACAATTCTCAACATGATGTGATAATTATAAGATTTAATCTCCATTTATGAGATTTTTAAACGATATTAAAGTCACGCACCAAGGTCACATAAATGGACAATGGTGCAACTGACTTCTAGGTCTGACTCCAAAATCCATTATTTCCTATAAACTATGCTACTTGGAACAAGTCACATGCATTTGCATATTCATCCATAAGAGGGAATGTTGGATGCTTTGAGGTCGGCTGAGATTCTCAGGAAGTTAAAACAACCCTTGCTGTTAATCAAGCCTATGTTATTGTCCTGATGACTTACTCAGGGACAGGGACCTTGCCAATCCTACTCTGGGGCCTGGGATCTTCAGTTTGGAGCCTAGAATCTTTGGTTTGGAGCCTTTCCACACACCAACAAACTTTCCCTGCAGTCACCTGGTCTTCTACTATCATAAGCACTGAATTCTGTGCTCCACTTACATATCAGGACGCTTGGTTTCCTTCCATATTTACTCACCATTGCAACCTTGTTAAAACTATGCCAGTTTCCATACTCTTTGGACCCTGTCTGTGCCCTGATCACCAATTTCTCTTAGGACTTGCATGTACGTCCACAGCAGCGACCCTATCGCTTTGATAGTGTAGCATCGGGAAGGTCATTACTCTTCCTAATGTGCCCTATTCAGAAATCTCTTAATCAAGGCAAACCTAGCTATGTCTCAAGGTATGACATTCCGAAACCTCTTGTTTAATCTTATTTTCCGAGCACCTCTTACATAGATGATCTACCAAAAAAGGGGGAGGAGTCAGGGTAATTTGTTTCTGAAATAAACTTTATATCTTCCCCCCACCATACACATTTCCTACAGTTTTGTCTTTCCCTTAGATCACCGTCCTCTTTTTATTCCACCAGTGTGAATCCTATTATAGTTCTAAGAATAGCTTATATTTCACCATCGCCAAGAAATTTTTTTCACAAGCCCAGACTGAATCAATCACTCTGTCCATGAACCAAGATAGTGTGATTCCTTAAACATTTGTTTGTCATCTTTAATTAATAGCAGGTCAGCCTTATCTCCCTAACTAGAGGGAAGTTTCTTAAGGACAGGGCCTACCAATGTCTTATGCTTTGAAGATATCCCCAAAGCTTCAAGCCTAATGCAAAAGCATCAATAAATATTCACTAATTGATGTGTTTCTATAGCAGGGAAACCTCAAGTTACAGGCCAGTTTCCTCCTAAATGTCCTTAATTTCGCTCAGTGTCTTTTTATTTCTAAAATACAAATAGCATTCCATGACATTTCAGGGGTATTTTCAAGAAGAAGGTAGCAGAGGTATTTTTGAGATACCTACTGATATATTTTCCTTTTTGTTTCTTTCTTTGCAATCCGTAAGCATTTTCTGCCCCTAGTAAGGTAAGGGCAGACCCAGGTAAAAAAGCGGGATTTGAATAAAGGAAGTCACAGCCAGACAAGAAAAGAAAAAATAAAACCCTTCTGACCAAGGGAAAAGAAACTAAGTAGAGAAAGAAAGGAGTAGGAAGTTATTCATGAGTATCCTCTGTCTCTTGCTGTTCTCCCAGCATATTCTCAACACCAGGACTAAACCTTGGAGAAAGTGAGTGGTAGAAAGAACCAGAGAGGCCAGAGAGACTCAAAGCTGAGGTGTTTGTTATCCTTCCCATTTGGGACTCTAGTTGGAGACCACCTTGGAAAAGGCCCTGCATTAACATAGGGTGAATATGGTAGTCAGGATGGTATGTTTTGGTCTATGTTGGTTATGTAGAGAATACGGAACTTCCAGCAGGTCCCAAGGAGGATGTACAAAGTGGTAGAGAGTTCTAGCTGGTGAGCTCACTAATAAGGTTACTGCAGAGAGAGGAAAAGTGATCCTGTGGTACAATGTTTAAAGGAGAGACCATCTAAGAAAACAAGCAAATTTGTCTCAGCCGGAATCCGGGAAACCACTGACAACAAGAGCTGAAGACAGGCAATGGTCATCAGGCATCAGGAAGGATGACAGAATCAACCAAGAGAAGGGTCATCATTACATTTTGACCATGCCAAAGAACAAACAAAAATCACATCAGTCATCTTCCATCAGCAACAGAGGATATATAGCAATAAGGACAGACTTTGCTGCCCAGAAACCATCAAAATAAACCTCTCTATGGGAATCCAAGAAATGTACATGGGGCACTCCTTTAACACCATGTGGAAACAAGGTCTTCATCCAAGGCTGAGAACCATCTTAGGGAGGGTGGGACAGGAAGGAGAAGATACTTGAACTAATTACCAATTCCCCCTTTTAAAATTTTGATTTAAACTGGAGGAAAAATTAAATTAGTTTCGATTGACAAATTTTGTCTTTCTTTCCACAAGAATAAGGGCTTGGGGACAAATGAGATAGGTTACAAAATAAAAAAAGATAGTTTTCTTCACATATCTGAGTTAAAGTGTGCCAATTTTGACACATATCTTCCTCAAGATAAATTTTCAGCGAATATTTTGTACATAACTTTAGAAAGCAACTTATACTACAAAACTAAGGACTCTGTACAACTAGATATGCTTTAATCCCTTGTTTTCTTGACTTAAAGTAGGTTAAGAAAAAATTTTCCTCAACTGAGGAAAGAAAAAAGATTATCATTATGACATGAAATGCAGTGAAATTCTACTGTATTAGATTTTGCTAAAAAGAAGAAAGTGTCAGATGAGGAGATTTCAGGGATGAGTTATTATATTTGCAAATTAGTATAATGAAAATTACCAAGGCAGTTGCCGTGAATTTAAATGAGCTGTGTAATTTTTTCTTAAGTTTTAATATAAAATAATTGTTCATTTCTTGCAAGAAATAGATAAGATTGCTGATTCTTTTGCATATATCAATATGCTCTGAACAATAAAACTAATTGTCCAATAAAGTTGATAAAATATAGCTGTATAAGCTGTAGAGTTGTATGTGTCCAGGGCTTTATTCTAGGAGCTAAAGAGCAGTTTTTATTTCTAGTCAACTACTGTATTTATCAAATTATGTCCTTGACTCAGCGACAACCTTTAAAGATTTCCCTTCTACAGGAAAGCTTTAATGTCTCAACTGTGTCCTTTTTTTGAGATGGAGTCTCACTCTGTCACCAAGGCTGGAGTTCAGTGGCACTGTGTCAGCTCACTGCTACCTCCGTCTCCTGGGTTCAAGCAATTCTCATGCCTCAGCCTCCCGAGTAGCTGGGATTACAGGCACCCACCACCATGTCCAGCTAGTTTTTATATTTTTAGTAGAGATAGGGTTTCACCATGTTGGCGAGGCTGGTCTCGAACTCCTGGCCTCAGGTGATCCACCCACCTCGGCCTCCCAAAGTGCTGGGATTACAGGCATAAGCCGCCACGCTCAGCCTCAACTTTGTTCTTTGAATTTAAGAAATTAATTTTTAAAGCAGTAAGATTGACCACTATTATTTTTTTGAGAGTGTTTTGTAATATTGCGAGCAATTACATATGTGGAAAACTAGTTATGCAAAAACAGTACTCTTATGACTATTCATTGCAGAAACATATATGGGCTGCTCTATCTTCACTAAGATTATGCTATCATGCTTCAATAGTTACAATGTTAAGTTCTAATATATGTAAAAAAGGATATTTTTATGCAATAATGAAGAATTTTTTTAACCATTTTGCTCTTAATCATACAGCGTTTCCAAAAAGAGGTCCAAAGAAATAAAGCTAAGCATAATTAAAGAAAAAACTAATATTAGGGATGAGAGATAACAGTTTTGTAATTTTAGATTATTATGTCAAATATGTTTTATTAAATATTAGATGGTAATGCTAATGGATGTTCACCCCTCAGCTTCTGCTGTGTAGCAAAATTACAAAATGTGTTTTTAATGACTCTAGCATACTGGTTATGTTTATCTGACATCTATTTGAAATTAAAATGACTGAAAATATTATATAGAAAGTTTTAACTCTAATAATCCAAAAGCACTTTAATCAGAAAACACTCTTGTATCTAATTATGGTACAATGTTGCTTATTTTTATCCTAACTCTTTAAAAATTTGGCAGAACAAATTGCTCATTATGTATTCTGATGCTATAATAATTTAAAGTAAAAACTTAAACCAGATTTATTTTGCTGCTCTGTAAATAGGAAAATTAAACTAGATAATTTCCATGGTTTCCCAGATTCTCAGATTCTCTACTCTGTTTACCTAATTTTTCATGCTAGAATTCAGCCATAAGGACGTCTATCTTGAAAATCTCTTAAAATGCAAAACAATCATGGCAGACACACAGATTATATGAGCTCAGAGGGATCTGAGGTTTGGACTGTTCCTCTGGCATTACATTTCTTTAATACATGCATGTATCTTTTATTTATGTAGGCCAATGAATATTTTTCTCCTTGTAGATTTCAGGATGTGAGTCACTTTCAGATAATAGTAACAGTAATGATGATGATGGCGGTGATGATGATTGCAAGCTATACAGTATGTGTTCAGTACTTTACAAATTTTTTTAACTTTTTTTATTTCAATAGGTTTTTGGGGAACAGGTGGTGTTTGGTTACATGGGTAAGTTATTTAGTGGTGACTCCTGAAGCTTTGATGCACCCATCACCCAAGCACTGTACACTGTACCCAATGTGTAGTCTTTTATCCCTCACCCCCCTCCCACCATTTTCCCCCGAGTCTGCAAAGTCCACTGTATGTGGCATTACATTTGTTTCTGTCCTAACTACAGGGTGCTTTGATAATCTCTTCAGTTTCTAAACTGTAGGATGTTTGTGTGAAAAAGGCCTGATTTAATTGTCACCCTAGAAAAAGCCTGAGAACCGTCCCTTAGAGAGAGTGAGTCAAAATGAGCGTCAGTGCTCATTCAGACCCCAGCGTAGTCGGATCCATCTCTGGTTCCACCTGGGCATCCCAAGATAATGACTGGGAACTCACCAAAGCTTGACTTCAAGGGAGTGTGACATGTGACGAATAATTTTTAACAACTTAAGACGCTGTGTGTTTATGCGTGCACACGTACGTGTATACACATAAATATACATACAGAGAACTTAGGGAAAGTTTTCAACTCTGTTCAGGCATTCAATTTTTCACTTGTAAAATCAAAGAAATGCAGTAGAGATCTCTAAGCTCCTGCCAGTTCAAAAATTCTATGATTCCTCGAGTCAAATTTCTTTCTCCCCACCACCCTTCAAAATGGTGATGGATGCAACATAAAATTTTTCAATAAAAAGGGAGTACAACTTCACTTTAAATGAGAGGTTACACATCTAAATGGCATATTGTAAAAATAATCAAATTTATACTCACCCTGAAGTTTAAAAAATTTAATGTTAGTTGTTAAAACAGAAAAAAATCAATATGAACCCAAAGCCTTAAGTAAAAATATTTTCTTTTCTTTCTGTCATTAGAAGTAACCCAACTAAAATGTTTGCTCAATGTCAAGTCATGCACACACCCTTGCATCAAAAGGAACAATGAAATAAATTATTATGATAGGAATGTAGTATCACAGTGTAATTAAAAAGTAAGGACATTTTCAAAATGTATATGACATTGAGGGGACTAAAACAGTTTACAAACTCTCGTTGGCCACCGTGCAACAATTTAAGTATTCAAAAAAGAAGAAAAATGACAGTCAATTCAGTTTAAAATCAAATCAGTTGGTATAAATTGAGCAATTAAATGTCCATTATCATATTTTAAAAAGAGAGACAGAAAATATAAAACCACAAAAGAGAAGTGGTCTAATAGAGTTTAGATGTCCCCTCCAAATCTCATGTTGAGATGTAACCCCAGTGTTGGAGGTGTCTCGGTCATGGGGGCGGATCCCTCATGGCTTCCTGCTGTCCTTGAGATAAAGAGGAGATCTGGTTGTTTAAAAATGCGTAGCACCTCCTCTACTCTCTCTCTCTCTGCTTTCGCCATGTGACATGCCCACCCCTACTTCACCTTCCTTCATGAGTAAAAGCTCCCTGAGGCCTCCCTAGAAGCCAAGCAGATACTGGCACCATACTTGTACAGCCTGTAGAACCATGAGTCAATTAAACAAACCTCTTTTCTTTACAAATTACCTGGTCTCACATATTCCTTTATAGCAACACAAGAAGAGCCTAATGCGTGGTCCCAGCAAAATAGAATCAGTTTGCATTAATATGGACAAGAATGTTAATATATGTGAGGATTCTGCTCTATTAAATATATAAATTATGCAAATGCATTGTCCTCATGCTACATAAACAGAGTAGATACAAGGAACTGGAATAAGTCCAACAGTCTCAGTAATGCCAGAAACTGTTCCAAGAATAGGAAAGATTAGTCATCACTAGTGGTCACATACAACAACCCAGTGGAAGATGACCCAAAGCCAATCAGCACCACTGGCCACACAAAACACAACCGGGTTCCAGTTGGATGGATTAGCCAAATATTCTAAAAAGAAAATTTTCCCATGCAGGCTTCATCCCTTGTCTCCTAGGAGATAAAACCTCAAAGGCTTTACTAATTAAAATAAGCTATTAAGATATAATAGGTATAATTTTCCAGTAATGCTTGCCAAGCAGGTCAAAATATAATAATTTCAGGACAATGTATATAACATTACATCTAAGGAGAAATTAACATATCATCTGGAGGAAAACTCCAAGTTCTGAACAACTGCATCCCACATCTGACTAACAGGGAAGCTGGGAAGGAGGTCAGTTTGTGGCTGTGTGCCTAGCTATAACTTGAGCCAAAAGGGCTGTGCTTTCTAAAAAGAAGAGTGGGAGAATGGTTATTGGAGAACCACTGGAACACTCTGCCATGGGGGAATATTATTTAATGGATTTATGAAGAAAAAGTAGAGATTAAACCACATTTAAACAATATGGAACATTCTTCTCCCCACCTAGTAGTCCTTAAAAAAGAAAATTTCAATCAGCATCCTTTCTACTGCTTATATACATTCTAATGTTTGTCATTGCTGAACGAGTAAAAATTAGTTAACTGTCAACTTAAAGTTTCATTTCTAAAACTTATTAAAAACAAAATTTTGCTTTCTTAACTATTTAAAAATAAATATTAGTTTATTTGTAACTCACTTAACTTCTTAATAGGAAAAAAATATTTAAAGGGTAGTGCTACCCATAAAATATGTAAAATAATGTACTCAAGATAACACTACATAATTATTAGGTCATAGAACACCCTAGTGAAAACAATAGTTAAAAAAGAAAAAAATAAGCTTTAAAAAACTACTGGCATGTTTTAAAAATTAAGCTGAAGTTACAAAGTAAATGTTTTATTTAATATTTGATTTTATACATGAGGACTAAAAAGGATATTATTAAAGTATGCTAAAAGTGCATCTTCTTCAATATAAGGTGGTTTTCTATTGAGCTTCAAGCTAAAACACGTTTAACCTGTCAATGAAAATGGTATTATATAATAAGGTTTATACACTGCTATGGCTTGGATGTTTGTCCCTCCAAACCCCATGTTGAAATTTAATCCTCAATGTTGGAGGTGCGGCCTAATGGGAAAGCATTGGGTCATGGGGATAGACGCTTCAGGAATAGCTTGGTGCTGCTCTCTCTGTTAGTGAGTTCTGTCTCATACAAAACTGGATTGGTTCTGGGAAATGGATTAGCTCCTGCAAGAGTGGTGTTATAAAGACAGCACTCTTGGGTTTGGTCCCTCTTCACCCATGCCCACCTTCCCTTCGACCTTTTCTGCCATGCTTCCAGGCAGCACAAAAGCCCTTACCAAAAGCTGAGCAGATACCAGTGCCATACTTCTTGTACAGACTGCTGAACAATGAGCTAAATAAACCTCTTTTCTTTATAAATTACCCAGCCTCGGGTATTCCTTTACAACAACACAAAACAGACTAAGATTTACCTTCCACTTGTGCAAAATCATTTCTTAAGAATCACATATATAGTAAATTAAATATTTAATTATATATTTTAAACAATGGAAATTAGTAACAGGACAATCAAAATAATGTTTTAGTAGTATTATATTTTAGTAATAAAACTGGAAATCTGAAAATATACTATATAATTATTAGCAATAATCACATACTGATATGCTTTTGCTCAGATGAAAATGTATGAAGAATTTTATTTACTTATAAATGTTCTTTTTAAAACATGAATAAATTTCAACTTTTGGCATAAAACATTTCAAAAATCAAAATTAATGATTTTACATTAATAATAGACATTTTTGGGGCCAATAATTTCTATGTGGTGTTAAATTATTTTTATTAGAAACCTATTGCAAGTCCACATTCATATGTCAGTCAAAATTGTCTATAAAACAAACATGTACATTTTATTATTTGTTAAACTGACCTTAAATAACATGTTAAATGCACTATTTTTTGTTTGTTTGTTTTTGTCTGGTTTTTGTTTTTGTTTTTGTTTTGTTTTGTTTTTTGTTTTGTTTTGTTTGAGACAGAGTCTTGCTCTGTCACCCAGGCTGGAGTGCAGTAGCACGATCTCAGCTCACTTCAGCCTCCGCCTCCTGGGTTCAAGCAATTCTCCTGCCTCAGCCTCCTGAGTAGCTGGGACTAGAGGCACAGGCCATGATGCTCAGCTAATTTTTTTGTACTCTAGTAGAGGTGGGGTTTCACCATGTTGCCCAGACTGATCAAAAAACTCCTGAGCTCAGGCAATCTGCCCGCCTCGGCCTCCCAAAGTGCTAGGATTACAGGCGTGAGCCACTGCATCCAGCCTAAATGCACTATTTCTAAGGAAAATGAACTCTGATTTCCTCAATCATCAGTCAGGTAGTTTGTGAAATGACTGCCATTTGCAATCAAAATATTTTCCTTTCTTAGCCCCTCTTATCAACAACTGGGAGGAAATGTACAATATAAAGGTACTATCCTCTCAACTGGTTTCCATCATTGTCCATTATTAGTTTTCAAATATTTTCTCCTCTGGCCCAATGGCCCCCTCACTCGGGCATTTCTAATCTGCTAGGATTAACCCCAACAATTTCCATGCCATTCAAGAAATACATAAAGCAAGGGAGAGTGAAACTTTATAGTGACTACAGTGAATCTACTCTACAACTTAAGAAAAATAAAAGACTTCACTTGTTTTTCTATAATATGGTGCAGTGGGCATCATGAAAAATACTCATCATACAGCACACTTTAAAAACCTGGATTCCATAGTAGGGGAAGAGAGAAGAAGAAGAGATGGAAAGGAAAGGAAAAGAGAAGGGAAGGGAAGGAAAAAGGTAAAGGAAGGAAAGGGAAGGAAAAGGAAAAGAAAAGGAAAGAGAAGTGAAAGAGAAAGGAAATGGGAAAGGCGAAGAAAATGAAAATGAAAATGAAATGAGAAAAGAAAAGGAAATAAACTTCTATAACCGCATAGAAGAACTGAGAAGAAATTGAGAATAATCCTCAGAGGCCAAAAAATGGCAAGTGTAATCCAGAGGGGTAATAAATGCTGATGTTGGTATCTGTCATGGGACTATCCACTAACCCCTAGAGGTCCACAGCTTCATAGCTGGATATACACAGGCCCACAGCTGGCTGTACACTGCCAATTTTCTGTCCCTTGTACCAACCTCTTGGCCTGAGTCTCCTTCTGCATTCTCCAGTCCTACTGTCACTTGAGAACCGAGCGTTGACCCACACCCTGAAATGACCCAACACTTCAAAGCCCAAATCTCAGCTAACTCAATTATTTCAAGGCACCAGAAAGCCAGAAACAGCAGGACAGCTGCTAGGAACAGAGAGAAGGAAGCCAGAGTTTACTTCATCCAAAAATAAGGATAAGCCCCAACCTCACTGACAGTGACTCAAGTAGCCCAGAAGTCTCCTCATGACTTTGAGAAGAGGGCATTTATTCTAATCATCTCTTTTTCTTTTTGTAAATATTAGGAGTTATTACTCTGTGCCATGGACTAGTGAAGTTAGCAGTATCTCCTTTCCTTGAGACTGGATTAATTCTTGAGTCATCTGTACCAAGCCTGTGAAAGTTCTACTTAATTTTATTAACAAACCTTTTCATTTAAAATAATAAATGTTTAACAAGATCAATTTACAGGGGACCGTGTGGATCCTGTTAAATAACAGATTTGTGTTTACTGCATTATAAATTACTAGGTAAAATCATAAGCCTTTATAACTGCTTGCTCACTTAGAAAATAGTACCTTCAGCCGAATTAAGTGTCTGGAAATAGAAGCAAAATTGAATTCTCCTTATGTCAAGTAAATACAGAGAAGGCCCAAATTACTTTGGTATTTGTATAGCAAGAGGGTAGCACACTGGATAGTTTATTAGTATCTCCTATGAAGATGAAATTTGACTGTGACGTTTAGGAAAGAGATTACCTACTTAAGAACACTTTGACATGTTTAATTTGAAGGATTTAAAGAGAAATGAAACTATCTTATCAGTGGGCTGCTTTCATTTAAACAACACCGTACTAGGGAGTTTAACCCAGTCTAATTTTCAAATTCTCTCTTCAATATTCAGGCCCACAAAGATCAGACATGCCCTACATTGAAAGCGATGCTCATTGCAAATGGAATGAAATGGCCCAGATTACAAAGTCACGATGTTTTGTGATTGTCTTACACAGCAGATATCCACATCAGAAGGGAATACAGTTCTGAGGGCTTCTCACAGAAAGGAAAGGTCTGTAATAGTGGTTGCTAATATAAAATTATTTGAACATTATACTCTCTATTCAATCACTCCGTGCTCCAGTGCTGTTTTAGTATTTCTGATACATCAGGAATAAAATCTTAGCATCATCTAACCTTACTTTTATCAAGGAAGGTACAATGCCAGCTGAATGGATTTGAGGAACTTGGGGTGAAAAGTAGGACTAGACGTAGAACCTATGTGAGGACACACAGAAAATCCTGTGCTCTCAAACCTATTTTTTACATTGAGATAGGTGGATAGACAGACATACAGACAGATACATAGAGAATTAAGCACATAAGATCAGTCCATTTATTTATCCGGTAAAGATTTATTGAGAGTCTCAATACTATTAAGCTGGTATTATTCTAAGCACTTGGGATATATAAATGAACCAACCAAAAATCCCTTTCCTCATGTAGCTTACATCTAGCTGAAGGAAGCAGATAATAAATAATAAGCATAACATATAAGTAAACCCCATAGAATGTAATACAGTGCTTGGTGCTTACTGAGGAATAAAAGCAGAGTAGGGTTAAGAGGATACTCACATTCAGAGGTCGGGTGGGGATAAGAATGGTGATCAGAGTAGAGCCCATTGTGAAGGTTACTGTTTGGTGAAGACTTGATCAAAGTTTTAGTCCTTAGTAGAAGATCATTCATTAGATAGCTAAAAAGAAATGAAAGTTTTAAGGTAAGTGATGATCATAAAAATCATGCTGATAAATGTATATGTATATATTTATTTTCTCTCAACAGAAACATAGCTTTTGAGACAAGCATTTTCATATTATTGCTCTTTTGGGGGTATAATTTCAATTTGATGTTTGAAACCTGACTTTTTGTTAATAGATACTGGTCACATCATGAATTAGCAGAAAATATGAAATTTTAATATGAGTTATTAACATTTGAGTCTTAGAAAATATGCTACACAGAAGGCAATGTCCACATTCAACCTATTCACTGAATTGCTACTGTGAAGTGAGTACCTTGTTAGATATTACAGACACAGCAATAAGCAATTTTAAACATACAGTCAATGACCTCAAAGAGTTTGCACTCTAGTACTATTAATTGCTGATATTAATGTTCCACATTTATTATTGTGTCAGGCATTGATCCAAGTTCTTTACACATATTAACTCACCAAGACTTCACGACAAGATTATGAGGTTGGTACTATAATTGCCTCCTTTAGATAGATGAGAAAGCTGAGGCCCAGAGTGGTTCAGTGACTTGCTTCAGGCAACAGAACTAGTTAGCTGAAGAGTCAAGATTTGAACCCAGGCAATGGGACCCTAGAGTTTGTTCTAGGGTGACACTCCTCTAAGAGGGTATAGATATGTAAACAGTCACATTCAGTAAGACAGTAGAAAACCCTTTGAAAAGGCAGCTTAGATCTACCTACAGTGGGGCTGTTGTCGTCAGCATCCTCTTTTGAGCTCATGTGCCGGTTTTCAATGGAAGCCTATATACCAGCATTCTATTTAGCACTGGTTCTGCAGCGGACATAGTAGAAGATGGAAAAAACTTCAAACAACGTAAGGAAGGAGAAATAATCCTGGCTCAGATGGCATCAAAAGCTTAAGAGTCTTCTCTGCCACCCCTCCCTCCAGACACGGTTCACGCAGGCTGGGACCAGGTCAACTCCAGTGCCCCCGCGCCTCCCCCTCCCTGCCCCGCCATTCAGTGACAGGCAAATTCCCCTCAGAACTTGCTGTCTGCCCTGGAACATATTTAAATTACAGTATTCTGTTTTGCTGAATAGTAACAATTTTGCTTTCTTTGCACATTTACATTGTTTTCATTTTATTTTTTTTAATGTTTTCATTTAAAATTCTCCTGGGCATTGTAAGTACTTTAGGTATTTAATGAACTATCTCATATAGTGTTAAGAAATTTCCCCCAGTAATATTGTTTTAAAAGCTTTAGAGAAAAAATATATATATATATATATTCAAATTGGTGTTCTAAGACTAATATATAAACATATTGGTCTAGTTGCCAAGTCGCAAATTAGTACATCTTTATAATGGCAGAGAAAAACCTGGTTGAAGAATATTAAGCCTTAGATAGGGAATTTACAGAAATAATAAGTTAAGACAATCTATTAAGTTGACATTATTCTGTTCTTTTGTAACATGCTATTTAAACTCTTTGACTTGGTTGCTGCTACATGGAAGAAAATCTCATATAAGAACAGATTCCAAGGTGTCACACTCATCATATATGTTTGTATGCTGTTCAACATTTGTCATCAGATTGATATAATACTTTAGGTGATACTTTCTAAAATAAGCTCCACAGACTATTTTGAGGTGTATTATTTATATTTTATAGTGATATGCAATGTGTTTAGGAGTCATATTTCGATAACCTGAACCATTGAGGATACATGAAATTCAACAAGGGAAGCTGTGACAAAGCCCATGCACTTTGCTCCATAGGTGAGGTATGTTCCCCTGGCAACTTTCGTGGTGGAGGAAACAAGGGAATGGTAGAAGCCAGTGTCCCAAGGAGAAAAAAACAACAGAAGAGAACAGACAATAAACTTTAAAAGGCTGGCTATATAGAATCACACTGAATAGGTGCCAACAATCTCGTATTTCTTAAGGCTCTCACAATATAATAATTAAGATTCATAATAAAATATACTCTAACCATCAAGAAGTGGTTCAATTGTACTCGTTATTGAAGGGTACCAAGTGGGGTGGGGCATACGATCTCTTTGAATGATTGAAAATGTTTCAGCACTAGGAAGTATTAACAATACTATGTTCCTACGGATCATGTCCCCCCAGGAGACCACACAAACACAATGAAGCGTTTTTATTATGTCAGGGACAAGTGGTTAAAATGCTAATTAGAAACCCAACAACCTGGGATCTAGTTTCTGCCACTTAACTTTGTGCAGGTCCAGTAACCTTACAGAATTTCTTGTTTGCCATCTGAAGAAGAGTTCACTAAAACCTGTCCTTCCTATCAAACAAGGCATTTGTGAGAATTAAATGAGTTTTTCTTTTTTTTTTAAATTTATTTATTATTATTATACTTTAAGTTGTAGGGTACATGTGCATAACGTGCAGGTTTGTTACATATGTATACTTGTGCCATGTTGCTGTGCTGCACCCATCAACTTGTCATTTACATCAGGTATAACTCCCAATGCAATCCCTCCCCCCTCCCCCCTCCCATGACAGGCCCCTGTGTGTGATGTTCCCCTTCCTGAGTCCAAGTGATCTCATTGTTCAGTTCCCACCTATGAGTGAGAACATGCGGTGTTTGGTTTTCTGTTCTTGTGATAGATTGCTAAGAATGATGGTTTCCAGCTGCATCCATGTCCCTACAAAGGACACAAACTCATCCTTTTTGATGGCTGCATAGTATTCCATGGTGTATATGTGCCACATTTTCTTAATCCAATCTGTCACTGATGGACATTTGGGTTGATTCCAAGTCTTTGCTATTGTGAATAGTGCCGCAATAAACATACCAGTGCATGTGTCTTTATAGCAGCATAATTTATAATCCTTTGGGTATATACCCAGTAATGGGATGGCTGGGTCATATGGTACATCTAGTTCTAGATCCTTGAGGAATCGCCATACTGTTTTCCATAATGGTTGAACTAGTTTACAATCCCACCAACAGTGTAAAAGTGTTCCTATTTCTCCACATCCTCTCCAGCACCTGTTGTTTCCTGACTTTTTAATGATCGCCTTTCTAACTGGTGTGAGATGGTATCTCATTGTGGTTTTGATTTGCATTTCTCTGATGGCCAGTGATGATGAGCATTTTTTCATGTGTCTGTTGGCTGTATGAATGTCTTCTTTTGAGAAATGTCTGTTCATATCCTTTGCCCACTTTTTGATGGGGTTGTTTGTTTTTTTCTTGTAAATTTGTTGGAGTTCTTTGTAGGTTCTGGATATTAGCCCTTTGTCAGATGAGTAGATTGCAAAAATTTTCTCCCATTCTGTAGGTTGCCTGTTCACTCTGATGGTAGTTTCTTTTGCTGTGCAGAAGCTCTTTAGTTTAATGAGATCCCATTTGTCAATTTTGGCTTTTGCTGCCATTGCTTTTGGTGTTTTAGACATGAAGTCTTTGCCCATGCCTATGTCCTGAATGGTACTACCTAGGTTTTCCTCTAGGGTTTTTATGGTATTAGGTCTAACATTTAAGTCTCTAATCCATCTTGAATTAATTTTCGTATAAAGAGTAAGGAAAGGATCCAGTTTCAGCTTTCTACTTATGGCTAGCCAATTTTCCCAGCACCATTTATTAAATAGGGAATCCTTTCCCCATTTCTTGTTTCTCTCAGGTTTGTCAAAGATCAGATGGCTGTAGATGTGTGGTATTATTTCTGAGGACTCTGTTCTGTTCCATTGGTCTATATCTCTGTTTTGG
The DNA here is from genome assembly GCF_043159975.1 of Macaca nemestrina. NCBI lineage: Eukaryota > Metazoa > Chordata > Mammalia > Primates > Cercopithecidae > Macaca > Macaca nemestrina. The sequence goes on from NC_092137.1 coordinate 41,796,680, forward strand.
TACCAGTACCATGCTGTTTTGGTTACTGTAGCCTTGTAGTATAGTTTGAAGTCAGGTAGCGTGATGCCTCCAGCTTTGTTCTTTTGACTTAGGATTGTCTTGGAGATGCGGGCTCTTTTTTGGTTCCATATGAACCTATAGCAGTTTTTTCCAATTCTGTGAAGAAACTCATTGGTAGCTTGATGGGGATGGCATTGAATCTATAAATTACCTTGGGCAGTATGGCCATTTTCACGATATTGATTCTTCCTATCCATGAGCATGGTATGTTCTTCCATTTGTTTGTGTCCTCTTTGATTTCACTGAGCAGTGGTTTGTAGTTCTCCTTGAAGAGGTCCTTTACATCCCTTGTAAGTTGGATTCCTAGGTATTTGATTCTCTTTGAAGCAATTGTGAATGGAAGTTCATTCCTGATTTGGCTCTGTGTTTGTCTGTTACTGGTGTATAAGAATGCTTGTGATTTTTGCACATTAATTTTGTATCCTGAGACTTTGCTGAAGTTGCTTATCAGCTTAAGGAGATTTTGGGCTGAGACAATGGGGTTTTCTAAATATACAATCATGTCATCTGCAAACAGGGACAATTTGACTTCTTCTTTTCCTAACTGAATACCCTTGATTTCTTTCTCTTGCCTAATTGCCCTAGCCAGAACTTCCAACACTATGTTGAATAGGAGTGGTGAGAGAGGGCATCCCTGTCTTGTGCCAGTTTTCAAAGGAATTTTTCCAGTTTTTGCCCATTCAGTATGATATTGGCTGTGGGTTTGTCATAAATAGCTCTTCTTATTTTGAGGTACGTTCCATCAATACCGAATTTATTGAGCGTTTTTAGCATGAAGGGCTGTTGAATTTTGTCAAAAGCCTTTTCTGCATCTATTGAGATAATCATGTGGTTCTTGTCTTTGGTTCTGTTTATATGCTGGATTATGTTTATTGATTTGCAAATGTTGAACCAGCCTTGCATCCCAGGGATGAAGCCCACTTGATCATGGTGGATAAGCTTTTTGATGTGTTGCTGAATCCGGTTTGCCAGTATTTTATTGAGGATTTTTGCATCGATGTTCATCAGGGATATTGGTCTAAAATTCTCTTTTTTTGTTGTGTCTCTGCCAGGCTTTGGTATCAGGATGATGTTGGCCTCATAAAATGAGTTAGGGAGGATTCCCTCTTTTTCTATTGATTGGAATAGTTTCAGAAGGAATGGTACCAACTCCTCCTTGTACCTCTGGTAGAATTCAGCTGTGAATCCATCTGGTCCTGGACTTTTTTTGGTTGGTAGGCTATTAATTATTGCCTCAATTTCAGAGCCTGCTATTGGTCTATTCAGGGATTCAACTTCTTCCTGGTTTAGTCTTGGAAGAGTGTAAGTGTCCAGGAAATTATCCATTTCTTCTAGATTTTCCAGTTTATTTGCGTAGAGGTGTTTATAGTATTCTCTGATGGTAGTTTGTATTTCTGTGGGGTCGGTGGTGATATCCCCTTTATCATTTTTAATTGCGTCGATTTGATTCTTCTCTCTTTTCTTCTTTATTAGTCTTGCTAGTGGTCTGTCAATTTTGTTGATCTTTTCAAAAAACCAACTCCTGGATTCATTGATTTTTTGGAGAGTTTTTTGTGTCTCTATCTCCTTCAGTTCTGCTCTGATCTTAGTTATTTTTTGCCTTCTGCTAGCTTTCGAATGTGTTTGCTCTTGCTTCTCTAGTTCTTTTAATTGCGATGTTAGAGTGTCAATTTTAGATCTTTCCTGCTTTCTCTTGTGGGCATTTAGTGCTATAAATTTCCCTCTACACACTGCTTTAAATGTGTCCCAGAGATTCTGGTATGTTGTATCTTTGTTCTCATTGGTTTCAAAGAACATCTTTATTTCTGCCTTCATTTTGTTATGTACCCAGTAGTCATTCAGGAGCAGGTTGTTCAGTTTCCATGTAGTTGAGTGGTTTTGATTGAGTTTCTTAGTCCTGAGTTCTAGTTTGATTGCACTGTGGTCTGAGAGACAGTTTGTTATAATTTCTGTTCTTGTACATTTGCTGAGGAGTGCTTTACTTCCAATTACGTGGTCGATTTTGGAGTAAGTACGATGTGGTGCTGAGAAGAATGTATATTCTGTTGATTTGGGGTGGAGAGTTCTATAGATGTCTATTAGGTCTGCTTGCTGCAGAGATGAGTTCAATTCCTGGATATCCTTGTTAACTTTCTGTCTCGTTGATCTGTCTAATGTTGACAGTGGAGTGTTGAAGTCTCCCATTATTATTGTATGGGAGTCTAAGTCTCTTTGTAAGTCTCTAAGGAATTGCTTTATGAATCTGGGTGCTCCTGTATTGGGTGCATATATATTTAGGATAGTTAGCTCTTCCTGCTGAATTGATCCCTTTACCATTATATAATGGCCTTCTTTGTCTCTTTTGATCTTTGATGGTTTAAAGTCTGTTTTATCAGAGACTAGTATTGCAACCCCTGCTTTTTTTTGTTCTCCATTTGCTTGGTAAATCTTCCTCCATCCCTTTATTTTGAGCCTATGTATGTCTCTGCGTGTGAGATGGGTCTCCTGAATACAGCAGACTGATGGGTCTTGACTCTTTATCCAGTTTGCCAGTCTGTGTCTTTTAATTGGAGCATTTAGTCCATTTACATTTAAGGTTAAGATTGTTATGTGTGAACTTGATCCTGCCATTATGATATTAACTGGTTATTTTGCTCGTTAGTTGATGCAGTTTCTTCCTAGCCTCGATGGTCTTTACATTTGGCATGTTTTTGCAATGGCTGGTACCGGTTGTTCCTTTCCATGTTTAGTGCTTCCTTCAGGGTCCCTTGTAAGGCAGGCCTAGTGGTGACAAAATCTCTAAGCATTTGCTTATCTGTAAAGGATTTTATTTCTCCTTCACTTATGAAACTTAGTTTGGCTGGATATGAAATTCTGGGTTTAAAATTCTTTTCTTTAAGAATGTTGAATATTGGCCCCCACTCTCTTCTGGCTTGGAGAGTTTCTGCTGAGAGATCTGCTGTTAGTCTGATGGGCTTCCCTTTGTGGGTAACCCGACCTTTCTCTCTGGCTGCCCTTAAGATTTTTTCCTTCATTTCAACTTTGGTGAATCTGGCAATTATGTGTCTTGGAGTTGCTCTTCTCGAGGAGTATCTTTGTGGCGTTCTCTGTATTTCCTGGATTTGAATGTTGGCCTGCCCTACTAGGTTGGGGAAGTTCTCCTGGATGATATCCTGAAGAGTGTTTTCCAACTTGGTTCCATTTTCCCCCTCACTTTCAGGCACCCCAATCAGACGTAGATTTGGTCTTTTTACATAATCCCATACTTCTTGCAGGCTTTGTTCATTTCTTTTTCTTCTTTTTTCTTTTGGTTTCTCTTCTCGCTTCATTTCATTCATTTGATCCTCAATCACAGATACTCTTTCTTCCAGTTGATCGAGTCGGTTACTGAAGCTTGTGCGTTTGTCACGTATTTCTCGTGTCATGGTTTTCATCTCTTTCGTTTCGTTTATGACCTTCTCTGCATTAATTACTCTAGCTATCAATTCTTCCACTTTTTTTTCAAGATTTTTAGTTTCTTTGCGCTGGGTACGTAATTCCTCCTTTAGCTCTGAGAAATTTGATGGACTGAAGCCTTCTTCTCTCATCTCGTCAAAGTCATTCTCCGTCCAGCTTTGATCCGTTGCTGGCGATGAGCTGCGCTCCTTTGCCGGGGGAGATGCACTCTTATTTTTCGAATTTTCAGCTTTTCTGCCCTGCTTTTTCCCCATCTTTGTGGTTTTATCTGCCTCTGGTCTTTGATGATGGTGATGTACTGATGGGGTTTTGGTGTAGGTGTCCTTCCTGTTTGATAGTTTTCCTTCTAACAGTCAGGACCCTCAGCTGTAGGTCTGTTGGAGATTGCTTGAGGTCCACTCCAGACCCTGTTTGCCTGGGTATCAGCAGCAGAGGCTGCAGAAGATAGAATATTTCTGAACGGCGAGTGTACCTGTCTGATTCTTGCTTTGGAAGCTTCCTCTCAGGGGTGTACTCCACCCTGTGAGGTGTGGGGTGTCAGACTGCCCCTAGTGGGGGATGTCTCCCAGTTAGGCTACTCAGGGGTCAGGGACCCACTTGAGCAGGGAGTCTGTCCCTTCTCAGATCTCAACCTCCGTGTTGGGAGATCCACTGCTCTCTTCAAAGCTGTCAGACAGAGTCGTTTGCGTCTGCAGAGGTTTCGGCTGTGTTTGTTATTGCCCTGTCCCCAGAGGTGGAGTCTACAGAGACAGGCAGGTTTCCTTGAGCTGCTGTGAGCTCCACCCAGTTCGAGCTTCCCAGCAGCTTTGTTTACCTACTTAAGCCTCAGCAATGTTGGGCGCCCCTCCCCCAGCCTCGCTGCTGCCTTGCCGGTAGATCACAGACTGCTGCGCTAGCAATGAGGGAGGCTCCGTGGGTGTGGGACCCTCCCGGCCAGGTGTGGGATATGATCTCCTGGTGTGCCTGTTTGCTTAAAGTGCAGTATTGGGGTGGGAGTTACCCGATTTTCCAGGTGTTGTGTGTCTCAGTTCCCCTGGCTAGGAAAAGGGATTCCCTTCCCCCTTGCGCTTCCCAGGTGAGGCAATGCCTCGCCCTGCTTCAGCTCTCGCTGGTCAGGCTGCAGCAGCTGACCAGCACCGATCGTCCGGCACTCCCCAGTGAGATGAACCCAGTACCTCAGTTGAAAATGCAGAAATCACCGGTCTTCTGTGTCGCTCGCGCTGGGAGTTGGAGACTGGAGCTCTTCCTATTCGGCCATCTTGCTCCATTAAATGAGTTTTTCATATGAGAACACTGTCAAAATTATAAAGAGCATCCTCTATACAAAACATTACTGAATAAATCATAATGAATAATTTATCCTTGTTTTTCATTAGATCAATCAAATGATACTCTTTATAAATGAAAATGAAAATATCTCATTTGTACTTGAAGACCACATGGTAAGTACTGTACTTACGTAAAAATGACCTAGCCAATGGTAACACAACACAAAGAAGTTGGCTCCAGTATTGCCTGAATATTTATAGAATTCATTAAAAGTTATTTGCTCAGCCCCATATTTGAATTTAGACAAATTAAACCATTTTCATTTCTTATGACAACCTGGAGTGAATTAATCACCAACCCTCCATCATCTAATGCTAGCAGCTATGAGATAATCTACCTGCTTTACCACTTGAATGAAAATAAACAAGTAAAAGGAACCAATTGCAATTCTCCTTCAACCTCAGTTCCCCTCCACACATTTCTTCAACTTAAATCTATATCCCTTTTTGACAACAAAAGATCTCTGATTGAGTGTGCCCAAACTGTTAGACTTTCCTACTGGGAATAACTAGAAAAAGAGTCCTGGGGATTAAGAATGGAAACTAGGTGTAAAGCAGATAGCAGGAAGGAGCAGAGGATTCTGAAAGGAAACCTGGGACAGTGAGGGCAGCACAGGGGAATGACACTCTGAAGAGGTCTGTAAGGAATATCTGAGTTTGTTTTCCACTGCCACAACAGACCACAGACTGTGTACTTTATAAACAAAAGAAGTTTATTTGGCTCATGATTCTGGGGACTAGGAAATCCAAGACCAAAGGATATCTGAGGAGGGCATTATTGCTGCTTTATCCCATGGTACAAGGCAGAAGACAGACGTGAGCACAAGAGACAGAGAGGAAGGGGGCCAAACTCATCTTTTTTATCAGGGACCCCACTCCCACAATAACTAACCCACTCTCAAGACAATGGCATTAATCCATTCATGCGGGCAGAGCCCTCACGACCTAATCACCTCTTAAAGGTCCTACCTCTTGGCCGGGAGCGGTGGCTCATGCCTGTAATCCCAGCACTTCAGGAGGCCTAGGCCAGTGGATCACAAGGTCGGGAGTTCGAGACTAGCCTGGTCAATATGGTGAAATCCCTTCTCTACTAAAAATACAAAAATTAGCTGGGCGTGGTGGCATGCATCTGTAGTACCAGCTACTTGGGAGACTGAGGCAGAAGAATCACTTGAACCCAGGAGGCGGAGGTTGCAGTGATCCGAGATTGTGCCACTGCACTCCAGCCTGGGCGACAGATCAAGACTCTGTCCAAAAAAAAAAAAAAAAAAAAAAAGTCCCACCTCTTAATTCCAAACCAATGGCAATTCAATTTCAACATGAGTTTTGAAGGGGACATTCAAGCCATAGCAAAGAGGAAGGATATGAAGACAGGTTTAAAAGGCAACATGTTTGTAACAGTTTTCCATTGCTGCCATAACAAATTACCAAAAATGCTGGGGCTTAAAAAACACACACGTCACATTGTACCCCATAAATATATACAATTATTATCAATTATTATTTGTCAATTAAAAATAAAACAAAACTTCTTTAAAGTTAAAACATCACAAAATACATGCACTTTATACCCTTACAATTCTGTAGATCAGAAATCTGACGCAGATCTCACCAGGCTAACTCAAGGTATCAGGGGTCTTTATTCTTTTCTGTAAGATATAGGATTCATTTCCCTGCCTTCCCCAGGTTCCGGGGTCTACCTACATCCACTGTCTCAGACCTATTTTCTCCATCTTCAAAGCCAGCAATGGCAGGTCAAGTGCATTCTCACTCTGACTACTACTTCTGCCTGCCTGTTCCACAGTTAAGGACTCTTGCAATTAGACCAGGTCCATTCAGCTAATCCAGGATAACCTCCCATGTCAATTTGGATCATCTGCAAAGACCGTTTTGCCATGTGGCATAACACATTTACAGGTTTCACAGATTAGGACATGGATGTCTTTGTGGGAGGGGGCATTATTCTGCCTACTGCAAGGTTATAAGTAAGAGGTGATTTGCCAAGAGGTTTTCATTGCTTTCTTTCACCTTCACTCCCCTCAGTCAGCTTTCCACTCAAAGAGCTTAAAAACAATGATCATATGGCACTCCTCTGCTCAAACCCCTTTGCTGGCTTCTTGACCTGCAGAATAAAGCATACACTCCTTGTAACAGTCCACAAGGGTCTATGTAACCTGTCCCAGTGTATTGGAACCTTCTTTATTTTTTTTCTTTTCTTTTTTTTTTTTTTTTTTTTCTTGAGATGAAGTTTTGCTCTTGTTGCCCAAGCTGGAATGCAGTGGTGCGATATCAGCTCACTGCAACTTCTGCCTCCCACATTCAAGGGATTCTCCTGCCTCAGCCTCCCGAGTAGCTGGGATTACAGGCATGCACCACCAATGCATGGCTAATTTTGTATTTTTAGTAGAGATGGGGTTTCACCATGCTGGTCAGGCTGGTTTCAAACTCCTGACCTCAAGTGATCCACCAGTCTTGGCCTCCCAAAGTGTTGGGATTACAGGCATGAGCCACTGCGCCCAGCCTGGAACCTTTTTTATACTGGTACCCCGAGTAAAAAATTATTTTTAAACGATAACCTAGGACATACATATGTGTGTGTCTATGTATCTCCTTCTATGATACAAACCAGTACTCATCCTTGGTATCTACTATATGCTCTGATATTTTTAATTCTGATCAGCTCTCTTTTTTTAATTTTGACTGCAACTCACTAATGAACTGTAACTCTCAGTTTAGAAAACACTGATCTGGACCTGCCTTCCTCTCAAACTCCAGCTCCTAGCATCATGCTGAGTTCCCTCAGAACTGGATACACTGACCTCATTGCTTCAGGAGAAACTCTGATGGAAATATTCTCCCCAGAACTTCTCAGGACCTGCTTCCTCACTCATCTGGGTGTCTACTCTACTGTCCATTTCCCCGAGACATACCCCTGACAACCTCATATCTAATCATCCTACTCTCCCACCCCAGCATAATTTTCTGTTTATGTTGCTTTACCTTTCTCCACACCACTTACTGCTGCTTTGCATATTATTTCTTTGTTTCTTCTCTCCCAGGAAAATAAAAGCTCACTAAGACTACCTTATTTCCTTAGGTAATCCCAGTGTTTAAACCAGGCTTCCTAAGACACAGAAAAAACTCAAGAATTAGTTATTCAATGAACGAGTAAAATCTGAGTGAGAGTTACTGAATAAATGAATCAGCAGAGCTAAGACTATATAGGTACTTGGAAAAAAAATAGTAAATATTAGTATATTATAATTTATATAGTAACTGTAATCATTGATAATTACCATTTATTATCTATAACTTACCAGACACTGTGCAGGGTGTCCTACATAAGTTACTTCTAGCTGTTGCAACAGCCCTGTGATGTAGTTATTTTTACAGATGGGGAAATTGAAATCCAGAAAGCTTAGGTTTCTGGTACAGGGTTGATACAGTCTGTAAAAATAGCCAGTTTTTATGTTTAACATCTGTTGTTCAGGCATTATTCTAAGCATTTTACAGGGCAGTACTGTTATAATTTCCCAATTTTATAGATTGGAAAATTCAGGCATAGGACTTGCTTAAAGTCACAGAGCTTGTAAGTGGTGGCACCAGAAACACAATTAGGCAGCCTGGCACTAGAGTGCTCCTCACAGCCCACTGCTCAAAGTGAGGCCCGTGGGCAGCAGCAGCAGCCAGGAGCTCATTCGAAACGCCCCACGCCCCACCCCAGGCCTGCATTCCGGTGAGATCCCCAAGCCATTCATATCCATAAACACAGTTGAAAAGCTCTGCCCTAAACCACACTGCCTCTTAGGCAGGCAAGCAGAGATGGACAGAAATAATTTTATAACATTAAGTGTATACTTTAAATACCATTTTAACTAGAAATATTCAATATGACTTTACACGAATTTAACGGAAGTAATCTAAAGTAAAACTAAAAGAATTGCTGAACTTCAGTTAAAAATGGCTATTCACCCCAAAATGTCACATTCATTTTAAGCAAGAAAAAAGATTATGAAGTACATTTAGAGGATGAAACTGTTATATTTTTCTTATCTTAACCTCAGGTTTCAGCTTTAGATTATCCACTGACTCCCTGCTATGAAAGATGAGGATGCTAAAATTGCTGCTTTCCTTCTTCCTTCCTCCTCCTTTCCCTACCTCCATGTTTATCATGGTATTTACTGGTTTTCTTCACTAAGATATGTACTACTTCCTCTTTATTTTGTCACAATCTCTGGGTTAGTCTTTTTTCAATGTTTCTTTGGATTTAGTGTTCCTCTGTGTGCCTTTACTACCTTTTCTCCATTTCTGAGCTCAATGTTTTAATTCAACCTTTGATTGGCTTTTTGTGGTTGGTGCTGTTGTTATTGTGAGGTAGCCCTTTTTTTTCTTTTTTTTTTCTTTTTTTTTTTTTTTGAGACGGAGTCTTGCACTGTCGCCTGGGCTGGAGTGCAATGGCATGATCTTGGCTCACTGAAACCTCCGCCTCCCAGGCTTAAGGGATTCTCCTTCCTCAGCCTCCCAAGTAGCTGGGATTATAGGCACGTGACAGCACGCCTGGCCAATTTTTTGTATTTTTAGTAGAGACGGGATTTCACTAGGATGGCCAGGCTGGTCTCGAACACCTGACCTCATGATCCACCTGCCTCGGCCTCCCAAGTTGCTGGGATTACAGGTGTGAGCCACTGCACCCAGTCGGTCAGGTAGCACTTTTTAAAAGAGATCATGGATCCCGTATTCCATAAATACTTTCGTCACTAAGAATTTCTACCTATTGCCCTGATAAATAAATGAGAAATGTGGCTGACTACGTTTTTGGGGGCCTGCGCATTCCTTCAGAGCTCTACAGACATTGCTCTCTTATCTCTAGGATCAATGCCAGGAAAAAGTATGAAGCCATTTCCTAACATTGACCTCTTGTAGGTGCATTACTTTTGCCCAGAAGTACTTCTTGTTTTATTTCCTTTTTGTTATCTTTACTATTTCAATGTAATTTGTAACTTAAAATTTATCTTGATATAGATAGCTATATATTTTTCCACCTGGCATACTGTCTTTTCAACATTTTCATTTAGTTCTTTTTTCATTTCAGGAGAATCTTCTTGAATTACAGCTTAGAACACTTCTTTTCCATTTATTGGTTTTTCTATCTTAAGGACACATTTTCCTTTTAGGAATTCTTTGCCTACCATATAAAGCACCACCTCTCTAGTTGTTTTTCTCTTTTTTCCTTTACTTCATATTCACTGAAACTAACTCGACCCTCTCCTTCATGCTAGTGATTCAATTTTAAGCTTTGTCTCTTCTGTCACTTGCTGTTTGGGGTTTATGTTTTATCTGCAACAGAATTGTATTGGCTGTATAAATATTCTTGCTTCTAATTACATTGTTTTATCATAATACCTTGGGGCTCTTGTTTTATCAAATTCATAATCTTATTAGATTTTTCCAGAGCATAAAATTCTTTTCTTTGTATTATGTTTAATTTCAGATTCTTTTCAGCATGTAATGTTCTTGTCTGTTTGTTTCCTTTTGGCTATTTTATAATGGCATAGTTGTCCTGATGTTTCTTCTCTGCTTAAACCCTGATAATTCAGTGTAGAAATCTCTTAACACTCACCCTTTCATATCTAAACCAGAGCTTTTTCCCATCTCCAAGCTATAATTTGAGGGTGGGGTGTTTGTCTGTTGGGTGCAGAGGAGTTGTGGGGTGGGAGTGCTAACTCAAGCCGAATGCATTCCTTGATGGCAGACAAGCACTCAGCTCTTGAGAATGTCTGCACAAGAGTGAGACAATGAGCCATGAAAGATGAGCCATGGGATTTTAATTCCTCGCCGTAGATAGATACACTTCTAATGTAAGTGGCCTCAGTTCCCCCACTGGATCCCCCTTTCTGATTGTTTCTATACCTTACTTTGTTATGAAATAGCCTGCCTACAGAGCTGCATTGGATTGGATTGGAGGCCAGGGGATTAGCAACTCATTCTGCTTTGAGGTATTTTCAGAGAAAACTGCCTGGTAGGCATGTACAAAGCTAACAATATAACCAACCCATCTCATCATCTCTCTGAAAAAGGATAAAAAGTGGTTACTTAAACACAGATTACTGTTCTCAGTAATGTCTATTAATTTGTCTCTCTCTGTGAAGCCCATGGTACAATCTACTGTTAATTTTGGATGCTATGGCATGTTTTCTTGTATTCTTACATTAAACCTCCATTGTTAAGAACAAGGACTTGAGGGTCATAACTTCCTGTGTTTCAATCTCAGTGCAACTGCTTACTCTCTCTCTTATTCCAAGCCAGATAAAACCTTTCTAAATCTCAGTTCTCTTGCCTACAATCTGGAGTTGATGATACTTACTTTGTAGAGTTATTATGGAGATTAGGTGAAATAGCATATATAAGGCACTTGGAATATACCCAACATATAGTAAGTACACAATATATTTTCACAATTATTGTTCTTGTCTCAGTCAGTTCAGACTGTTTTGATAAAATAGCATATAAAGAGTGTCTTAAATAACGAACTTTTATTTCTCATAGTTCTAGATGTGAGGAGGTCCAAGATGAAGTTGTCAACAGATTCACTGTCTGGTGAGGACTCTCTATCTGGTTTGCAGATGGCCACCTTCTTGCTGTATCCTCTCATGACAGAGAAAGGAGGGCCCTGGTCTCTCCCTCTTCATATAAGGGCATCTCACCCTGAGGGTGCCAACCTTGGGACTCTATCTAAATCTAATTACTTCCTGAAGGCCCCACCTACACATACCATCACACTGGGGACTCAGGCTTCAACATATGAATTTTGGGTGCACATAAACATTCAGCTGTAGCAACTCCTCTTACACATGTTCAAGGCATCACAGAGGTGCTGAGGTGGAGCACCTCAGATGGATTCTATTGGGGGACACTGTAATTAGAGAGGCTTTCCAAAAGAGGTGATACGTAAGCTAAAGATTGCTGATTACAGAGGAGTGAGCCAGGAAAGAGAATGTAATTTTAGAGGGAACAGATTTCATTCATTCACTTATTCATTTATTCAATAAATATGTATTAACTACCTATTCTATGCCAGGTCCCATTCTAGGCACTGGGGAAGACAGCAGTGAGCAAGGAAGACAAAACTTTCATTCCACTGGTGGAGACAAACAATAAATAAATGCACAGTGTAATGGCAGATGCTGGAAAGGGTTAAGAAAAAAAAACTATAAGGCAAAGTAAAGAAACAGAATAAAAGGAAGGAAGCACTTTTATGAATAGGGTGGTTAGGGATGACCTCTCTGAAGAAACAGCGTTTGAGAAGAGGCCAAAAGGAAGAATGAGTAACACCTTGAAGGTAAGATACAACACAGGGGAGAAAAAAACCCTCAGAATTTCGGGAAACAATAATCAGTTTAGTGTGGTTGGATTTTGAGACAGAAAACTGGAGGACAGGTAGGTACACACTATGCTAAGCTATGTGAACTTTACTCTGGACTGACCAGAAGCCACTGAAAGGTTTTAAGCAAAAGGATGACAGGGTACTAATTGTGCTTTAAATAGATTACACTAGAAGCAATGTGCAGGTTAGATCTGAAACCAGCAAAGCTGGTGGTTAGAAGAAAGCATTGGGATTTTTTTTTAAGCCTCCCATCTGGAGAAGAAATGAATAATTCAAAAGTTATTTAGAGGTAAAACAAGGACTGGGTAGATGAATTAGCTCGGAGTATCGGGATCCTAACTCTGAGAACAAATGTTTAGGGTTGGGATATGGCCATTCCCAAAGAAAAAACCTGGGGGAAACATTCATGTCTGAGAAATTCATTCCAGGTATGACTGACAGGAGGAAAACAATATAGGGGCCAAATAGCAAGTAATATGTGAACCATAAAATCTCAAGTCAAGGAAAATATAATTCCCAATTCTGCCAGAAAACAAATCACAATTATTAATAGTCTGCCTTTCAGTTCCCAGGACTCATTTGTCTCTAAAGTCTATTATTTGATTTTGTTTCCATGGACGAAAACAGAAAAGATAGAAAATGACAAAAATCTTCTTTCAGGACCCTGTATTATGTGTCCCTTAGTTAATATCTCATTTTTATATGTATCATGATATCATTTTGCCATTTACCCCGGGACTCCATAGTAGAATCTATTCTTCCCCAAGAGGTTCTCGTTTTTGTTTTCCGGCAACATGCTAGTGGAAAGAACGTGGGCTCTGGGGTTCAGAAGACCTGGCATCCAGTCCTGGCTCTACCACAGATGAGCCACGTGACCTTGAGGCCACACTCCTTCTCTCCTCTCTATCTCTGTTTTCTCCCTAGGAAAATATAAACTTGGGATGGCTTCTGAGAATTAATTGAGGTTGTGTATATCACAGTGCCTAGTTCAGAGCCTGGCAAATGGTAGGTGCTCTATGAATGTTTGTTCAATTTAACTAGAACCTGGGGTACATCAGTAATAGAGGAGGAAAGGGAAGTGAGAAGGGATCACAAAAACTATGCATGTCAAACTAAGGCATTAATGGGAAGCCATTTAATGATGTGCTAATCCAAGCAAGAAGTAATGAGCTTAGGCAGTTCAGTAAGGATGATTTCCTTAGACATTTAGGAAGGTGCTTGATTAACAGTAGAAATGAAACAGCCAAGATTGCACCACTGCACTCTAGCCTGGGAGACAGAGCAAGACCCCATCTCAAAAAAAAAAAAAAAGAAAAGAAAAGAAAGAGAGAGAGAGAGGATATTCAATTTCTAGCCTGAAAGACTGGATCCATGAGACTATTCAAAACAAAACAAGAAACACAGGAAGGGCAGCAAGTGTGAAAAATAAGAACAGGAACTCATTCAGTGGGCATTCACTCTTGAATGATTCCTATCACTCAAGAAATATCTGCGAGTGTTTACTGCCTCAGAATATGGAAAATACAGAGATGACCTCTCCCATCACAGAGCTTACGTTCCAGTAAGAGTTATCTAAATAAAAGGATTCAAAGAAAGTGATCTAAGGAGAGAGAACAGAGTATCTGAAGGTCTTGAGGCTGAAACTAGTATCTCCTTCAAGGAAGTAAAAGACACGCAGGCCAAACTGAGTGGACAAGATGAGCTGAGAAGTCAAGATCATGCAGGATCTCATAGGTCATTTTAAGGATATGGGCTTTATCATAATAACTGAAGCCATTGATGAATTTCAAACAGTAAATTAATCAATGAGTAAAGGGGTCAAATTCATATTTGGAAATTCACTCTAACTGCAGTGTAGAGAACGATTGGAGGATATCCGCTTGTCAAACTAGAAATTCTGACAAGCTCACCTGCCACAGAGCATCTGGATGTTAGATAAAATAATGCAAGTATATGCATTGCATTAGCTAACAAAAACAAAAAAGAGAGAAATGCCCAAAGACCATGAAGAATAAAAATAAGGTGAAATGAGAATGGTACTCAAACTATGAACCCAGAGGCTTCCCTAGGAGTAAATGTTAATACTATCTAAACCTAGAGATTTGGAGATTAATGGCTGCAGGAGAGAATAGGAGCTTAAACTTCAGGCCCATTCTGAGGGGATTAAGATATCTCTTTGAAATTCCAATTTCAATTTTTTTGGCTATATACCCAGAAATTAAATTGCTCAATAATATGGTAGTTCTATTTTCAATTTTTCTGAGGCACCTCCATACTGTTTTCCATAGCTGCTATACCACTTTACATGTCTGTCAATGGTGCACAAGGGTTCCAATTTCTCCACATTCTCGTCAACACTTAACTTTTGTTTTTTTGATAATAGCATTCCTAACAGGTAGTAGGTGATATTTAATTGTAGTTTTGATTTGTATTTCTCTGATAAATAGTAATTTGCATTTTCTGATAAATAATAATGTTGAGCATTTTATAGATATATATAGATTGTCTGTTGACCTTTTGTGTATCTTGTTCTTTGGACAAATGTTCAAGTCATTTGCACATTTTTTAATTATTTGGTTTCTTGCTTTTGAGTTTCTCATCTATTTTAGACATTAACCCCTTATCAGACATATGGTTTACAGAACTTTCTCCCATTCCAGAGGTTGCCTTTTCATTCTGTTGTTTCCTTTATTATGCAAAAGCTTCTTAGTTTGATATAGTCTCATTTGTCTATTTTTGCCTTTATTGCCTGTGCTTTTGGTGTCATGTCCAAGAAATCATTGCCAAGATCAATATGAAGTGTTTTCTATGTATTTTCTCCTAGGGATTTTATAGTTTCAGGTCTTACCTTTAAGTCTTTAATCCATTTTAAAGTAGGAGTTCAATTTCATATTTTGTATGTGGATACCTGGTTTTCCCAACACCAATTTGCCAAAGAGACCATTTTTCCCATTGCATACTTTTTGTATCCTTGTCAGGTATCCTTGCATATTTTGGTCAGTTGACCATATATGCATGGGTTTGTTTCTGGCTTCTTTGTTCCATTGATCTATATGTCTACCTTTATGCCAGTATCATACTAATTACTGTAGTTTTATATTTTATTTACAATAGCCAAGATACAGAAACAACCCAAGTGTCCATCAACAGACTAATGGATAAAGAAAATGTGGTATACGGTAGAATATATTCTGCCTTAAAAAAAGGAAATTCTGCCATTTGTGACAAACCATAGGACATTATGCTAAGTGAAGTAAGTTGATCACAGAAAGACAATACTGCATGATTCAGCTTACGTGAGGTGTAATAGTAATATAAATAGTCAAACTCATAGAAGCAGAGTATTTGGCAGTGGTTGCCAGGAGCTGGGAGTAGGAGAAATGGAAAGTTGTTCAATGGGTAGTTTCAATTATGCTGGATGAATACATTCTAGAGTTCCGCTGTACAACATAGTGTCTATAGTTAACAATATAATATTGTGTACTTTAAAATTGTTAAAAGGGTAGATCTTATGCTCAATGATCTTACCACACAAAAAAAATAGGGACACAAGGAACCTTGGGCAGTGCTGTATATATCTATTACCTTGATCGTGGCGATGGTATCACAGTGTTTGCATATGTCCAAACTCATCAAACTGTACACATTAAATATGTGTCACTGTCTGTGTATCAATTATATCTTAATAAAGCTGTCTGAAAAAATAAAGGTGGGGGGGGCTTTGAGTTAGGATGTTTAGAATATCTGTACTTCCCGAAAATGTGAGCTAAAAGAAAATCTATTTGCCAGCCAGGCACGGTGGTTCACGCCTATAATCCCAGCACGTTGGGAGGTTGAGGCAGGCAGATCATGAGGTCAGGAGATCAAGACCATCTTGGCCAACATGGTAAATCCCCATCTCTACTAAAATACAAAAAAATTAGCTGGGACTGGTGGAACATGCCTGTAATCCCAGGTACTTGGGAGGCTGAGGCAGTGGCATCACTTCAACCCAGGAGGTGAAGGTTGCAGTGAGCTGAGATTGCACCACTGCACTCCAGCCTGGCGACAGAGCAAGACTCTGTGGAAAAAAAAAAAAAAAATTGCCTTCAAAGGAAGAGCTAAGGAAACCTATTTTTCTTTGCTCCAGCACTAGGTGGGGTTTAAATAGTTTTCAAAAAAGGTAAAAACTATGAATCTCTATAAATATAAATTGAATATGTATCAAGGATTATACAATTTATTAACGACAAAACCAGCAGGATGGAGCCAGGAGGTATAAAATAGTTATGTTAGATACTGGTTAGTGTCCTACAGGGCAATAAAACTATAATTTGTAGGGTTATCTTTTCTACCAGACATAAATCATTTACCTTTCTAACAATAAGTGTTTTTCATCTAATCAATTTTCTACAAATAAACATGTAGTTTTGCAGAATCTGGCCTCTAATCGATAGTAAATAGTAAATCAAGCAAAGGTACATTCCCCTAAAATTCAGTTCCTCTGTTTAATTAGCCACATTTCAAGTGTCCAATAGCCATGTGGCTATTGGCTATTATATTAGATAGACAGTGCAGATTTATAGAACATTTTTATCACAGAAGGTTCTTTTGGTATGTGCTGCCTTCAAGAATTAAAATGTCCTTGGGTGGGCTGGTTTTTTTTTTTTTTTTTTTTTTTTTTGGTTTTTTTGGGTTTTTTTGAGACAGAGTCTCACTCTGTTGCCCAGGCTGGAGTGCAGTGGTGCAATCTCAGCTCACTGCAGCCTCCGCCTCCTGGTTCAAGCGATTCTTCTGCCTCAGCCTCTTGAGCAGCTGGGGCTATAGGCGCGCACCACCATGCCCAGCTAATTTTTGTATTTTTAGTAGAGACGGGACATCACTATATTGGCCAGACTGGTCTCTAACTCCTGACATCGTGATCTGCTCGCCTCGGCCTCCCAAAGAGCTGGGATTACAGGCATGAGTCACCGCACCCAGCCGAGTGGATCTCTTAGACAATGTTCCACTATAACACTAAAAGGACATCATTTAGTCATCCAGTCATCCTGTTGTGCTATTTTCAGGTGTTGGATAATTTTTTAACAGTAGAAATATTAATAACAATAACTACAGACTCCCTAAGAGTTTTTGGTAGTACACTTGTTTCTGCTTTTTTTCAGGTCTTAAGCTCAATTTCACATCACCCTCACTGTAGGTAATACCCTAATCATTAAAATGATTCCAGGTTGGTAGCATACAGTGGGGTATGGAAGAAGCCATGTAAATTATTGGTTTAAAGTTTGATGTGTGTCACCTTATTTTATTCTGTAGTCCAGAAACATAGTGAAAATCTCCTAAAGTTCTTATGATACTCTTTTGGCATAAATTATGTTACCTGAACATTTATTACTAAAATAATCTAAATTTTTTCATAAAGATTCTAGAAGACACAAGGACTTCCAGGTAACATGTAACGATCATGATAATACCTAACATTTGTTATGTGGTTTTTGATTTACAAAATGCTTCTGGAAAAAAGGGATAGAGCTATTCTGTCCTCTGGGGAAGCCTGATTATCCAACATCAACTCCTCAACCTCCTCTACACGTTGCTTCCCAGAACAGTTGACCTTCCACTGACAAAGTCAACTACACATCCTTCCTTTGGATTTGTCTCTTGGATTTGCCTCCCTTCCCTTTACAGGCAAATTCCCTTTTCTATGTGTATCTCCCTAGCCTGGTGTGAAAGAAAATGGATGTGAATTCTGTTTCCACGCTTGTAAATTGTGTGACTCTGCATGTTATTTACTTATCTCACCTTGAGTTTCTTCATCTGCAAACCTGAGAATAGAAACATCTACCTCAAGATTGCTCTGAGGGCCAAATAACATAAAGATTTGGTTGTCAGAGGTTTGGAAAGTTGGGAGTGGATAGGGAGAGGTTAGTTAATGGATACCAAGTCCCAGTTGGATAGGAGGGATAAGTGCTAGTGTTCTATTGCACTGTAGGGTGAATACAGCTGACAATAATTCATTATATGTATTCAAAAAGCTAGAAGAGAAGATTTTAAATAGGCCCAGCACAAAGTAATGATAAATGTTTGGGGTGATGGATATGCTAATTGCCCGATTTGATCATCACGCATTGCAGACACGTATTGCAGTATCATTCCATACCTTATAAATATGTACAATTATTGCATGTCAACTAAAAATGAAAAGAAAACATGATTTGTTTGTTCTCACGTGGATTTTATTATGCTTTTTGCATTCCTTAGTGTCTTTGACCTTATCTATCACTCAAAGACAAAAATAGCCTTCCCATGGGATTACCATTTTAGCTTTAGGCATATTATTCTGAGATCTTTTCGTTATTAATACATAATATGGATTATATTATGGTCAAAGGCATTATCTGTATGACAGCCATTCTTTGGAATACATTAAGACTTCACTTTTGATTTAGTGTGTGGTTGGTATTTATAAATAGTTCTTCTGCACTTGGAAAAAGTGTGTATTCTCTATATTTTTAAGGGACAGGGACTTAACTATGTTTCTACATCTTTATATCTATCCATATTAGATCAAGCATATTAAATGTGCTGTCTAACTCCGATATCCTACATTTTTTTCTACATATTTGTTTCAGAGAGAGGTCTATTAAGTCTCCCCCTGTGGCTACAGACTTTATCAATTTATTCGTGTAATTCAGCTTTACTTTATATATTTTGAAGCTATGTTATTAAGTGCACCTAATAATATAGTGCATTTGCTATACCTGTATTGCTACAGCCTCCAGTAAACAGCTTTATCTGCAATTACCCTTTTATTCCTAATATTGTTCTATGACTTAAAACTATTGTTTGACATTAATGCTGTTTTACAAGTTTTCCTTCAATTAGTGTTGTCTAATATGTGTTTTTTCCAATTCTTTATGTTTAACCTTTCAGGTTTTAGTCAGGTCTTTTCTAAATAGAAAAAAAAAAATGTTTCCTTTCAGTCTGTGATTTTGTGTCTTTTAACAGCCAAGTTTAATCTATTTACATGAGTTATGATTGTTGATACATTTGTATTTCTTTCTTTCATCTTATTTTGTGTTTTCCACAATTTAAATTGGATTTCAAGTGCAAAGAGTTGAATTAATCACATTTTTCAATTTACAGCAAACTCTTTCTAGTTTTCCACACTTTAGTTTCATGATTTTCCCATTTCCCTCCTTCATATATTACCCATGCTCATGTCATCAGAATCATCTTCTTTTATTATTATTTTTGAGACAGGGTATCAGTCTGTCTCCCAGGCTGGAGTGCAGAGGCATGATCACAGCTCAGCTCACAGCACGCTTGACCTCCTGGACTCCGGTGATGTTCCCACTTCAGCCTCCCTAGTATCTGGGACCATAGGCACACACCACCATGCCCAGCTAATGTTGTTGTTGTTGTTGTTGTTGTTGTTGTTGTTGTTGTTTATAGAGATGGGGTTTCACCATGTTGCCCAGGCTGGTCTCAAACTCCTGAACTCAAGCAATCTGCCTGCCTTGGCCTCCCAAAGTGCTGGGATTACAGGCATGAGCCACACACCTGGACCCTGGAATACATCTTTAAGATGCCTAGTGAGGTGATGAAATATGGAGTTGTGTTTTGAATATGTACTTTTCTACTTACATAAATAAGATTTTACTCTAAATCTCATTGCTTTGCATTTTTCATCCAATATTGTTTGTAAGATCTACTCATGTTGTTGTATGTATAGGTATCTAGTTTTGTTTTATCCTAACTATGTTACATTATCTCATAGCTTACAACCACCGCAAGTTTACAACCACTACACTTTACTTAGCCATTCTCCAAGGCTAGCAACACCAAGGTTCGCTCCACTTCCACAAACAGTACTGTGAAAAACATTCTCGTAAGTCCTCTTGTGAATTAGAATAATTTTTCTGAGTAGTGGCATTGCTAAATAATAAAATGCTTGTGTGTTTAATTTCACTAAGAACTAGTTGTAAATTAGTTCCAGGACCACTGGAAACATTGAACGTGTACCACCAGTTACATAAGAGTTTCTATCTCCCCACATCCTTATTAACACTTTATGTTACCCACCTGTAGTTTTTGCAATCTGATTTAAAACAATATCTCATTATTGTCTGACTTAGAATTCTCTGATTATTAATGATTTTGAGCCTTCTTTCTTCATCTATTTATTAGTCATTCAGGATTCTCCTTCTGTGAGTTGCTTACACATGCATTTTGCCTACTTTTCTATTGAATTTCCTATTTTCCCAGGGATTTTTTATGCATTCTGGATACTAACCTCTTGACAATTTTAGGCATTGCAAATTTTTCCAGTCACGGTTTTCTGTTAACTTTGTCTAGAAAGTCTGTGGTGGCACAATCTATCAATCTTTATCTTACAGTTTTTGTTTTCAGAAAATTTCTAAGTGGTCTTTTTTTACTCTAGACCACAGAGTTATTCTCCTACATTTTCATCTATCAGTTTAATGGTTACACCTTTCCCTTGAGTTTTAAGCCATCTAGAGTACAGAGATTCAGCTTTATTTTTCATGTAGTTTACTAGTTTTCCTGACATAGCTATAAAACAAATAAAAACCTCACTGGAATTCTGATTAAGATTGCATTGAATATATAGAGTAATTTTAGGAAAGTTCACATCTTTACTAAATTAGGCTGAACTCTTGTTGAGCATACTACCTCTTTGTTTATTTAGATCTCATTCTATGCCTTTCAAAACCCCTTTTCTCTGTGAGAATCTTGTGTATAGTTTTGCAAGTTAATTTTTAGATAATTCATAAATTTAGCTGCTATTGTAAATAGCATACATTTTCTCTTATATTTTATAATTATTGCTGCTATATCGCAGTAATACTATTGATGTTTGTAAGTTAATGTTATATATGGCAACTTTGCTGATTTCTACTTTTTAAAGATATGTTTAGACCAGATTTAGGCTCATGGCAAAATTAAGAGGAAAGAACAAAGATTTCCCATACCTACCCTGCTCCCTCATAAGCATAGCTTCCCCCATTATCAACATTCTCCACCAGAATGTTACATTTGTTATAAATTATGAACATACATTGACACATAATTGGCACCCCAAAGTCCACAGTTTACATTTAGGGTTCACTCTTGGTGTTGAACATTCTGTGAGTTTGGACAAATGTATAATGACACATATCCACTATAGAGTATCATAGAGTATTTCCACTGATCTAAAAATCCTCTGTGCTTCACCTATTCATCTTCCCTCCCTGCTAACCCCTGTCAACCACTGGTCTTTTTCCTGTCTCCATAGTTTTGCCTTTTACAGAAAAGTCATATAGTTGCAATCACACGCTATGTAGCCTTTTCAGATTGGTTTCTTTCACTTAGTAATATGTATTTAAGTTTCCTCCATGTTTTATCAGACAATAGTTTATTTCTTTTTAGCACTGAAAAATATTCTATTGTCTGAATGTACTACAGTTTATTTATCCATTCACCTACTAAGGAACATCTTGGTTACTTCCAAGTTTTGGGAATTGTGAATAAAGCTGCTATAAACATCCGTGTGCAGGTACTTTTGGGGACATATATTTTCAACTCCTTTAGGTAGATACCAAGGAAAACAATTGCTGGATCATATAAGAGTATGTTTAGTTTTTTAAGAAACTGTTAAACTTTTCCAGAGTGACTGTACCATTTTGCATTCTCACCAGCAATGAATGAGAGTTCCTTTGCTCCACGTCCTCACCAGAATCTGGTGGTGTCAATGTTCTGTATTTTGGCCACTCAAATACATATGTAGTGGTATCTCATTGTTGTAATTTGCATTTCCCTAGTGATATAGGATGTGGAGCACCTTTTTGCATGTTTATTTGCCATCTGTATATTTTCTGTGGTAGTCTGTTGAGGTTTTTGGCCCCTTTTCTAATCACGTTGTTTGTTTCCTTATTGTTGAGTTTTAAGAGTTCGTTTTATATTTTGGGTAACAGGCCTTATCAGATATGTTTTTGCAAATATTTTCTCCTAGTCTGTGACTTTTTTCCTTCACAGCATATTTCATACCACAGAAATATTTAATTTTAATGAAGTCCAGCTTATCAACTGTTTCTTTCATAGGTCATGCCATTGGTGTCATACTGAAAAAGTCATTGCCAAACTCAAGATTACCTCAACCGTCTCTTGTTATCTTCTTCTAGGAGCTTGTGTTTTACATGCAGGTCTGTGATCGATTTTGGGTTAATCTTTGTAATGCTCTGTGTTTGGATTAGTTTTTTTACATGTGGATGTTCAGTTGTTCCAGCACCAGTGTCAAAAGGACTATCTTTTCTCCACTGTGTTGTCTTTGCTCCTTTGTCTATTAGTTAACTGTATTTATGTGGGTTCATTTGGGGGCTCTTGAGTCTGTTCTACTGATTTGTCCATTCTTTCACTAATACCACACTGTCTTTATTATTGTCATTTTATAATAAGTCTTGAAGTCTGACAGGATCGGTCCTCCAGTTTTGTTCTCCTTCAATGTTATGTTGGCTATTCTGGATCATTTTGCCTCTCCATATAAACACTAGAATTTTTTTTGTCAATATTCACAAGATAACTTGCTGAGATTGTGACTGAGATTGCATTGGGTCTATAGATCAAGTTGGAAAGAACTTGTATGTTTACAGTATTTGTAGTCTTCCTATTCATAAACATGGGATAGCTCTCCATTTATCTAGTTCTTCATTGATTTCTTTCACCAGAGTTCTGTTATTTTCCACATATAGATCTTGTATATATTTTGGACATATAGGCTTTATTCAGTTAAGGATATTCCCTTCTATCCAGTTTATCTGAGAGTTTTAATTAAAAAGAGTTGAACACCATCAAAAATATTTTATTCATCTATTAAGATAATTAGATGATTACTCTGTTAGTCTATGAAAACAGTAAGTTGCATTGATTGATACGCTAAGGTTGAACCATCCTTACACTCCTCATATAAATTGTACTGTAAGTACACATTATTCATATTTTAGAAATATATTTTGTTTTGAATTTGTGCAGTAGTGATCATAAGTAAAGGGAGTATTTTCTTTCACTGCACTATTATTTCCTAATCTTAAAATCAAAGTTTTACTAAGTTCAAAAAAGGTGGTAAACAGTTTTTACTCTTTTTCTGGTTTCATTGTAATTTGAGTAACCTAGGATTATCTATTTGCAAGTTTAGTAAAACTAGCCCATGTAAACATCTAATCTCTTTATTTTAATTTTTTTCCTTTCTTTCCTATAATTGTCTACTAAAATTCCTTAATTCCCTTTTCTCATGGTTTGGTGATGTAAGTACATTTTAACTTTTTTAGTTATTTCCTTTACATTTTCCTTCTTTCTCTCTCTCCCTCTTTTTAATTGAGACGGAGTCTCACTCTGTCACCCAGGCGGGAGTACAGTGGTGCAGTCTCAGCTCACTGCATCCTCCATCTCCCAGGTTCAAGCGATTCTCGTGCCTCAGCCTCCTGAGGGCTGGGATTATAGGTGTGTGCCACCATACCTGGCTATTTTTTTGTATATTCAGTAGACAGGGTTTTGCCATATTGACCAGACTGCTCTCAAAATCCTGACCTCTACATGACTTAACAAAGTCTGAAATTAATATTTGTGTTATCTTCCTAAACCATATAGCCTTTAATCTTCCTCTACACGAAGGGTGCCCAACCCCTGGGCGGTGGACCACTAACTAGTCCGTGACCTCTTAGGAACCAGGACATACAGTAGGAGGTGACCTGCAGGCTGGTGAGTGAGTGAGCATTACCACCTGAGTTCACCTCCCGTCAGATCAGTGGCAGCATTAGATTCTCATAGGAGCACAAACCCTACTGTGAACTGCACATGTGAGGGATCTGAGTTCTGTGCTTCTTATGAGAATCTAACGCCTGATGCTCTGAAGTGGAATCATTTCATCCTGAAACCATACCCACCACCCTGCACACTGGCCCATCTGTGGAAAAATTGTCTTCCACAAAACCAGTCCCTGGTGTCAAAAAGGATGGAAACCACTGCTTAACACCAAACCCTCAATTTCCATCATAATCACTACAAAATATTTTGCTTCCACCTCAATTTTAAGTGTCACTCAAATGAGCTTCATTTTTACAGTCAATGCTTTATTTTACAGTCAAATTTACCAGTGTATTTAGCAACATCTTAGTTCTTCCATTGCCTCTTGATTCTAACTCCTTCTTTTGGAGTTCAATTTCCTCTCTCCTGAAGTATATTCTTTAGTAGTTTTTACAGCAAGGGTCTTTTATAGGCAAAAATTCTCTGTTCTTGTTAATCTGAAAAATGTCTGTATTTTACCTTTTCTCTTGTGTTACATTTATCTTGGAATATAATTCTAAGTTGACCGGCATTTTCTCTGAAAACTTTCAAAATATTATTCCATTTTCCTGTGCAGTCTCCTGCTGATGCGATATCAATCGGCAGGCAATTGGCCTTTTCTGTCTGCTTGCTGTTATAGATTTGTCTATGCTCTAGACGGTTCTGCAGTTTTCACTACAGAGCGTCCATATTTAAATATTTTTTTATTCCTTAAAACGTGTGCTCCTTCAATATGAAGACTGATATATTTCTCCAATTCTGTAAAAATACCAGACATTGGCCCAGGCGCTGTGGCTCATGCTGGTAATCCCAGCACTTTGGGAGGCCAAGGTGGGTTGATAACCTGAGGACAGGAATTCGATACTGGACTGGCCAACATGGTGAACCCCATCTCTACTAAAAATACAAAAATTAGCTGGGCATGGTGATGGGTGCCTGTAATCTCAGCTACTCAGGAGGCTAAATAAAGGAGGAGAATTGCTTGAACCCGGGAGGCGGATGTTGCAGTAAGCCAAGATCACACAAATGTACTCCAGACTGGACCACAGAACAAGACTCTGTCTCAAAAATAAATAAATATCAGATGTTACTACTATTTGGTGTGTGTTGGGCCATCTCCTCCATGTTCTTAGCCTCTCTTCCATACTCTTTCTCTATTTTTTTATCTTTTGGGTCAGTACCCTGGGTAACTTCCTCAAATCCATTTTTTAGTTTGTTATTCACCTCTTAATTGTAACTAATATGCTATTTAAGCAATTTATTAAGTTTACAATTTTTATAACAGTTTTATTTCTGGATGTTTTACTTGCTTTTTTCACATCTACATGTTTTCTATACTATCAGTTTATTATGATTTATATTCCTTAAGCTCTATAAGCCTTTTTAAATATATTTATTGTATAAAATCTTTCAGATTATTCTATTTTGTCTACTTAATGGGGTACTAACTCTCCTATATCTTGCAGCAGATAATAGTTTCTCCTAATGCATTTCATTTTCTCACATAATTTTCATTGTGAGCTCATTTTCAGAGAGGGTAGTATTTTCTAGGATGTCTGAAGGCTTCTGATATACGTAAGTACCTATATAGAATGGTTTAACATTTGCTTCTCTGAGGACCTGAATAGTATCTGAACCAGTTTTATCAATAATTTCTTGATTTATGGCTCTAATACTATAATAGTAAAATAAGTTAAATTCAGGGATTTGATTTCTTGCAACTGACTTTTTACCTCACAAAAACTCTAGGTACCCAGAAAGCTTCTTTGCTGCATCCTTGGTTTTCCTAAATCTCCTTTCTGTAAATGAGACAGCTGTCCAAGCCTCTGCTTTATGCAAGAGCTCCCTGCAAGCTCCCTGCAGCCTAAGCCCATATTTCCTGTTCTCCTGTAACTCTGGCTTTATTTTTCCTTAGATATCTTGTTTTTTAGGTTCAGTTTTTATTACGTTATTTTTGTTTTTAATTCAGCGTGTGTCTGTGTGTGTGTATGTGTGTTTATGGCATCAATTTGGTTCACTTTGTTGCTTTAAGTTTCCATTTGTATGCCTTGTTAAACACAGCAATTAAGAGGCTTTAAGTCCTAGTTCTCTAGTTATGAACTTTAGGTCTCTGGGAAACCCAGTTTTGATAGGAAATATCCCACTTAGTCATTTCTCACATTTACTCATCTAATTTGAAGATGCACTTAGAGAAAAGCAAAGCCAAGTAGTCCAGGTGACTGCTGTAATGTTCCTTAACTTCTTTGAATCTCATTTTCTTTGTACTCTGCAGTGCCTATGTTTTTCAATTCCTTTAAGAAATTAATGTTTTACAAACAGAGTTACTGTTCTTTTTTCGTTCAGAAATATATCTTTGTTGCCTCATTCAGTCTGATGCACAATCACTGGACATTTCCATTTCCCTTTTGTATGGTTACCTGCCTAATTAAGAGCACCTCAAGACCCAGGAGACAGGAGATGTGATTCACAGAGGGACCAATTAAATGATCGTTTTTAGTGTTTCACTGAAAATACCATCAAAAATTGAAACGAGGATATAACCTCATATCCAAAAGGAGGTTCTATTTTCAGTATTCCACTAAAGTATGATGCCCTTTGGTCAATATAAGGTAACATTTCATGCAAAGTAATATATTTACCATATTTGCAACTCAACATAGCACATTTAGGGGGAAAAGGCCTTTGTTAATATCAAATAAGCAAGAAAAAATTATGTATTATATACACTACATATTACGGATGCATACATACATAATACCTTGTTTTGAAAGTCAAGTTGCTGTGTAGTCTACCCAAAGACAGAAGGAAGCTGGGTTGTGAAGTAACATATGTAAGAAAAAGATCAGTGTGAAATAGGCAGATCACTCTACAAATCTGTCTATTACTCTTCAATATGGCAGCGGAAGACTGTATTTCAGAAAAAAAAAAATCAGTGGCTTCATCACTTATTTTATTATTTGTTTATCTTTAACCTTTTAATATTTGAATGAGGTCATTTTTTGGTAAAATATAAATTATTTGGTTCATCTTCTGCAAATAAATAATCACTATGTATTATGGTAAGATAAGATAAGATCTTTTCTTTAAAAAAAAAAAAAGGGTGTCTTTTTAGTGCTCTTTAAGCGTTCGTTTCCCCCTGCCATCACCACATCAGTATAGAAAGTGCAAATTGCACAGGTACATAGCTTGTCCTGACTCACATATCCTTCTCTCTGCCCACCTACATTTCCTTTTACTAAGAATATCAAGTTCTTGCTCAGAAAACCTTAGTATTACTACTGCCATCAAAGACTTCTAACATCAGCCCTTGGCCCAGGCTTAGTTCTAGACAAAGTAAAAAAGGAATTAAATTTAAAGGCATAGTCAAATGGATGCTGCGAGACAGGGTGGGCGAAGGAGAAAATCAGTCACCTCTCTCATCCTCGACTCATTCATTTGCCTCTCCACTCCATTTCTATTCGTCTCTGTCTCTCTATTTTTTATGGGACGACAGGTTGATTAACAGTGACTGAAAGGATTAAAAATAGACTGACTTTGGCTCTCTAGATGTACCTCACTTACAAGCTTTTACCGTTTGCAAAGAAAACACAGATTCTTTACCTAAACATAGCAAAAACTATATTGCTATAATATAACCCTATTGTTCAATTATTCAACCATTATACTCTTTCCAGAAGAGTAGCTCCTTGCATATATTTTCTAGTAGCAAAGAAATTCTCCTTGTTGATTTAGCAGGTGAAAAGCATGACAGTTATTATAAATAATACAGAAATCTTATATCTCGGATAGATAAACATACAAGGTAATACAATTCCTAGTTTGAGTAACATGCCAGAACTCAACATCCAAAAGATGTTTTTATCTCCTTCGAAGTAGATAGCTTGGAATGTACATTCACCTATTCTCACAGGTAATACTTTGTTCAGAACATTTTTGGAGCTTCTGTTTCAGAACTCTTCTCAGGCCTGGTACACCCTATTTTGAGTAGCATCTGTGGTTGCAAATCACCTCCACAAAACAGTGGTTCTTGTTCCTTTTTGTTTTTAAGATATAAAAGTTCACTTTGGGAGGCGGAGGTGGGCAGATCACAAGGTCAGGAGATCGAGACCATCCTGACTAACACGGTGAAACCCCCATCTCCATGAAAAATACAAAAAAAAAATTAGCCGGGGCATGTTGGCGGGCGCCTGCAGTCCCAGCTACTTGGGAGGCTGAGACAGGAGAATGGCATGAACCCGGCAGGCAGAGCTTGCAGTGAGCCAAGATCTCGCCACTGCACTCCAGCCTGGGCGACAGAAGGAGACTCCGTCACAAAAAAAACTAAAAAATAAAGATATAAAAGTTATTTTGAGCCGACTGAAATAGGTGTTTAAGTTAAATAATATATTTTGTTTTGCTCAAATACCAGATAGTGAGACTCTGAAGTACCGGGAACATTTTCCTAATGTACCTTATAAATTGATTCTGATGTTACAATGGATTTCAGATTTAGTTGAACAACAGCAGCCTCATAGCAACAAAAACAGATCCTTCCCTAGCAACTCCTCTGAAGGGCAACACTCCTCTTATTTAGCAGCTTAAGTACGGTTGTATTTCTTGTGTGAAATTACTTTTTGTACATGGTTCATATGTTCTTTCTCTTTAAAAAAAAAAGTTTCAAGAAATTTGCTGAAGATATTTTTAGGTTTGAGTTGTATGGGATTTTTTTTAAGATTGCTTTCAAAACAGGCTTGGGCACTATTCAGGGAAGTTAAATGTTTTCTGAGGGAAATACAGAATGTAATTATTAGAGTTTTATTTATTTGAGAGTAGGTTTCCTTGGTCTCATAAAGCATGCAACTATTTTTTTTTATTTTAAGTCTTTCATTACATTCTTCCAAAGTTTATTAGCATATCAGAAGTCCTTTGGAAGCTTCAAAATTATTACCCTGATGAATACTGAACATGTTTTCTAAGTTCTCCTATTTAAGATCAGTAATTCCACATAAGCCTATTTTGATCAAATTTAGCATTTCTAATTCATATTTGGGGAGCCATGTCCACCGTTTTTCGTCTTTCTTGAGGTATCATTGACAAATAAAAATTGTATAGATTCAAGATGTATAATGTGATGTGTACATACACATTGGGAAATGATTTTCACAGTCAAGCTAATTAATATATCCATTGCCTCACATAGTTACCTTTTTGAGTGGTGAGAATACGTAAGACGGATTCGCTTAGTAAATTTCCAGTATATAATACATTATTACTAACGATGGCCACCGTCCTGTACATTAGGTCTCCAGAACGTTTAGCTGCAAATTTCTACCCCTGGATTAGGCAAATATTTGTATAATACTCACTTTCTGAAGACAGAGAGGTGGAGTGAAGTAACAGGAGGGAGAGTGGTCTTGGAGTTAAGGGTATCAATTCTAGTCTTGACTGATCTTTTGGGTAAGTGGCTTAACCAACCTCAGTACATTTTTTTTCAGTGATGCTTAACAGCCTGTACAGATTGTGGAAACCAAGTGACTTTTGAAAGCATTGTAGAATGAGGTTGTAGCAGAAGACAGACCCCTAGAGCTCTGAATGGAGAAATCTAAAAAATGACGAATCAATAATTAGAGTCTACCTGCCTTTTAGCCTTTGACTAATATATGCATATGTATTTTATACATTATATATGTCTACCTATATACACACATATGCGCACATATATGATAGTATGTAACGTACTTACATATGCATTTTTAAAACCTGGAAGAGTATGTCTGTGTGTGTGTGTGTGTGTGTGTGTGTTTATGTGTGTATGTGTAATGAGGAAAAAGAAAAGAAAGCTATCAGTGAGTTGGAATTTTTTTCATTTTTTTTTTGCTTATCTGTCTTTTCTAAATTTTTCTAAAATGAACCCATAGGACCATGAATAACTAATTCTCCTAACAATAAAACACTCAGTGTAAATAGGATGACAGTGCAGAAGTGACACCAGAACGTAAGTCTATTTCCAATACCTACTTGCCCCTTAATGGGCTGCAAAAACTGTCTGGCACATGCCGTCCTGGGCAGCACATGATGCTTAGCAAAGTTTTCAAATCAGTCCGTGGTCCATATAAAAATTGATTAAAAGGTTCATCTATTATGCTGAATTCAAGGTCATTTATCCCCGTGTAACTGGAAAACAATGAAAATAAAATACACAGACTGAATTGCTCCCATCATTCATATCTGTCTGAAGTTTCTTTTTTTTTTTTTTTTTTTTTTTTTTTTTTTTTTTTTGAGACGGAGTCTCGCGCTGTCACCCAGGCTGGAGTGCAGTGGCCGGATCTCAGCTCACTGCAAGCTCCGCCTCCCGGGTTCACGCCATTCTCCTGCCTCAGCCTCTCGAGTAGCTGGGAGTACAGGCGCACAGGAGCACGCCTGGCTAATTTTTTGTATTTTTAGTAGAGACAGGGTTTCACCGTGTTAGCCAGGATGGTCTCGATTTCCTGACCTCGTGATCTGCCAGTCTCGGCCTCCCAAAGTGCTGAGATTACAGGCGTGAGCCACCGCATCCGGCCTGTCTGAGCTAATTAAAAATAGATTTTTCCCATTGTTTTGCACTCAGAAAAATTAAGACTCTTGTTTGTCCTCTATGCATATCAAGGTTGCCAACCTTTAACAAATGGTGTACTTAAATCTTAGAAACTGTGGAACTAGATTTAGTGTCTCATTTTTCCATCCTTATTGTCATTGCTCAATGCTAAAATGTTCTTTGGAGAGCACACAGAATGAAAGACCACATCCATTTCCAATCACCTAGAGGAGAGTGGGGATTACAACGTGTTTTTGCAAAGGACACAGTGAAAGAGAAGTACTTTTGAGTGAATTACTGTGAAAAAATATGGCAGTATGTGAGAACTTCTGTTTGACAGTTTTTGACTGGAAAATTATGAGGTATCCATGTTATTTCTTAAGGTATTTATTTTCTTCAAATTAGACACTGGTTCAAATACTCTTTATAAATGACATTGCTTGGAGGTATGCTTTTTCTGGGGGGAAAAAAACACTAAAATGTGGCCTGGCATTATCACTGTCCTAATGGTGTCCATTAGCTTTGCACTCCAGAGTTTAACAAAAAAAAGATTTTTCAAAAACTTTCAAACAACATGGTGTGTGAGGAGGTGGGAGGGTGGTTGAAGGATGAGGAAGAGTAAATGGCTCATGCTGTTTCTCGATACTATTTTAGCAGATTTTCCTAAAAAAATTATTTGAGCTTATTCTTAGCCTTCAAGTTATCATTTGGAAAATACATGCTGCATTTTAACGGAGCACAGAATTCCAGACTAATATATAACTCTTTATATTGTAGCAAATTTGTTTAAATCTTCGTTTCTGTAAATATCATACATCTATAAAACTAGTGTTTTGGGGGCTACTAAGTCCAAGAGATCTTGCCTGAGGCCAATGTGGTAGGCAGAAGTTTTGCTCCCATGACCTCTTTCGTTGGTGTTACTCTTGTGAATTTATCTGCATTGTTATAAAATTACAAGGGAGATATACTTAATGTTATTAATATGTTGAACTTAAAGAGATTGTCTTGTATAATCTGGTGAGCCTAAATCTATTCACATGACCCCTTAAAAGCAGAGATCTTTTCCTGGCCAGTAGCAGAAGAGGAAGTCAGAGACTCAAGGAACTCAAGGAACTTGCCCTTTGTGCTCTGAAGAAGAGGACACATGTCAAGTAAACAAGGGTGTCAGTCCAACAATGGTAAAGAACTGAATTCACCAAATAACCTGAATGAGGCTACAAGTGGATTTTTCCCCTAAGCCTCCGATAAGTGCCCAGCCTAGCCAACATCTGAGTATAGGATACTGCTGAACCACACTGTCCCTTAATGTCTGACCCACAGAACTTTGAGATCACAAATGGAGGTAAATTTATATAAACTGCTACAGTATCAACAGAAGACAAGTACAGTCACACAGTAAATAAGAGGTTGATTCAGTCACATGGGTCAACCCTAGGCTATGTGACTCTCGAGCCCACACCCTTAGCCATCGTGCAACACCACGAACAGCTCTCCTCTCTAAGTGGGTCAGCACACCACCACCCACATCACTGTCCATGGGTGCCTCTCACAGTCAGTGCCACTGTCCCCTGTTATGTGGCCAAAGGCATCAGTGCAACTGACTCCTCAAGGAACCCCGAGTGTCCCACACCAAGGCACAGTCACGTGCTCATGAGCCTCCAAGTCACTGCTTTTGACTACCAAGGCACCCCAGTGCCCTGGATGTTGAGCAGTACCCACAGTGCCTTTGCAGGTAGCTACTATTGCAGCTGGGGAAGGATTCTGGACTCCTCACTCAACCCCAGTGTTGGACATTGTAGCTTCTCCAGGATTAGGCAATAATTCAGTCTTTGGAGCACAGAGGAAAGGACATGGGGCTCTCATATCCTGTTGTCTTGGTTCTAATCTGGGCTCTACCCTTTACCAGCTGTGTGACTTTAAAAACTTACTTAACATCCCTGACACTATGTTCCCATCTAAATGGGAATTTTTACCTCTAAAGGGGGGATAAAAATGGTTCTTCCTCAAAGATCGGTGGGGAGCACTAAATGAAATGTACAGAGGTGGTTAGTGCAGCTGCTGGCACATAATAAATGCACTTAAATGACTTTATTTTCTTCCTGCCACTCACCATTAGGAACATTATGCCCCTCACTCTTTTGCTCTCTATTCAATTAGTTAACCCGGTAAAAACTCACACCCCGTGATTACCTTAGAATGTGTTTCACCTTTCCTTTGGTTCAGTGATTCCCAAACTAACTTGATTTTGAGAAACATGTAACGTACTTGTTAGAAGTACAAATCCACAGGCTACCCTGGAGCTTCTGTTTCAGGAATGCTAGAATAAGCTTGAGAAATCTGCATTTTATCAAGGCCCCACATTACTCTTACAAGCTGTCATAGTTAGGGAATAGGATCTACATGATCCTGAGTATCCGTAGTCACTGAGACTGACTGTAGGGAAAGACTCATGTGCCAGGGTGTCCAAGAAAGCCAGGAACTTTCTGGTGCCACCGTGGGATGGGCGCTGTCACAGGATGACGAGACCTCATAAGAAAAAGACAAGCATCCCCCAGCCGAGGGCAGAGTTTGCAGCAGCAAATTGATATGACGCTCTTCTTAAGGAATTATTCTCTCCACCCCACTCCCTGTCATGTGAAGTCATTAAAGTTAAGATTCACATTATGTTGGGAAGAACATAAAGCAACAAAGCACAAGCCATGGCACAAAGTGAATGCTCAGTAAATGGCCACTGGCTTATGTAAATCTTGACGAAATGTCAACTTAGTGAGTGACAGTCTAGAGGTACTGCTCTACTTGTCTGCCCTGTGGTTTGTTGGCTGCATGAAGTTGATAAAAAAATCACATGGCTATGCATGTTGGAAGTGTGTCGGCCCCAAGGTCACAGATAAAGGTTAATTTATGTGAAACTAATTAAACGTAAGCCCTAGTAAGGTATTCACACAGACACTCATTTTTATAAAATTTGCAAAAAAGAAAAAAAAGAAAGATGCTTTGTAACTCTTTTCCCAAAATTCTACAAGCTTCAGTTTCCATAAAAACCTGGATTTACAACTGCGGCTCTTCAAAAGGGGGACTTGGAACTGCCAAGAGCACCAAGAAGTAGAATGCTTTGCTTCCAACAGCCAATGCCCTCCTTGCAGTAGTGGAGCCTCTCAACACCAACAGGTTATGTTCCGAGGGAGACAACAAGCTGTGATCCCCGGCCTCAGGCCCAGCTGGTGCCTTCTCCCCTCTGTGCCTGGCAGCCTGTACAGAGTTCCCCTCCCTTGCCAGGGCCCTGAAGCATGGAGGAGTCAAGGAAGACCTTCTGCTAGCCCTGCAAATCAAGCAGACCCCTTTACATGGCCCCAGGGGTTGGAATTTCTCACGCCCAGCCCCTCCCACACATTCCAGTTCCATTTCAGGCCCAGTCTGGGCTCCTCACTCCATCCCCAACTCAGTGACATGCTACTTAACCATAAACAGCAAAGTGGCAATAAAAAATGCTGATGCCTTTTGCCCAACACATGCTTGACAAACACTCTGATTTGATTTGAAGTATTTAAGTAATTTGTGGATTTTAGCTATTGGACCAAGATCACTCACAGAAATGGACTGTAATTTACTGCTGTTTATTCATGTTTTATTACTACATAATTAAAACCTACTGTGAGCTAGCGCTGTGGAAAAATGTTGGTGTTATGCAGTATGCATTTCAATTGGCTGCACAACCACCATCTCTTCTTCCAGTGACCCTGCTTCTCTGTAGTGATGTGGGTGCATAATTCTCAGACTCCATTAGGTGACTGTAATCCATGGCCTCTCAACGAATCTACACTCTGATTCTCCAATTGTCAGCTCTGCCTATTCCTCAGAGTGAAGGACCATGAACTAAGGGCATGAGGGTTTGGAGAAGTTGGACATAAACGTGAGCAGGAAATGTAAAGGAAGCGCAGAGGGGGGCTGGGGTCTTTCTCCTCTGTTTGTATTCTCTGCAGCTATAGTGGCTGATGACTCTATTACAAAGATGTAGACACAGGAAGGCAGCTGTCCCCTTGTGATGCTTTTCAGAGGAAAAGACAGAGGAGTCACGTGAACAATGGAATGAAAGAGGACTTCAGATTCTTAATAGGAGAACTGCCATCCCATCTGATAGGTTCTTTTAGTCAACAAACTTACACTTACAGGGCTTGGCACTGGGGCACAGGGTGGCAATGAATAATACACAGTCATTGTCTTCAATGTCAATAGAATTAACATTCAATGAGAAAGTCTCACATTCTCATGGGGCAGTCAAATATCATATAAATCACTGTATTTTACCACCATGGGTTTTACTAGAGACAGAAGGAACTATTTGATATAATGGAAAAGGCTTTAATTAGGGAATGAGAGAGATGACAGTTCAAATCCCACTTTTGCAATGTGTTCAGCTCTATTGCCTTTACTTCATCAAAGAATTTCAATTTCTTTATTGAAAAATAGCAACAAAACACTACCTTGCAGGTGCTGGGAGGCTCCATAGCTGCAAGGAGGAGTGGCTGCCAGAAGCATTCTGCTCCCCTGTGTTCACTCATACCAGTTCCAATCCCTGCTTTGAGGAGCTGTGATGGAAAATCCAGGAAGGAAGATTAGAAATGACAGAGGTCAAAGGTTTGGTACAGCAGCAGCACGTGATAGGAATGTGATAAATGATAGCTACCATGGTTGACAACTATTAGGAAAACAAAATATCATTTTTCATGTCCCTGGACTATTTCAATAACCACAGAACTCCAGTCTCTTCAACCTCTGTGCCTCCTTAGGGTATCCCAATAAAGCTCTTTCTACAATGCAGAGCTGATCTCATAAAGCTCTATTTCAAACACTTAGTGGCTCCACCCCTCGAGAAAGATCCCATCTCCTAGGCATAGACTGTGGGTACCAACACATGTCCCTTGCACTCCCCTCTGGCTCACTGCCCAGCACTCTCCCGTAAACCTCTGCTGCTTTCAAAGCCAGTCCCCCTACCACATCGTCTTTTCTCTTGCCTCTTGGTTTTGGACATTCTGTTCCCTTGGCCTGGCCTTTCCAATCCAACCATGTTCACTTGTGCAAATCCCTCTGAGGAGCCACACCCCAACCACCTTCATGCCCCACTCGGATGCTAACTGAATCCCCCAACTGCCCTCTCCCATCCATTCTCTAGACTGCAGTGAGGTTGCTTTGCACACACAAAGCCCATCACTGGCACTCTCTTTCTTAAAACCTTCAGGGGCTCTCCTGCCGTCACACTTGAGTCAAAACCAACCCCCGACCAAGGTCTCCAACGCCTACCTGATCTGACCCTTCACATCCTCCCCTTTCTCCAGCCACACTGACCAGCCTGCAGCTCCCTGAACCCTGAGCTCTTTCTCGCTTCATGGGCACCAGCCCCTGCTGC
The DNA here is from genome assembly GCF_043159975.1 of Macaca nemestrina. Lineage (NCBI taxonomy): Eukaryota > Metazoa > Chordata > Mammalia > Primates > Cercopithecidae > Macaca > Macaca nemestrina. Next base: position 41,832,661 of record NC_092137.1, read on the forward strand.
AGGGAATGCTGTCTTGCACTCTGGTCCTCTGCAGAACACCTCCTGGTCAGTCTCCTGGCTTGGCTCAAGGCCACCTCCTCTGGGGACCCTTATCCAATTCCCCAAACAAAATCATGGCCCTTTTATTCTTTCTCATGTAACCTGTTCTTTCCCTTCACAGTATTAATTACAATCTGTAATTATTCTTTATGTGTTTAGGTATTTGTACATTTTTTACTTAATGACCTTCTTTCTCTCTAGACTGTAAATTCTTTGATGACAGGGCCTTTGTTCCAAGCAGGGAGCCCAGATCCCTTCACAAATATCCATGAAGCAGAAGCTTCCATGCAGACCTCCTGGAGGCCTCTTTTCCCTCCACCCACACGTCAGCTAGGGCCTGCTGGCCTCCTCCTGTACCCAGCAATATGATACATTGCTTTGTAGCATTGTGTTTATATGGACGTCTCTCCCCAAGAATGTGAGCTTCTCCCCACCACCCCCAAAGACGGAGTCTTGCTCTGTCACCCAGGCTTGGAGTGTAGTGGCGTGATCTCGGGTCACTGCAACCTCCGTCTCCTGGGTTCAAGCAACTATCCTGCTATGGCCTCCCAAGTAGCTGGAATTATAGGCATCCACCACCACACTTGGCTAATTTTTGTATTTTTAGTAGATATGGGGTTTCAGCATGTTGGCCAGGCTGGTCTTGAACTCCTGAGCTTGTGGTCCACCTGCCTCAGCCTCCCAAAGTGCTGGGATTACAGGCGTGAGGCACTGTGCCTAGCCAAATGTGAGCTTTTTCACACCAGAGTGATTCTTCTGTGTGTTGCCAGTATAGCAAGAACTATTCCCCCTACCCATGTCCAGCATAAAAAATAGCTAGTAAAGGTAAAGTGCTCCTAAGCTTATAGAGAAAAACATTAACAGCCCGACCTTCAGATAGCATCGTGGCTAAAACTTCGCTCTAACTTGAGAGTAGAAAAGTTAATAAGGAAGGGATAGAGTGAATGCAGGTTGACCAAATGGAAGGTCCCTGTAAAAATCCAGAAGAAATTCGGTTAACATAGACAAAAGAGTGCTGATACAGATAATAATAAAATATGAGACAGATTTGAGAGATGTTTTGGAGAAAAAACAGTATTTGGACAAAACACAGAGAGAAATGCGATGTCAAGCATGGCTCCTCAGGACCTGGCTTGCAAACCTGGAGGATGGTGGAGCCACCCACAGAGATCAGGCACCATGCAGGTCTTCATGGGGCAGCATGGAATGAATCACAAGGCGGGGGTGCCATCTAAATAACCATGTGTGCGAGTGATGAAGGGAAGGGACCCTTGGGGATCTTCTCTTGGAAAAGTCATTTCACCCATCTATCTCCTATTGTTCTGAGGCAGACAAGGGGAACAGCTGATCACTCAAAAGTCATTTCTATTTGGCTATGAAAAGCAGTGATTTGAGAACAATGTATAATTAACCTGTTCTTTCTTTCCCAAACACTCCTCTGTCTCAGTCCCCTCTCTGCGGCCTGAGACCAGCATGGAGATAAAGAATACGGTTCTAAACTAGATGATCCACTGAAGCAAAGAGTTGACCGTACTTTCAAAGGACATAAGGACAAAGCCAGATTCTCCTTGGTGTACAAAGAATCCAGGTAAATTGTCTTGGGAACAGTCAATGGATGTTAGCATTATCATTTCTAGCTACCTTTGGTTCAGTACTTGCTGTGTGCCAGGCATTTCATGTACATGGTTTATTACCTTCACACGGAACCTACAGAGATGGGAAAAAAGATTCTGAGAGAGTGACTTACCCAAGGCTGCCCAGCTAGTGAGTGATACAGCAAGGATTTGGACTCAAGTCTGCATGACTCTGAAGCTAATCTTTTTTTAACCATAGTGAATTTCTAGGTATTGAGTGAGCAGTACTTCAGCATTGACCCCCATATGCAAAACAAGCATTTCCAGGTGGTTAAACATATTTAAGGTGAGGCCCTTGGGCACACTATAGAACAAAGCTAATTGGCCTCAGCAGAGATCAAAACCACGACCTTGTCCTTATTTTATCTTTCTGCCACTGGCGTGCTTAAGGCAGACAAACACTTGCCATCAAATGGCTATAAAGCGTTTTATTTCCCTTCATATTGTGTAGGTTGCTCATTTATTAAAAGAGCTCAGCCTTTCAAAATAAGCCACTGGAAAGAAGAGAGAAAAGGGATGTTCCTATAAATTATCCAGTGGAAGAGCTTTTACAGCATTTGACCAGGACTTGAAAGGTGGGAGGTAGGACGCTGGAAATCTACCTTGAAGATGTGTAGAACGAGCTGCAGGTCCTGGTCCTCAGGAATGGGGGGTTGGGGGGCGTGGGGTGGGGGGGGGTGGCTGTCTCTGTTTGTCTGGCTGCGTGCTCACACTGCCACCTGCTGGCCATAGCCCGCAGCTCCGCTTCTCCAGCTCCTGTCCACCTGGAGACCCTGAGATTGCTCACAATTTAGCATCTCCTTTCCTTCTTGTAAGGTATCATACTCAAGAGGAATTTTTATTTCTAGCCAAACACTCTTTTTAGCCTGATAGCAAACAGCTGGTGGGAATCCATGTGCAAGGGAACTCTGTGTGAGGAAAACAGAGAGGGAGGGCAGTGAAGAGGAGTCTATGAGCTGGTGGCTGGGAAAACCTGCGGCACCCGTGAATCCAGTTGTCATTGTCATAACCTTCAAGGCTTTTTGGCCATGACTCTAAGAGCAAAACCTCCCCAAATCCCTTTTAAATACAGTGGGGTCGATTCCTCCCTGCATATTTTATTTTCCTACAAGCACAGCGTGCGTATCTAAGGGAGGGTCGGGCTTCCAGCTTGAGCACGTAGCGCCATTATTTGACGAGACCACAGGAAGCAGTTTTTCATTTTAAAAGAATTTCAGTCTTTCACTTTCATTCACTCACAGCATGAAAATAAATCACTGTGCTTGAGCGTTTTAAAAATTAAAGGCTTAGATATTACATGCTGATCAAAAGTTGATCTTCAAATACCTATTTCCATTAGCTATTAATGTTTTTAACTTTTCTTTTTCATTATCTTGTATTCGCTTCATGCGGCATTATGTAGATGCAGCAGACTGAAACGATTTTCTCTCATTCCAAACTAAAGAGGATGCTAAACTCCATTCCTTTGGGGTAAGTTTGGAATAAAAAGATGGGTTACAGAATATTGAAGATAAAAGTCAGGGATCGATCTGGTGACTTGACTCTCATATGTGTAAGGTTCAACAACTCAATAATAAAAAAATATAAATCATTCCCTGATTCTACTTTCCAAAGGAAGACACTGGATGCTTTGCTGAAAGATTCTCACTCGCCCAAATCACCAGAGTTTCTTAGTAAGGGAAGATAACATGGAATTTCTTAAGCTTTGTCTAGTTTTCAGATTGTCTACATAATTCACTGAATCTATCTCCTGTCTTCTGCTTTCTCATGCAGAATTGAAACATATATAGCCCATCCCCAGGTGGTCTCATTTACTTCCATGACTTCAAGCACACCTGACTGCCAATGATGCCCAGGTCTGCGTGCTCAGTTCTGAACCCTCACCCGAGGTCTAGACCCACCTCTCTAACTGCCCACTGAGTATTTTTTCCCTGAATGTCCCACAAGCACCGGAAGCTCATTACATCTAATCTCAAGTCTTGGCCACCCTGGTCCCATCTTCCAAACGTGCTCTTCTCTCATATAACGGCCCCAGTTGATGGGAAGACTATTCACACAATTGTGTAAACCCAAACCCCAAATGTCACCTGATACCCCCACACTTCCCATAGGATACTGATAATGAATTTCTCTTAGGTCTACTACCTTTGTCTCCAGCTATACTGACACTTCAGCCCTTTCCAAATGGACTGCTGAAATAGCATTGCAACTATCTACGTTTCCCCATATTTAATTATCTCTTTTTCATCCTTCACATGCAAAATGTAAAACGGATCATGTCCTTGACAGCAAAATTCTGTAAGCTAAATTGGACTTTATCAGAATTTAAAACTTCTGCTCTGCAAAAGACCCTGTTAAGAGAATGAAAACACAGACTGGAGGAAACTATTCGCAAATCACACATCTGACAGAGAACTTGGATCTAGAGTATATAAAGAACTCTCAAAGCTTACAGTTATAAAAACAAACAGTCCAACCTAAAAGTGGCCAAAGGACATTCACAGACATCGCAGAGAAGAAGATACATGGATGGCAAAGAAGCACATGAAAAGGTGTTTAACACCATTTGCCATCAGACAAATGCAAATTAAGACTACGATGAGATATAACTACACCTATCGGAATGGCTAAAATTAAGAAAATATTGGTAACATCAAGTTCAGAAGAGGATGTAGAGAAACTGAATCACAGGTGAGAGTGTAAAATGGTAGAACCACTCTGGAAAATAGTTTGGCATTTTCTTTTAAAACTAAAAATAGACTCACGATACAACCCAGCAATTGAACTCTTGAGCATATGTCCCAAAGTAGTGAAAATATATTTTCACACAGAAATTTGCACTCGGATGCCATAACTTTATTTGTAATAGCCAGAAACTACCCAAATGCCCTTCAGTACATGATTGATTAAACTGTAGAGCATCTGTGCCATGAAATACAGCTCAGCAATAAAAAGGAATGAACTCTTGACCCACACAACAACCTGGATGAGCCTCAAGGACATTATGCTAAGTGGAAAATGCCACTGTCAAAGAATATGTACTGCATGATTCCACTTATGTAACATTTGTGAAATGACCTAATTATACAGGTAAAGAACCATTAGTGGTTGACAGGGGTTAAGGGTGGGTCACGGAATTGGTATAGCTTTAAGAGGGTAACACAAGCAAGTCTTGTGGTGATGAAACAGTTACATAACCTGATTATGTTAGTGGTTATATGATACTACACATATAAGAAAATTGCATAGAGTCCAGGCACTGGCTTACGCCTGTAATCCCAGCACTTTGAGAGGTCGAGTTAGGAGGATGGCTTGAGGCCAGGAGTTCAAGACCAGCCTGGGCAACATAGCAAGACCCTATCTCTACAAAAAGAAATTATATAAAAAAGGAAAAGAGAATTGCACGGAGCTGCACACACACATACATGTGATACAAATGAGTGTGTATATTTACCTGCCAGATCTAAGTAAGCCCTATGGATTACACCAATGTTAATTTCCTGTTTTTTATATACTACAGTTATGCAAGATGTTCACATTAAGAAAGGTTGGGTAAAGAGTGCAAAAGACCTCCTTGTACATTTCTTTACATCTTCCTGTAAATCTGTAATTATTTTTAAATGAAGTTCTGAACTGATCATGCCACTCCTTGCTTGCAGTTATTTTTAGCTCTCATTATTCATAGAATAAAACACATTCATCTACTCATAACATAAAGGATCCTCCATTCCAAACTACATTTCCTATTAAGAGTTCTGGTTAATTGTAATGTTGCTATCTTACATCTCTTTATTCACTATGCTAAAATGTCCACCATTTATTCGACAATGTTGGCCTTTACTTCTAGGATTATAGAAAATATACTCATGCAACCTGAAATTTCTCAAATTTGCCAGAGTTGGACATTCCAAGCATATTAAACAGTCATTTAGTAAATGATTGCATGTCCAAGACAGATTAATCTATCAAATACTTATCCATTCTGGATACCATAGTTTTTATACAATTTCTCTAAAAGGAAAGGAAAGATGAGGCACTGTGGTAGGGGCAATAGCTGAGTAAGAGCTGTGATAGTACACAAAGCAAAAGAAAGGGTAAAAGGAGTCCACAGACGTAGAAAATCCCCCTTTGCTGATGAATTTGCTCATTTCATAAGCCCAGTATATTTGCCTCCTAAAGCTCCAGTAGCAAGTACCACAAGCTAGGTGGCTAAAACCACAGAAATGTATCACAGCCCTGAAGTCCAAATCAAGGTGTTGGCATAGGCTGCTTCTTCTGGGGGCTGTGGGAAAGAATCTGTTCCATGGCCCTCTCCTAGTTTCCAGTAGTTTGCTGGCAATCTTTGGCATTTTCTGGCTTGTAGAAGCATCACCCCAACCTCCACCTTCTTCTTCACATGTTATCCCTCCCTGTGTGTGTCTCTCTGTCCAAATTTCTCGTTTTTATAAGGACGCCAGTCATTTTGGATTAGGGGTCCACCCTACTATGGTATGACCTCATCTTAATTACATCTGCAACAACCCTATTTCCAAATATGATTACTTTCTAAGGTACTGAGAGTTAGGATGTCAACATAACATCCTAATTATGATGGAAAATTTGGGGGGATGTAATTCAACCCATAACAGCCAGGGAGCTCTAGTAGCCAAGAAAACTCCCTTCCTTCTTCTGTTTGAGTGAATGCAATAGCTACACGTCAACACCATTACCTGTATTTGAGGGCGCACAGGACCTGATGTGGAAACTGGCTGGGAATTACTGCGAAGATTCTAATGCTCATCATGTGAGAAGACATTTAACAAGCATCTGAGTGTGCCTGACACTCTATTAGCAGATATTTGACAGCTTGCCAAATATGCAGGTCAGATCACTCTACAATCAAGCTGCTAATCACATGGTAAGCATATTCCAGTGTATATAGTTGACTCACCTTGGCTCAGAGTCATAAATTATCTTTAAGATTTTTCACTGTGAAAAAAATACTTTTGCAAACAAACCATAGTTGGCAAATAATTCATTTAACTTTTATAAGAGCCAACTTGCTTAATCCAGACATTGTAACCAATTGTGACCAGGTGTTGTGAGAAGCAAGGAATATGGCTATTCAAACACTGCCTAGGAATTGTTTAGCGACTCTTTGGGATGGCAAGGTGTCATGCCAGACTCCTATTAACTTCAATAGCGGTGGCGCCAGGTTCAAGTGGCCAAAGAAGAGACCTGGAGTCAGTAAATGAGACCTAGAGTTTTATTAGGGGTAATTTACATAGAGGGGTGGTCCAGTGGCAGCAGGCTGAACAGAAGAACCATAGCCATTTGCAAGAAGCATGCAGTTGATATAGCTTTTTTACTTAACACCCTCCCCCTAACAACTTCCACCTGGCAACCTTCATTTAACCCAAAACAAAGGGCTTCAATCCACTGTACAGCCCTCGTTCCATGAGACAGGGGCTCAGATGTTCCTCATAAGTAAGGAATAAATATCTGCCTTAGCCACCCCTAGACTCCTTGGCCTAGAACTCTGAACACACATTCAGTTGCATGTGCCACACAGGGTCGTTCTCAAGGTATGCTTAAGTTATTGCTGTCAGGTGTTGTCTGCCATGCAAAAGGGAGAATGAAATAGACTCTCTCTCTCCAAAGCAATCCTCTGTACAATCCTTCATTCCAACAACCTAACCCTTTCAAAGTAAATGAATCAATCTAAACAGTTCCTGGGCACCCCATTTGAAATTGTTATCAGATAATTTCCGATATCTGATACCTTCTGGAACTTGGCACATCAGTCTGAACCTCCAGTTTAATATCCTGTCTGTCTGTGTGTAAGCATGCATGTACAATGTATGCATAAAATATGTATGCATATATGTATCACATTGCAGTGATAGAATCTCATGGTTAAGAGACACAAAGTATTCAGAATTATCACTTACATACTCACATTATATAAACAAGAACAAGAACAAGGCCTAGATTCCCTTCTGTACCCACCTTCCTCCATTTCTATGCATAGAAATGTATGCATATATGTATATGTATGCCTATAAAATGGATACGTACAGATAAAATTATGCAAACACACATATAAACATAGCCATTGCATTTTCATTTAATCTATGAAGCAAATGTAAATCTTTAATTAATTAGCACTCAAATTTTGTGTCAATATTTGATGGGAGACTGGTTCCCATCTCTGTCTTTTCACTGGATTCTTCTTTATCCTTCTGTCAGGTTTATGGTTCTAAAAGAATGCACTCCATATCCACTAATCATAAAGTTTGGTAACTTAACAAGGTGTAAGTTTCTCCCAAAAGCCTGGTCAATTAAAAGCTGTGATATGTTATTGCATCAGCCAGAACACTTTATATAAACTGGAATTTCTGATCTTTCTAATAAATATTGCAAATCTAGAAACACTTAGCCAAAATATATTACCCTTAGCAAACTAACACAGGAAGAGAAAAGCAAATACTGCATGTTCTCACTTACATGTGGAAGCTAAAAAAGAACTTATGAACACAAAGAAGGAAACAACAGACACTGGGGGCTATTTGAGGGTGAAAGTGGGAGGAAGGAGGGGAGCAGAAAAGGCAACTATTGGGTAATGGGTTTAATACCTGGGTGATGAAATAATATGTACAACAAACCCCGTGACACATGTTTACCTATGTAACAAACTTTCACATGTACCCCCAAACCTAAAATAAAAGTTTAAATAAAGAAACCACTTAGCCAGAATAGACCTTCATGGATTTTTCTTTAGTCACCATGCTTTAATTGAGAAAAAAATAAAAGGCTTCTGATTGCAATTTTAACACTACTTTTTATATTGTGAAGGTCTTAAGAAGAGGGAAGGAGAGACTGCAAGCCAGATCGATGGGGCTGGTCAGAGCTTCACAGTGAACTCAGTTAACCGCAAGATCAGTCCAGCCTCCTGCCCACCATTCCCGCTTCCCCTACCTGGGTGTGCTGAGAGCAAACACAACTTGTGCTATTGATCTCCACAGTCTTTTTAAAATTCCTTTTACCTTTCAAAATTTCAATCCTGATTAATGTTTTATAACACCATTGGTTTTAATTACTGTGATTCAAAACACTTCTGTATGTTCCTCCTCCTCGCTTAAATACTTCAATGATGGTTGAAATGAGCAAAACTAAACAGGAAGACACTAAAAGAATCTAGAACAGATCTTCTTCAAATAGAGGAAACGATAATGTCAGTCCTCATTTAGCTATTTCTCTTGGTTCTACCTAAGACCAAATTATTAAGCCTACTTAAATAAATGAGATTTGGCGTGAAATTTATAAAATACTTAAAACAGTAGAAAAAATTGTGTAAATTTAAACAGAACCAGAAAGCATCTCTTAAGGTTATAATAAAATATTTGGAATTCAAATGCATTTTGATATACCCCAAAAAAGCAATTGCTTTCTAGTTATGCACATTACTGTGATTGCATAGAATCTCATGGTTAAGAGATACAAAGCACTCAGAATAATCACTTACATACTTACGTTATATAAACAAGAACAAGCACAAGACCTAGACTCCCTTCTATACCTGTCCTCCTCCTTTTCTCAGCCAGTGATTAATGCAACACTCTGAGCTTGTGCTCATAATAGATACTTGCAATGTTTATGTGCTTCTCTCTCTCTGCCCCTCATTGCTCCCTGATAGTCAGGAGGCAAATGCTAAACTCATGGCTTGACTAGAAGATTTGTACAACCAAATTAGTGCTGTTTTAATAGAAAATATTTTTGCCAGATCTAAAGCATTGGGTGAGGAAGATAAAGATGTAATTTTATAAACATTTTTATTCATTCAACAAGCATCTGAGCTCCAACTGCGTGCCAGGCCTTTTGCTGGGTTCCGAAATTATAAAAATAAATAGGACATGACCTCATATACGGAGAAATATCATTATCATGGTCATGAAATTCAGAAGGCATCACTGAAGGTAGTTTTGTAAGCATCTGAGAGAATGGCTTTTTATGAAAAACTGATTAAGAGAGATCTGTTTTACCATTTATTTCTTTCCATGCAGATTTCTCTGTAGCAATCATGGGCTCCAGACCAAGTCATCTCTTTTCCACTGCATTTGATATAGAATTATCTGTGCTTTTTAGAAACACCCTTCACCTACTCCAGAAGTTTAAATTTGTATCAAGATGTTACATAAAACATCCATTCATTTAGGACAGAGTACGAGTGAAAAATTAGAATACAGGGAGGTTTTGTGGGAAGGTGTCATATGAGACAGAACTTGGCTGATATACAGTAAACAGACTTGCAGAGATGACAGGAAGTTACATTCCAAGGAAAGGAAAGAGAATCATGTGAATGACATCATTGTGCCATGAATGGTATAGCCCACCCATGGATCCCGGAGTCCACTGAGAGCTCCTTGAGGAAAGAAGGAAGCAAACAGGCCCAAGTTAGGAAAGAGATTGAAAAACCGTCCAAAAGAAGGGATTGCAAAGTGAGGGGCTGAAGTCCAAATCTTAATTCTGCAGAGAAGGCTGGTACTAAGGCCCAAGAGATCCAATCTGAGGGAAGTGACGTGGATTCTTGGCACCTATGTGGATGTCCAAGTCATAGAGGAAGATGGTCTAAATCTGTGAAAAATATAATGAGTGGGAACAATTTTGTATTTTAGCCATGGAAACCCACACACATTCCAGATTATGAGAATCAGGAAGAGTTTCCCTCCTCTGAGTGGGACTGAACAACTCAGTGGAGGGGCGGACCCAAGTTGCTCAAGCTGCTCGAGACAAAACCATAAAAAACCTTAGGAAAGGGGCATGACAGCATTCATATGTATAAGTAATTGTCCAAGTACATGTGAAAAAACAGCAGCCATTGTCAAAGTGATGTTATCACTAACATCATCATCATCATCGTCATCATCACTAATGCTTACAGAGCATTTATCAGTTGTTAGGCACTGCTGAAACCACTTTACATAATACAACTCACTTAAACCTCACAACTCTATTAATATCTTTTTCAGAGGAGGAGACTGAGGCACACAGAGGTTAAGTAACTTGCTCAGGATCACTACCTAAAACACCGTAGAGCCAGGATTCAAACCTCAGCCGTCTTGCTCCACAGTCTGTGTGTGAAATCCCATAACCTGCCATGTTCCCCCCACATACTAACAGCATCATTTGTCTTGACTTCACCGTCACATCCTCGCTCTAATCTTTATGCCTGTATCCCCTGGATCTCTGCCTCCTGCTGCCACTTAGGCTAGCAAACAGCACTTTGCACACATTAATGAAACTGTGTAACTTGTATTCTGCAGCCAAAAGAACCCAAAGGGACCCAGGGCAAGGCTGCAAACGGATTGTGAGCTAGACTGAGAGTCCACCAGCTTAATGACTAGCACAAGTCCAGTTTTTCTTTCTATTTGCTATAGATGCAGTAAAATCATAACAATGGGGGTAAACAGGGTCTGCAAGCAAACAGATGAACACTTTATCTTTGTCAGTGAACATACCACGCTCTCTCCAACACTGTGAAACTACTGTCCTACTTGCTAGATGTAGTAGTCTACTAGGGATGCCATAACAAAATACCCAACTGGGAGACTGAAACAATAGAAATTTACTTCTTACAGTTCTGGAGGCTGGAAGTCCAAGATCAAGATATCAGAAGGTTTGATTTTTCTTGAGACCTCTCTCCTTGGCTTGCAGATGGCCATTTTTTCACCATGTCCTTACAGGGTCTTTCCTCTGCGTGTGTGCCGCTCTGGTGTCTCTTCCTCTTCTTCTAGGGACACCAGCTCTATCAGATTACAGCCCACCCATAAGCCCTCTTTAAGTATCTCTTTAAGGTCTTATCTCCAAATACAGTTACACTGCGGGCTAGGGCTTCAATGTATGAATTTTGAGGGAAGACAATTCAGTCCATAACACTGGAGGTAAGTTGCGTGACTTCAGAGCTTATATACCCAAGGCTGCTTTTCATGGATAGTTGAAGACTCCTCGAGAGAGAGCGCCCTGGGTGAGTCTGTCCTGCATCAAGGATCTCAGAAGCTGAGATACTCACACAGGCTCTCCAACCATACTCATAGATCCAGGACACAGGATAAGTCTGGGGTCTAGGAGTTCACTTCTGCCACAAATCCAAATGCAGTATAAGAGCTCTCCAGCAACCTCCTGCATGCCTTTCCATATAAATAAACTATAGTACTACTCCAGTGATTCAATTACAGGGAATGGAATACTAGTTTTCGTCTCTTACAACAGCACTGATTGTTGTATTTTATAAAATGGTACAGGAATGTAGCATAAAAATATGGGGAAAAATCTGCTGCCTACACTCATGAATTTTATAGTTCATCAGGGAATATGGTCATAGTGATCTTCTCTAGCACATCCTCTTTGCAACTAGCAGAGGAAAAAAAGCATACATCTGCTGCTTGATACAAATCAATATCAAAGAAATTGTACCGCTCGCAAACGCAAAGCACTTTTTTTAACGTTCATTTTAGGTTCAGGGGTAAATGTGCAGGTTTCTTATATAGGTAAACTCATGTCATGGGGGTTGCTGTACAGATTATTTCATCACCCAGGTAATAAGCCTTGTAACCCCAATAGTTGTTTTTTTCTGTTCCTTTCCCTCCTCCCACGCTCTACCCTCAAGCAGGCCCCAGTGTCTGTTGTTCCCCTCTCTATGTGTCCATGTGTTCTCACAATTTAGCTCCCACTTATAAGAGAGAACAAGCGGTGTTTGGTTCTGTTCCTGTGTTAGTTTGCTAAAGACAATGGCCTCCAACTCCATCCATGTTGCTGCAAGGAACATGATACCATTCTTTTTTAGCTGCAGAGTATTCCACAGTATATATGTACCACATTTTCTGTATCTAGTCTATATTCATGGGCATTTAGGTTGATTCCATGTCTTTGCTATTGTGAATAGTGCTGCAATGAACGTTCACATGCGTATGTCTTTATGGTAGAATGATTTCTATTCCTTTGGGTAAATACTCAGTAATGGGATTTCTGGATTGAATGGTAGTTCTGTTTTTATCTCTTTGAAGAATCGCCACAGTTTTCCACAATGGATGAATTAATTTGCACTCCCACCAACAGTGTATAACTGTTCCCTTTTCTCTGCAACCTTGCCAGCATCTGTTATTTTTTGACTTTTAAATAATAGCCATTCTGACTGGTATGAGATGGGTACCTCATTGTGGCTTTGATTTGCATTTCTCTAATGATGAATGATATTGAGCTTTTTGTCATATGCTTGTTGCCATATGTATGTCTTTTTTTGAAAAATGTCTGTGTCCTTTGCCCACTTTTTAACGGGGTTGTCTGTATTTTTCTTGTAAATTTATTTAAGTTCCTTATAGATGCTGGATATTAGACCTTTATCAGAAACACAGTTGGCAAATATTTTCTCCCATTCTTAGGTTTTCTGTTTACTCTGTTGAGTTTCTTTTGCTAACAGAGCGCATTTTTTCTTTGCACAATAGACGTAAACTTTTTGATAGGCTTCCACTTTTATAAGCCTAGAAAGGCAGCAGAGATTTTTAAATGCCATTTAATTGTTTAAAATGGCATGCTCCCTGTATTTTACAGGTTTTCTACTTTTGCTTTTTCTCATAAGGGGTCCTTAAAACCTAGCTGCAATGGACTGCGGCTTGACACAGGAAGGATGGCACAAAATGCTTGAAAGGTACCCTACAAAGCAAGCTTGCAATGCAAACAAGCCTCTTATCTGTGAGGAATATGCAGCTCGCTCTCAATTTTCATTTATCCGAGATCCATCATCGAGCCCTTGAAGGTCACTGGAGATAAGTGGTGGCAATGCTGTAGCATGTTTTCCTTTGAGCAGGACACCGAAACAAGCCAAATGTCTTTAAGATTCAAGAGTAGACCTAAAGCACAAGAAGTCCCTTAGGGCCAACAGCAAATAGGTTAACCATGGGGAAAATGTTGGTAATAAATTATACATACAGTTAAATGAAAAAGCTAAAGGGTAATGCAAATTTAAGGCTGAGAAAGGGAACTCAGAATTGTTAGGGAATTCCCAACTTTATGTTCCATATTAGTTTAGCAATGTGACTAACCTGTAGGAAATATTTAGCAATACAGCCTATTTTATAAAAATGTATCATCCTAACTAATTTAATTTTTCTGAGCTGGATTCCTTTCAACTAACCTGCTCGACGCTAGCCTGTGGGGTTTGGAGTCTCCCCTTTCCAAACCATTCGTCACACATTGCTGCCAGAGCAGTCTTTCAAAAGAGTGCGACCAATCACATTACTTCAGAGATGCCACTGACACATACAACACTTTTGAGCAAATTAGAAAAATGGCACCTCCTTCTCAAGCTAAAGGAAAAAAATATACATCCATGTATATGTGTGTGTATGAGTTAGTGTATGAATGCACAACTTGAACAGCCCTGCCATTCTCACCTAGTCACATATCCCTAGCATGCTTAGAAGCAAACATCACTGGTGGCATGCACAGAACTTGTCTTCATGCATACACACACACATACACACACACACTCCAACCCCAAGGTGAGATGCTATGGGATATTCAGAGTGGGGTGGGGTGGAAATGAGATCACCAACAGCAACAGACAGAGCAACCTCAGCGAATGCAGAGCACTGGCAGTACTGGGCATGTAAGTGGGTGTGTGAGGGCTTTTACTGGGAGAGTCTCTCCTGCAACTCTAGTACTCGCCTGAGACCCCTGAATCTTCACCCCTGCTCACCTGCTCTTGAATCAGGTACTACAGTGGCTCTCAAAGTGTGGTAAGGGGCCTTAGCAATTCTTCAATATGCTTTTAAGAGACCACAATGTCAAAACCATTTTCAGAATATTTAGACATGTTTTTCACTGTTAGTCTTCACTGAGTGTACAGTAAAAAGTTTTTGATGTTACACAATGTGTGATAACCTCATCACTCTAAGGGCTAATGGAATGTGTGCTCCTGTGTTATAAAATTTTCAATGTTAATTCTAATACAGTAAATAGCAAAATATATAACCTAGGTAAACAAAAGCTCTTGGAAATTCTCAATCATTTCTAGGAGTGTAAAGAAGTCTTGATATCAAAAAGCGTGTGAACCACTGAGTTAGTGTCTGTCTACAGTGTGACTGGTACCCCCTGAGATGCAGCAGCCACATGTGGTGGTCACGATCACTCCCCTGCTCAAAGCTTGCTCTGGTTCAGAAGTAGGGAGGCAATGTGGAATCATCCTGGTTTTGAAGACAGACCTACATGCAAACCCCAGTTTGACCACTTACTAGTTATGTGACTAAGACAAATTACTTAATCTTTCTTTTTTTTTTTAATTATACTTTAAGTTCTAGGGTACATGTGCACAATGTGCAGGTTTGTTACATATGTATACATGTGCCATGTTGGTGTGCTGCACCCATTAACTCGTCATTTACAATTCGTATATCTCCTAATGCTATACCTCCCCCCTCCCCCCTCCCCACAATAGGACCCCGTGTGTGATGTTCCCCTTCCTGTGTCCAAGTGATGTCATTGTTCAATTCCCACCTATGAGTGAGAACATGCGGTATTTGGTTTTCTGTTCTTGCAATAGTTTGCTGAGAATGATGGTTTCCAGCTGCATCCATGTTCCTACAAAGGACACGAACTCATCCTTTTTATGAAAACCTGTCAGAGCTTAGAACCAGATTTTATATCCTCCCCATTCTTCATCTATAACTATTGATTCTCAACCAAAAGAAACATACCTACAAAAAATCAATAGCCAAATGAGAAATAAGAACCAATTTTATCAATAGTTGGGGCAAGTGCCCAAAACCCAACTCTTGAATTGGAAAATGAAGCCATGAGTTCAGACTAGGCTTCCTCCTCCTGATTCTCTGAAATCTGGAATGATCAGCTTTCTGAGCAGACTCCTAGTCTATTTACTACCTGCCTGTTCAGCAAGTCCAGCTGGTCTTACCCACGCAAGTACAGAGAAGTCACACAAGGTTGCACACTGCAGTCACAAAAGGTACAAAGGTCAGCAGAAAGAATTTCAGAGTCCTGCAATTCTGTCCCCTGGAGAAGTATTACCCAAGGAACAATTCAGATACTGACCTATGATATTAGCTATGTTCCAACTGGGAGTGATGAGTAACTGGTTAGTGGCAAAAATATCAGCATAGGAATGGAAGGATCTTTTATTCTCTTTGACTATAACAGCTACAGGGCCTGGCACACATCAGTCACTCAGGAAGGTCATCATCAGTAGTTGCATATGCTGTATTTAATAAGAAAAGGGTCTGAAAACATCAGAGACCCAAAAGTTTTACAGTCTCTCTTTTCCACTCTTATTTATGGGAGCATAGGAGACATTAAAAGCTGTGAAGGCCACCTTCTTCCAAAGCAAATTTCCCTCCGTAGCATTCCTCCAGCCTCTGTGCACTTGAAGACATGGGGTGCTCAGCAGTCTTTGAGGCTTCCAATTTAGTTGAATGACAGTTCTTTTTTACTTGAAAGTTCTACCACAATATCCAACACCATAGTCACTTTCATGATATGCAAAGAAAATCATGGCTTCCAAATTATTTGGCCAAAAAAAGGGACTACTGTCTCCTAGCAAGGTCTTAGGACTGTCACTGAAGAGCCAGGAAAAGATGTGAAATATATAGAATTCATTCAAATACATGTAAGTCCCGGCCCTGTCAGTGAGGGAAGAGGAGGAAAAGAATTAAGGATGGACTCTAATTTTAAATTAGTTAACTGATGACCATCTCATCATAAAGCAACTTGGGTAGGCGTCACAGAATTTTATTTACCAAGATCCAGCAATAAAGTTGAAATATGTCACACAAGAATTAAGAAGGCCTTAATTTGAACTCCTGGGATCTAGGTTGCAAAACAATTGGAATTTACATATCAGGACCTTGGGCAAATAATATATTTAATCACATATTCTATTATTCTAGTATATCCAACATATTATCATTTCAACAAAGCCATATAGATGAACCTCCCTTAACGTCTGGATCTCCTGCTCTTGCCCCAACCCCAAATCTCTGGTCAATTAGCCTTCCCAGCTAGTTGAAAAGTAACCCTAATTCACTCAGGGTGGTAACCCTGTCCTCAGGGGGTGAAGGCCTTTTAATGCCAGGAATTTTGGGAGATAAATAGAGGTGATAAAATAAACAAATGCATGGTATCAATATTTTTAAGTGGCTTAAGGAATCAGATACATCAAAGCATCTGGCAGATTAGTCTGATGATTCCAATATATAAAAATAATTGATTTTTAGATATGATTTTAAGCTAAAAGGTATAAATGATTTGCTTATGTTTATATATACTATTAGAATATATCAAAGAACTTGAGATTTATAATATTTATAAATGTACTAAATTAACTAGAGCATTTTAGGTGCTTAGAGATGAATAACTTGTTAAGTGTTTGGCTCTTCAGAAAAGCAAGTCCATTAAAGTTTAAAATGTTTAAGGGAGCAAAAATAATCAAGTTAATTAATAATCTCTTTTAAAATGATCAGTAACATTTCCTAGATTTATAAATAGAATAGTAATTATGAGTTGAGTAATCACTGTTCAATTGAAAATATTTTTAGTTGGTAATTTTAATACACCAAATTCTGATTTAGAAAACAAAAGTAACTGCAAATACTCTTCTCTGTGAACATCAGCCCCAGTGCCACTAAAATTCACATGACCTCTCTGACCCTGTGTTTCCTTTGATTCTGGGGTCTCAGCATTTGATCTCTGCAGAACAATAATCCTGATCCATGAATTAGCTTTTCAGAAGGAGGAAAAATCATTTACACATCAAATGTGAATCTACTTCCTTACTATATTTAATCTCCAGGAATGGACTCATAAAATAATAAAAGCCCCAGTTCAAATTAGTATCTGGTATTTCATTCCATTATCAGAAACCATGACTACATAATCTACTGGTTGGTAGAAAGGAAAGTCCTTCTCTGTTTGGACTTGAGCTCTGTGTAGATCAAGCTACGGTTGTCTGGATCTCCATCTGTATTAATCAAAATTAATACACAGAGGTTCTCTCACTCCGTGTCCATGTTTTTTGGAAAGGCTAAAACACATGGTTGCAGAATCGAATATAAATATTTACAACTGAAGTCCAATATAAGCAGAGCTGATGGAAGATGGAACTTAGACAGAGGAAGGAAATGTACAGAATGTGGTAGGAATGGTAACGTCCTAAAGTGAAGGGTTAAGAGATATAATTGAGATATTACTGAAGCTAAAGAATCAGAAATAAAGCTTTGAGTACATTATTTAAAGTTATAAAAGTAACTGGCTGGGTGCAGTGGCTCGCACCTGTAATCCCACCAATTTGGGAGGCAGAGGCAGGTGGATCACCTGATGTCAGGAGTTTGAGACCAGCCTGACCAACATGGTGAAACCCCGTCTCTACTAAAAATACAAAAAATTACCCAGGTGTGGTGGTGGGCACCTGTAATCCCAGCTACTTGGGAGGCTGAGGCAGGAGAATCTCTTGAATCTGGAGGCACAGGTTGCAGTGAGCCAAGATCACGCCATTGCACTCCAGCCCCGGCAACAAGAGTCAAACTCCGTCTCAAATAAATAAATAAATAAAGTTATAAAAGTAAACAATAAAAGAACTAAAATTGTAAGTATAGATTATATATAATACAAATATACACATGCATATATCTAAAAACATTAGAAAGAAAACATGAGGAGAGAGCTGTGTGTAAGCAACCTTATCTTTCCTGTCAAAGAGGAAATACGTGTTACTACATAATATATATCTAATAACTACACACTATATGTTATAAATCAAGAAATATTACCTGGAGGGCCACTGTCCAATATAGTAGCCACCAACCACATGCGGGTATTGGGCACTTAAATTGACATCTGCTGCAAGTTTAAAATACACAAACGATTTCAAAAACAACATAAAAATGAAAACTATCTCACTAATAATCTTTATATTGATTATGTGTTGAAATAATATATTGGATATACTAGGTTAAACATATTATTAAAATTAGTTTTATTTGTGTACTTTTATTTTTTTGGTGTGCCTATGAGATAATTTAAAATTATATATGTGGCTCACATTAGATTTCCATTAGACAGGACTAATCTAGAGTTCTGGCACTAAACATCAGCACTGAAAATACAAGTAGTTGCAAGAGTTGGCCTCAAGGAACCAGAACTGAAGGAAGAAGCTACATGGGACTGGAGCCAGCTGCTTTTCTCAGAAACCCTTCTGTAATATTTGAATAATTATCTTAAGCATACCTTTCTTTGCAAATTTAAAAAGCAAGATTAAAATACCATAAATGTAGAAAGCAAATAAGGTCATAAAGGTGAAAATAATAGTAACTATGATGAGAGTGCAGGAGAGGGGGTGGGAGGGAATATGGCTGTGATGGACATCATCCACATGCAGGACAGAATCACAGAGGCCGTCCTGTGGGTCAGCCTGGCAGCATTCAGCATCCTTGTGGGCTGGTCCATGTCAGTAGCTTTCACAAACAAAACACAGTCACCCAGGCCAGGTGCAGTGGCTCACACCTGTAATCCCAGCACTTTGGGAGGCCGAGACAGGCAGATCACTAGAGGTCAGGAGTTCGAGAGCAGCCTGGCCAACATGTCAAAACCCAGTCTCTACTAAAAATACAAACATTAGCCAGGTGTGGTAGCGCACGCCTGTAATTCCAGCTATTCAGGAGACTGAGGGAGGAGAGTCTTGAACTCAGGAGTATGAGGTTGCAGTGAACCTAGATTGTACCACTACACTGTAGTCGATGGAGGGA
The DNA here is from genome assembly GCF_043159975.1 of Macaca nemestrina. Taxonomy (NCBI): domain Eukaryota; kingdom Metazoa; phylum Chordata; class Mammalia; order Primates; family Cercopithecidae; genus Macaca; species Macaca nemestrina. The sequence continues at coordinate 41,852,120 of NC_092137.1, forward strand.
CATTCTGTCTAAAAGCCTGGGTGACAAAGTGAGACTCTGTCTGGAAAAAAAAAAAAACATAGTCACCCAGTCTCATTTCAGTTTCATCTTTGTCAGGCCCAGCCTTGGTCTCCAGTCCTGACTCTTATAATGACTGATCGTACTACCTTTCTCTCCACCCCATGGCCTAATGCTGTCCTAGAAATCATGTCATTTCCAATTTCTAGAAGGTCCTTGGCACCCAACACAATTGTGAGGTCCTGAGTCAACATCTTCCTCCTATAACCTCTTTCTCTTTTTCCTGTTTTTCCAAAAGGAAACTCAATGCTCCTAAAAGTATTTTCTTAAGCAAGCTCTCAGTTGCAGAGAGCTCTGAGTCCCTAACATTTGGACCTTTTATGGTTTTCTCACATGTTAAACACTGTATCCCCATGTCTAAAATAGTAAGAAGGTCAATCCACACAGAAAATGCATTCGTGCAATAAAAATTTATGAGTGCCTACGGGTGCTGAGCACTGATCCAGGGAGTGGCACTGCAGGTAATATTTCTTGATTTATAATACACAGTGTATAGTTGTTAGATATATTATGTAATAACATGTATTTCCTCTTTGACAAGGGATGGCAACGAGCAAGACAATATCATCTGCCCTCTTGGAACTTACCTGTTAGTGGAAGAGACAGATTAAAAAGTAAACAAATATATACAAAACTTTAAGTAATACATGCTTTTTATATTTTTATAATTCCATCAGAAAAATATGTAGATTAATGGGCTAGACGGTGATGGGGTGAGGGCCAGAGGTGTCTACTTTAGAGATTTCTTACTGAGGAAGTGCGATTGGAGGGGACACTGAATGGAAAGGACCTAGCTACGCAAAAACCTGTAAGGAAGGTAAGCAAATTCCAAGTAAAGGGTGGCAGTGTCACAGGGCTTTAGATGGGAATGGGCTCGGAGTATACAAAAGCAGCACGAAGGCAGGTGGGGCTGAGAAGGGCGAGTGAGGAGCAGAGTGGAGCCAGAGAGGCACAGAGGCAGCCTGCCATGAAGGGCTCTGTGGGCCCTGGTGAGAGGACTTCAGAGTTTATTCCAAACACCACAGACTCTAGCAGGTTTGGAGCAAGGAGTGAATTGGCAGGACTTCTGACTTACTGACTGATTTTCTTATGGCATTATAAGTAATTAGTAAAATAAATAAATTTTTTTAAAAACCCTTCCCTTTTTTCCTTATTTACTTTCAAAGTTAATTAAATAAGAAGCATTAAGCCAGGCACAGTGGCTCAAGTTTGTAATCCCAGAGTTTTGGGAGGCCAAAGTGGGATAATCACTTGAGGCCAGGAGTTCAAGACCAGCCTGGGCAACATAGCGAAACCCTGTCTCTACAAAAATAAAAATTAGCTGGGCATGGTGATGTGCATCTGTAGTCCCAGCTACTCAGGAGGCTACAGCAGGAGGATGCTTGAGCCCAGGAGTTCAAGGCTGCAGTGAGCTAGGATTGTGCCACTGAGACCCTGTCTCTAAAATAAAAAGTAGTAAAAAAATAAGAATTATTAAATCAGAATTCTTTATTCGGAATAAATTTTGAATTACCCTGGATCAACAAACAGACAGCTGACACTTACAGGACTGTCATTTTTCACTGCTGTACGCCCTTTGCAGGAGAACTTAGGCTTCGTACGTAATGTTTTCCAAGTTTTTACTGAGCCCTTTCTACAGCGCAGTACTGTGCTGGGCACTTGTTTACATGACCTCATCTCATCCTCAAAACATCCCTGTGATTAGTAAAATTACCCCAGTCCATATCCGAAGAAACAAATACAGAGATTAAACTACTTGTCTCAGATTTTCTGTCAATAAATGGCAGAGCCTAGACGCACACAGCTTTTCTGATGCAAAGCTCCACGCCACACTGTTATTTATAGCCCTCTTACCAACCATAATAGGTTTTTCTAGCATTTTAAAGGACAAATATCAAAACGAATAATCTACTTCGAGGTAAATAGTGGTTAATTGCTGTCAGTTCCTGGCAGTAAGTTAGAGATTCTGCAACGTAGAATAATTTGCTTGCAATTATGCAATTTGGTAGTGGCCAAGCTGGGATAATTATTAGATTTTCCCAAATGCTCCTGTTGTTATTCAAGCCCCTCTTTGAAAATTCAAAAGCAGAAAGACATAAATTAAGCCAAGGGAAGAATCTGAGTTTCAAAGGAATAAAGGTTAATGAAGCTGTAGATATGCTCACAAAAAGAGCAGTTGCATCCACAAAAATAAGAATATTCAAAGTGTGATGCTGAAGCAGAGACGTGGGAGAGCATATTATGAAGTAGAAGCAGCAACTGGGTGGGTGGATGGACATGCATGAGCAGGAAGCCTGGTACCACCCCAGGCTAGTACATCAGTTCTACTGAGTAATCAAGGTTCCTACAGATTAGTCATTACAAACTGTTTACCAGGACAAACTGTGCTTTAAATTGATTGTGTGCTTATCATGTGTTTTACCTGTAATTTTTCAACAAGATTTGTGTCATATTGACCAGAGTATATCAATCTTGAAAAAGCTGATAAACAAGTATATTTGTATTAAGATTTATAAGAATAATATATTGTATCATACAACTCTGTTGAAGCACTGTCACTGAGATAAATGGAGAGAAAAATTCTATTACAATACTACATGCTTTACTGCACTAATATTTTCCCATTGATTTTAAGCTGTATTGAAAAGCAAGCTGGACCCTTCAGGAGTCATTTGTTGCAGCATTTAAAAAACCACTGATTTTAACATGGGGGCATATAATCAAGTTTTAGAAACATTCACACTGAGATGAGCTTTAAAAGGTTATTTGTCAGTGTTTCATTTGTCCTACCTCTGAATATTAAATTTTTAAGTCTTTCTCCCTTATCCTCTATCTCACGTCTAATTTCCTTTAGAATTATGTCATTATTTTAAAATTGCCAACTTACCATGTTTCTTATTTCATCTTTCACATACAGAATTAAAATAACTAATAAGGTAAAGAAATATGGAGAATTTTTTAATTACTTAAATTATAATGGCTTTGATGACAAAAATAATTATGGAATAATTAAGATTTTTAAATGACCCAAGGATTAAGTCTCCATGCATCTTTTGACATTGTCATTGTCAACACACAGCCTTTCCCAGAAGGGGAAAGAAAGCGTGAAAGATTGCACAATGAGTTTTGTGACACGGCCTCAAACCAACTGTAAGAAATGAAAACGGGCGGAGCAAGATGGCCGAATAGGAACAGCTCCAGTCTCCAACTCCTAGCGCGAGCGACACACAAGACCGGTGATTTCTGCATTTTCAACTGAGGTACTGGGTTCATCTCACTGGGGAGTGCCGGACGATCGGTGCTGGTCAGCTGCTGCAGCCCGACCAGCGAGAGCTGAAGCAGGGCGAGGCATCACCTCACCTGGGAAGCGCAAGGGGGAAGGGAATCCCTTTTCCTAGCCAGGGAAACTGAGACACACAACACCCGGAAAATCGGGTAACTCCCACCCCAATACTGCACTTTAAGCAAACAGGCACACCAGGAGATCATATCCCACACCCCGCCGGGAGGGTCCCACACCCACGGAGCCTCCCTCATTGCTAGTACAGCAGTCTGAGATCTACCGGCAAGGCAGCAGCGAGGCTGGGGGAGGGGCGCCCGCCATTGCTGAGGCTTAAGTAGGTAAACAAAGCTGCTGGGAAGCTCGAACTGGGTGGAGCTCACAGCAGCTCAAGGAAACCTGCCTGTCTCTGTAGACTCCACCTCTGGGGACAGGGCACAGTAAACAACGCAGCCGAAACCTCTGCAGACGCAAACGACTCTGTCTGACAGCTTTGAAGAGAGCAGTGGATCTCCCAACACGAAGGTTGAGATCTGAGAAGGGACAGACTCCCTGCTCAAGTGGGTCCCTGACCCCTGAGTAGCCTAACTGGGAGACATCCCCCACTAGGGGCAGTCTGACACCCCACACCTCACAGGGTGGAGTACACCCCTGAGAGGAAGCTTCCAAAGCAAGAATCAGACAGGTACACTCGCTGTTCAGAAATATTCTATCTTCTGCAGCCTCTGCTGCTGATACCCAGGCAAACAGGGTCTGGAGTGGACCTCAAGCAATCTCCAACAGACCTACAGCTGAGGGTCCTGACTGTTAGAAGGAAAACTATCAAACAGGAAGGACACCTACACCAAAACCCCATCAGTACATCACCATCATCAAAGACCAGAGGCAGATAAAACCACAAAGATGGGGAAAAAGCAGGGCAGAAAAGCTGGAAATTCAAAAAATAAGAGCGCATCTCCCCCGGCAAAGGAGCGCAGCTCATCGCCAGCAACAGATCAAAGCTGGACGGAGAATGACTTTGACGAGATGAGAGAAGAAGGCTTCAGTCCATCAAATTTCTCAGAGCTAAAGGAGGAATTACGTACCCAGCGCAAAGAAACTAAAAATCTTGAAAAAAAAGTGGAAGAATTGATGGCTAGAGTAATTAATGCAGAGAAGGTCATAAACGAAATGAAAGAGATGAAAACCATGACACGAGAAATACGTGACAAACGCACAAGCTTCAGTAACCGACTTGATCAACTGGAAGAAAGAGTATCAGCGATTGAGGATCAAATGAATGAAATGAAGCGAGAAGAGAAACCAAAAGAAAAAGAAGAAAAAGAAATGAACAAAGCCTGCAAGAAGTATGGGATTATGTAAAAAGACCAAATCTACGTCTGATTGGGGTGCCTGAAAGTGAGGGGGAACATGGAACCAAGTTGGAAAACACTCTTCAGGATATCATCCAGGAGAACTTCCCCAACCTAGTAGGGCAGGCCAACATTCAAATCCAGGAAATACAGAGAACGCCACAAAGATACTCCTCGAGAAGAGCAACTCCAAGACACATAATTGCCAGATTCACCAAAGTTGAAATGAAGGAAAAAATCTTAAGGGCAGCCAGAGAGAAAGGTCGGGTTACCCACAAAGGGAAGCCCATCAGACTAACAGCAGATCTCTCGGCAGAAACTCTCCAAGCCAGAAGAGAGTGGGGGCCAATATTCAACATTCTTAAAGAAAAGAATTTTAAACCCAGAATTTCATATCCAGCCAAACTAAGTTTCATAAGTGAAGGAGAAATAAAATCCTTTACAGATAAGCAAATGCTTAGAGATTTTGTCACCACTAGGCCTGCCTTACAAGAGACCCTGAAGGAAGCACTAAACATGGAAAGGAACAACCGGTACCAGCCATTGCAAAAACATGCCAAAATGTAAAGACCATCGAGGCTAGGAAGAAACTGCATCAACTAACGAGCAAAATCACCAGTTAATATCATAATGGCAGGATCAAGTTCACACATAACAATCTTAACCTTAAATGTAAATGGACTAAATGCTCCAATTAAAAGACACAGACTGGCAAACTGGATAAAGAGTCAAGACCCATCAGTCTGCTGTATTCAGGAGACCCATCTCATACGCAGAGACATACATAGGCTCAAAATAAAGGGATGGAGGAAGATTTACCAAGCAAATGGAGAACAAAAAAAAGCAGGGGTTGCAATACTAGTCTCTGATAAAACAGACTTTAAACCATCAAAGATCAAAAGAGACAAAGAAGGCCATTACATAATGGTAAAGGGATCAATTCAACAGGAAGAGCTAACTATCCTAAATATATATGCACCCAATACAGGAGCACCCAGATTCATAAAGCAAGTCCTTAGAGACTTACAAAGAGACTTAGACTCCCATACAATAATAATGGGAGACTTCAACACTCCACTGTCAACATTAGACAGATCAACGAGACAGAAAGTTTAACAAGGATATCCAGGAATTGAACTCATCTCTGCAGCAAGCAGACCTAATAGACATCTATAGAACTCTCCACCCCAAATCAACAGAATATACATTCTTCTCAGCACCACATCGTACTTACTCCAAAATCGACCACGTAATTGGAAGTAAAGCACTCCTCAGCAAATGGACAAGAACAGAAATTATAACAAACTGTCTCTCAGACCACAGTGCAATCAAACTAGAACTCAGGACTAAGAAACTCAATCAAAACCGCTCAACTACATGGAAACTGAACAACCTGCTCCTGAATGACTACTGGGTACATAACGAAATGAAGGCAGAAATAAAGATGTTCTTTGAAACCAATGAGAACAAAGATACAACATACCAGAATCTCTGGGACACATTTAAAGCAGTGTGTAGAGGGAAATTTATAGCACTAAATGCCCACAAGAGAAAGCAGGAAAGATCTAAAATTGACACTCTAACATCACAATTAAAAGAACTAGAGAAGCAAGAGCAAACACATTCGAAAGCTAGCAGAAGGCAAGAAATAACTAAGATCAGAGCAGAACTGAAGGAGATAGAGACACAAAAAACTCTCCAAAAAATCAATGAATCCAGGAGTTGGTTTTTGGAAAAGATCAACAAAATTGACAGACCACTAGCAAGACTAATAAAGAAGAAAAGAGAGAGGAATCAAATCGACGCAATTAAAAATGATAAAGGGGATATCACCACCGACCCCACAGAAATACAAACTACCATCAGAGAATACTATAAACACCTCTATGCAAATAAACTGGAAAATCTAGAAGAAATGGATAATTTCCTGGACACTTACACTCTTCCAAGACTAAACCAGGAAGAAGTTGAATCCCTGAATAGACCAATAGCAGGCTCTGAAATTGAGGCAATAATTAATAGCCTACCAACCAAAAAAAGTCCAGGACCAGATGGATTCACAGCTGAATTCTACCAGAGGTACAAGGAGGAGTTGGTACCATTCCTTCTGAAACTATTCCAATCAATAGAAAAAGCGGGAATCCTCCCTAACTCATTTTATGAGGCCAACATCATCCTGATACCAAAGCCTGGCAGAGACACAACAAAAAAAGAGAATTTTAGACCAATATCCCTGATGAACATCGATGCAAAAATCCTCAATAAAATACTGGCAAACCGGATTCAGCAACACATCAAAAAGCTTATCCACCATGATCAAGTGGGCTTCATCCCTGGGATGCAAGGCTGGTTCAACATTCGCAAATCAATAAACATAATCCAGCATATAAACAGAACCAAAGACAAGAACCACATGATTATCTCAATAGATGCAGAAAAGGCTTTTGACAAAATTCAACAGCCCTTCATGCTAAAAACGCTCAATAAATTCGGTATTGATGGAACGTACCTCAAAAAAATAAGAGCTATTTATGACAAACCCACAGCCAATATCATACTGAATGGGCAAAAACTGGAAAAATTCCCTTTGAAAACTGGCACAAGACAGGGATGCCCTCTCTCACCACTCCTATTCAACATAGTGTTGGAAGTTCTGGCTAGGGCAATTAGGCAAGAGAAAGAAATCAAGGGTATTCAGTTAGGAAAAGAAGAAGTCAAATTGTCCCTGTTTGCAGATGACATGATTGTATATTTAGAAAACCCCATTGTCTCAGCCCAAAATCTCCTTAAGCTGATAAGCAACTTCAGCAAAGTCTCAGGATACAAAATTAATGTGCAAAAATCACAAGCATTCTTATACACCAGTAACAGACAAACACAGAGCCAAATCAGGAATGAACTTCCATTCACAATTGCTTCAAAGAGAATCAAATACCTAGGAATCCAACTGACAAGGGATGTAAAGGACCTCTTCAAGGAGAACTACAAACCACTGCTCAGTGAAATAAAAGAGGACACAAACAAATGGAAGAACATACCATGCTCATGGATAGGAAGAATCAATATTGTGAAAATGGCCATACTGCCCAAGGTAATTTATAGATTCAATGCCATCCCCATCAAGCTACCAATGAGTTTCTTCACAGAATTGGAAAAAACTGCTTTAAAGTTCATATGGAACCAAAAAAGAGCCCGCATCTCCAAGACAATCCTAAGTCAAAAGAACAAAGCTGGAGGCATCACGCTACCTGACTTCAAACTATACTACAAGGCTACAGTAACCAAAACAGCATGGTTCTGGTACCAAAACAGAGATATAGACCAATGGAACAGAACAGAGTCCTCAGAAATAATACCACACATCTACAGCCATCTGATCTCTGACAAACCTGAGAGAAACAAGAAATGGGGAAAGGATTCCCTATTTAATAAATGGTGCTGGGAAAATTGGCTAGCCATAAGTAGAAAGCTGAAACTGGATCCTTTCCTTACTCCTTATACGAAAATTAATTCAAGATGGATTAGAGACTTAAATGTTAGACCTAATACCATAAAAATCCTAGAGGAAAACCTAGGTAGTACCATTCAGGACATAGGCATGGGCAAAGACTTCATGTCTAAAACACCAAAAGCAACGGCAGTAAAAGCCAAAATTGACAAATGGGATCTCATTAAACTAAAGAGCTTCTGCACAGCAAAAGAAACTACCATCAGAGTGAACAGGCAACCTACAGAATGGGAGAAAATTTTTGCAATCTACTCATCTGACAAAGGGCTAATATCCAGAACCTACAAAGAACTCCAACAAATTTACAAGAAAAAAACAAACAACCCCATCAAAAAGTGGGCAAAGGATATGAACAGACATTTCTCAAAAGAAGACATTCATACAGCCAACAGACACATGAAAAAATGCTCATCATCACTGGCCATCAGAGAAATGCAAATCAAAACCACAATGAGATACCATCTCACACCAGTTAGAATGGCGATCATTCAAAAGTCAGGAAACAACAGGTGCTGGAGAGGATGTGGAGAAATAGGAACACTTTTACACTGTTGGTGGGATTGTAAACTAGTTCAACCATTATGGAAAACAGTATGGCGATTCCTCAAGGATCTAGAACTAGATGTACCATATGACCCAGCCATCCCATTACTGGGTATATACCCAAAGGATTATAAATTATGCTGCTATAAAGACACATGCACACATATGTTTATTGCAGCACTATTCACAATAGCAAAGACTTGGAATCAACCCAAATGTCCATCAGTGACAGACTGGATTAAGAAAATGTGGCACATATACACCATGGAATACTATGCAGCCATCAAAAAGGATGAGTTTGCGTCCTTTGTAGGGACATGGATGCAGCTGGAAACCATCATTCTTAGCAAACTATCACAAGAACAGAAAACCAAACACCGCATGTTCTCACTCATAGGTGGGAACTGAACAATGAGATCACTTGGACTCAGGAAGGGGAACATCACACACCGGGGCCTATCATGGGGAGGGGGGAGGGGGGAGGGATTGCATTGGGAGTTATACCTGATGTAAATGACGAGTTGATGGGTGCAGCACACCAACATGGCACAAGTATACATATGTAACAAACCTGCACGTTATGCACATGTACCCTACAACTTAAAGTATAATAATAATAAATAATTTTTTTTTAAAAAATCGAATTAAAAAAAGAAAAAAAAAGAAATGAAAACTGCAGTCTTCTTGTGTGCCCAGGAAAAGGAAATGAAATTTATTAATATCTAGCAAGTTTCTAATACAAAAATTAAATTAATAGAATTTACACAATAGTAAAGTGCTCAGATTCCCTTTTATTACTTATAAAAGTAGTTCAGTGTTTCATCCCACAATCCATTTGTCTGTGTATAGTTTATTTTAACCTTATGAAGAAAACTCAAGGACAATGGCACAAAAGAAAAGCCTTTGCTAATGACATTGTGAGAGAAAAGTAAACCTCTGAATCTACGGTTCAACTCATCTCAGGAAGCAGTTTTTTAAAAGCTGATGAAGGTCAGGCACAGTGGCTCACACCTATAATCCCAGCACTTTGGGAGGCCAAGACAGGCAGATCACTTGAACTCAGGTGTTTGAGATTAGCCTGGGCAACATGGTGAGACCCTGTCTCTACAAAAAATACAAAAATTACTTGGGCATGGTGACACATACCTGTAGTCCCAGCTACTTGGTGGGCTGAGGTGGGAGTGTGACTTGAACCCTGGAGGTGGAGGTTTCCCTGAGCCAAGACTGTGCCACTATACTCCAGCCTGGACACCAGAGTGAGACTCTACCTCAAAAGAAAAAAAAAAAAAAGCTGATGAAGATAAAGTTCTGTACACACCAAACTTATCTAGTTATCTAGTACCAAGTCAAGTCCAGCCACAGCCAGACAGTCCCCACCCCTACCCACAACTCCCATTCTATAGTTAAATTTAGAGAACAGCATCCTCAATGTTCACGTATGCTGCTGCAGCCAAGTCCAAGGCCAATTGGAACATTCTAGGAAAAAAACTAAAATATATGCTGACCATTTCCTCAAATCTATGATATCCCTGGATTCACTTAGCAGAAAGCAGAGGCAGCGCAACCTGGTACCACCAACAGGACTGTGCACGGTATGCACAAAAGAGCTCCTAATTTCTACCCTGGGGCCTACTTTCAGGTCACATCAGTGCCTTTGCCCACACTAGTTACACTGCTCTGTGAAAATGGAATTTAGTAGTTAATTACAACTTTTATAATAAAATGTGCAATGCCATAATGGGCATGCTGCCTCTTCAAATAATGTGTCCCCCTCACCAGAAGCATCCAAATCGAGAGAGCATGACTGTCCAATAGAACGCTATAAAGGGCCTCATTATGGAGTGTGAAGGTTAAATGATACCCAGAGTATCATCCAATGCTCAGATTTCAAGGTTTCGTGCATTTAAATTTCTCTGCTGTAAAAAAAAAAAAAAAAAAAATTTAAGGGTGCTTATTTACCAAGCTATGCCTCCAGCTCTGCACCATCAGTATCCTTGGTTCAACAATTACGTAGGAAAAGCACAAAACAAACAAATCAAAACTTGATGATAAACTACAAATTAAATGAGTGTTTTGTTTCTCTTTCTTCAGATTGTTTTACCAGCTACCACTTTCTTGTAAATAAACAAATCCAGAATATTCCATTTAAGTTATTTTCAACTCAAAATAACATTCTGTTTTGCTACCCAAGTAGAAGGTTAGTCATAGAAACACATGGAAATGAAAACTGAAAGTACAAGTGTGGTGAGCTATAGTTCTGAAGGCATGGTTTTTTAAATTATGATTAAACATCCACAATTACTGACTTTTTTAAACCTGTGTATATAATTATACCTAGAGTATGATAGATTGAATCATCAGGTTTTTAATGATTAAATCAGGTTAAAACTAGAAATAATAGAAAAACTTGATCTGAAATAAAACGACCAGCAGCCTCAGAAGGCTAGGGACTACGCCTTGTTAGCATTATTGGAGTTAATAATTCCAAGAGGACAAAACATAACCATGACTCTCAATTAAACTTAGCGTTTCTTGCTGACTACACTCTGCATGTTGTAGTTTAAACTTGTTTCTTATCTAGCAAACATCTGCTTTTTGATGCTAAAAGCGGGATCCTGAGGGAAGTAGTGATCTTTCCCAAGGCAACTTGATTAATAGTGGCTTCCAAATTTTAGTTAGAGGACATTTTAATGAAAGCAGCAGTACTGAGTAATTGTTTCCACAAATTATCTTGATATACATTTCCTTTCTCTCCAGAATCTTAGGCAGTGCGATCTGGAGATGCACTGTTTTTCTTCTCCATAGCTCCTGCTCCTGTAGTTATCTACAAAGTTAGCGGTGTTTGGTGAACACCCACACATCTGAGCTCTGTGCTGGAAAAAAAAAAAAAAAAAAAAATCCACATTCACTGGTCCCTGGGAGTTTGTGAAGAAAAATCATCTGAATGTGTAGAAATAATAAACAAATGAACATAATGTGTAAAACAAGGACAAAAATGTTTGCCCCGAGGAGTTCATCTTATTGCAATAAAGTAGAAGAGCAAGAATAAAACTGTTCTCAAATACACAGAGGTGGGTGATTGGGAGTTGGACAAGAATAATAAGAATAATAAAAATTATCATTGAGAGTGAATAATCTTTATGCAAGATGAGTAGAAAGTGCTTCAAAGACAAACAGGGTTACTGGTTTGTTTTATAAATATTAAAATTTAAGGATGAGCATGGTGGCTCATGCCTGTAATCCTAGTACTTTGGGAGGCCGAGGCAGGCAGATCACTTGAAGCCAGGAGTTCGAGACCAATCTGGCCAACACGATGAAACCCCATCTCTACTAAACATGCAAAACTTAGCTGGGTGTGGAGGAAGGCACCTGTAATCTCAGATACTTGGAAGGCTGAGGCACAAGAATCACTTGAACCTGGGAGGCTGAGGTTGCAGTGAGCTGAGATCATGCCACTGCACTCCAGCCTGGGCAATAGAGGGAGACTCTGTCTCAAACATAAATAAATAAATATTAAAATTTTATTAGAGTTTTATTAAGGAAGTAAATGTAAACCAACCTATGGCCCTTACTTGTGGAACTTTTCATGGGGTCATAGTGCTTATTATACACTTCTTACTTCTCCTCTGTATTTGGTGTTTCCTTAACTCTGATCTCAGCTGCTCAGATTCCTGTGTTCAGTGAGTTTTCTTCAATTGTCATAACTAAGGTGTCTATGGATACTCAAAACAGGATACTCTCTGTTTTGTAGGGTGGCTGTAAGATAGTAGACATTATTGATTGCCTGTACGGTAGGCACTCCTTTCTTCCTGACAAACCTTGAATCAGAAAAGTTCCTGTTGCCAGTGAAAGATCTTCAGTCTACTCTAGTTCAAAGTCAGGTTTTTTTGTTCAATTACAGCTGATATCGGCTTAAAATTTAAAATAAATCATTAAAACACATCAGAGGAGGTGCGTGAAGAAAACAGGGGAATGGAAAGGAAAGGGAAAAGGAAATGGAGAGAAACAAAGGAAAAAGAAAATATAGAAGTCTGCTGAATTTGGGAATTAAAAGGCCTGAATTCCTGTCCCTGACACTTCCTGGCCATGTAATCGAGCACTTCTCATCACCATCATTATCAGAGCTAGGATTTATACAGTGTTTATCATGAACTCATTTCTTCACACAATCCTCATAGCAACTTTAAAAGTAAGATCCTATTACCCCACTTTATGGATGGAGAAACAGATTCAAAAAACAAATAATCAGCCCTGGGTTTTACAACTAGAAGATCTCAGAATGAGAGGTTTCCCTGGTTTGAAAGTATGTACCTGATTTGAAAGCATCTCCGCTTTCCACAATGGTGGGATACCTCCTAAATGTAACCTCTCAGAACCTCAGTCTCTTCATTTAGAAAGGAATTATTATTATTACTTCTGTAGTCACATAAGGATGTGTATTAATTGTCTTTTGCCACAATAACTTAATGGCATAAAACAACTCTTATTTGCTATTTCTCCACCGTCTGTGAGAAGGCTAGGCAGTCTGCTGATCTTGGCAGGACTTGATGGGGTGGTTCTAATGGTGTGAGCATAAGTCTAGTGGTCAGCTAGATCTTGGCTGACCTAGGATGGCCTTGCTGGAATGACTGGCTGTGTTCCATGTGGCCTCTCCTCTCTAACAAGCAGGCCTAGATTTGTTCCTGTAACACAGGCAATGCTCCTAAGAGAGTAAAGAATGCAAGTTCTCTTGAGTTCTAGGGTCAAAAATGGCAGATCACTTACACTATATTCTGTTTATTAAAATAAGTCTCAAGGTCAGCCCAGATTCAAGGGCTAAGAAAATTGACTTCAAAATTACCTTGTAAATGGCATGTATAGAGGGAGGAGTATAGAATTGGGGCCATTTTGCAATTGCTCTACCATAGGAGGTATGTCAATATGCTTTATAAACTGTCAACTGCCACTCCACTAGCTCCCTGTCTAAAATCCACTCTTACTGAAAAGCACTGCTACTAATCCAAGGACAGCTCGTTTTCATTGCTGTCGTCCCTTCTAGCTGAGCTTGTAAAAAAGAGCTAGAGAAAGCCATGTAATGAAGATCAGTGTATCGGGCTTTACTCATGCACCCTGAATTCAGATGAGATCTTCCCCTATGCCCCTTACCCTGAGACTTTATCCACACTTACATTCCACTAAATTAGGAACTCTTCTAGAAATAAAAATTAAGGAGAAAAATCTCCAGCTTGGTGTTATTTATTCTCAGCCTTTCTGAAATTGTACATTCCATCATTATTGTATCATGCTTCCTTCCTAAAGCAAAATCCCAAATGCTAAATCCCAAATTTGTAGTGTAAAATGCTTTAAAATCACACTCTAAGTCCCTAAGAAAGACTGTCTGAAAGGGCATCAAATGAGTATCAGCATTCAGAGTAAGCCATGAAATTTAATGTGATTTGGACAAAAGGCTGCTGTAACCTGAAACTCCGGGGATTATGTCTTTTCTGTCTCAGAAATATTTATCTGTATTTTTCAAGTCCTCCATGAACCATATTCAGATGAGCTTGCCCTTTATCAGGACATCATATAAGCTCCTTAGGCCAGTTGCTCTCAACCTTGGCTGGCTGCACACTAGAATTACCTGAGCAGCTTTTAAAACTCCCTGTGCTAAGATGCATCCCAGGATAATTCATTCAGAATCACTGGGAATGAGACATAGCATCAGCATTTTTCAAGCTCCCTGAATGATTCCAATGTGGCCCCAAGACTGAGAAATACTACATACGGCCCTTGCCTCCCTGTCTATAAATGGAAGGCTTCATACGGGATTCCAATTTGTACTAGGTTTCAACTCTATTTCTCTTTGAGTTGCTGACAAAATAGCTTGACTATTTTTCATTAAACTCTTTTGAGGCAGCATATAGTAGAAAGAAGCTTTGGAATCAAAGCTGCAGCTAAATCCCTGATTAGTTATTTATTAGTTATGTGATTTGAAGCAAGTGACTTAACCTTCTTAGTTTATCTTATCCTTAATTTCCTCCTGAGTCAAATAGTATAATTATTTCTACCACACAGGGTAAGTTAGAGAGAGTAAGTGAAATAAAGTGTCTAAAGTGCTCCATAGTAGACAATCAATAAATACCCATTTCCTTTCCCCTAAGGATTCTTAATTAAGTTGTTCAGCACCCTTAGGACCTGCTGTTGACTGTTGAAGAGGAAGTAAGGACCCTCAATATGTATTACATGCATCTGTACATAGTGACAGAGTCCAGTTGTCTGCTTTTACAAGCATCAGAAAATCCTGCTACGAATTTTCTTGGGGCAAAATGTCATTATATATCTGCTTGCTAGGGCTCACTCCACAGGGAGTCAAAATGTTACTTGCTCTTTGTCCAGACACATCAACAATGTGTCTTTTTCTTCCTCCATCAGCCTAACAGGCCCGATGCAAATAAGATATGGGGCAAAGACCACATGAGGAATTATGGCCAAGGACTCAGCCAGCCTCCCTCTGCACCAGACCAGCTTGCCACAAAAACAAAAGAACCAAAAATGACTGCAGAGTAAGGCAATGTCACTATTTCAGCTACAAGGGCAGCCAAATCATCTCTGGGTAGCGGAATTATTTTCATTGCTAATCGTAAGTCTCCTGGACAGATCCGCAAGTACACTTCTGCACAAAGGAGTATCATCAAATTGCTGTCATTTTTTAGCAAGAGCAAAAAACCCAAAAGCCATTCAACCTTTTTTTTTTTTTCTAGTCCTTACATTGGACTAACAAAGAGATAAATTTAGATTTTCCTAAAATATGTTAGTGGATGTTGTGTGTCACATTGATCTTATATCTCAGGGAATTTGGCACTTATCTCCACTTAAAGATTATGTATCTATTTGTTTATGTTTATTGAATGCTTCACCATCTCAGAGATCGGCAAACTATGGCCCATTGGCCAAAGCAGGCCTACCACCTGCTTTTGTAAATAAAGTGCTGTCTTAAATACTAACACTCACTCATTTACATATTATCAGTGGCTGCTTGCCCACTGCAATGACAGAGTTGAGTAGTAGTTTTGATAGACCGGCCTGGTAAGCCAAAAGCATTTACTATCTGGATTTTTACAGAAAAATTTTGCCAACCTCTGCCCTAGACTATAAGCTTTATAAGGACAGGGACTTTGTGTAAACTCAGTGACCTGCACACAGTAAGGACGCATTCAATAAACAGTCATTGCATAAATAAGTAATGTTAAATAAGTTAATCAATTCAACCACAAGGCTACTTTTCTGGTACAGGTCTTCACAAAAAGGAAAACCAGACATGTGTGCCTAATTTAAAGATATATAAAGCTGAAAACATCCTAAAGATGGACAAAGATAAACCCCTAATATTTCACCTAAGGAAATTGAGTCCCAGAAAGCTGAAGTGATTCTGCCAAGGTGAACCCAAGGAGAAGAGAGAACTATTCCAATAGCAGATTTGTTTTCCCTTCAGTTAATAAGGCACTCTGTGAAGTCAACCTATTCCCAGGAGGCCAAGGGTTTAAACACAACATGCATGCAATAATAATTACACTTGTTTGAAACTTTCAATTCTGGTTTATTCCCTGAAGTTCTTTAAATGCTCACCGTCCCAATACATTTTCATAAATTTGGTTAGGAAATGACATGCATGCATTAAAGAGCACAAAGGACAGCTTTAAAACAAACTTTATTAATTAAACAGGCGCCCAGAGAAAGTTCCAGTGCACACTGAATGATTCCTCCAGCTACCACTATCTGTTTGGAGAAAAATGTATCCAGATCTGATATCCCAAACAGGGCCCTGGTTTAAATGTTTAAGTATCCACCTATTCCCTAAAGAGGAAGACAGAGAATAACTTACTTCTGCCAAATCATACTAAAAGGTAGATAAGGATTGCCCAGGACAGCTCAGTTTCTCTGTCATTTGCCAGTACTAGCTGAGAAAGAAACGCTGGCTGACTTGGTGTCTCCAATGTGTTAAGGCAATTTTTCTTTTATCATAATTTATTTTTCCTCAGAAAGGTTTTCATAATTCAGTCCTGTACAGAAAGGGTCAGGGACAGAAATAGATCAGGGAACAGATGCATGTTAGGACTTCAAGCCCTAAAGCCCTCAGTTGTAGCTCATTTTACTCATTTAACAATCATAGAGTAGGCCCCTAGTCTGTGCCACGCTCTGTGGTGGAAACTTGGAGAAACGAAGAGGCACTAGCCACTATCCCTAGACCCTAGAAGAGCCACACGTCATATGCGAGACAAGGAAGCAGTTACAGCACCACGAGTCCTGAGCCTCTGAGACACACACATGCCCAGAGTGCCTTGGAGCACGCTCGGGGGACACCCAGGCCAGACTATCCTGATAGTGGAGTTAAGAGTTCGCTATATGAAAAAGCAGGGGGAAAACTTAACCATGAAGTTGCATGTTCAAAGACAAGGAAGTGAGAGAGAATAGGACTTAGTTAAGGGAGTGAAAACACTTCTGTATGTCTGGAGTCTTGAGTGGGAAGTGAGCTTGGAACAGAAGGCCCAGACCTTTCAGGTTCAACAACGTACTCCCTACAGCAAGTGCTCGCTCTAAGCCCCATCTGTCTTGGGTGCTGGGCTAGGAACCAAGAAATGCCTTCTATCTTTAAAAAAAAAAAAGGAAACAGATTCCCTGGAGTTTAATCTTCCATAGACCAGGGACCTCAGTGGTTTTCTACTCTAATCATCCATCCAATGCAGAAATCTGATTCCAATACCCTAAATAAAAGATTATCTGCCTTAGTTTGAACACTTTCAATGACAGGGAACTTAATGGCCTCAGAAATCAGCTTATTCGAAAGTTCTTCAAGTCGAATTGGAAATTGCCTCCCTGTAACTACTTCCTGACTTCAGTAAGACATTGGCTATCAACTCTCTCTGAAGAAAGGCCCAAATCACAGTAAACAGAGCCCAGAGATCTGATTCCAAAATGTATATGGTCTCCACTTGATGATCACAGTGTTGAATATACCACCAACCTCATTCCAAGATGCAGTTTCCTTCTATCTCTCCATGGGACCAAAGATCTCCTGAATGAGGATGCATCCCTAGGGAAGTTAGGCATCTGAACCCTGAATTTCTTCATGCAGTGGGGCAAGGAAGGCCAGGGGAGCAAATAAAAAACAGATCCTGAACAAAGCAAAATATGGAAGCCAAAGCACATAACACTGCAAGTAGGAGCTAAAGAGAGAAAGTCCTGGAAAAAGCACAGTCATGACGCAGCAGTCCAGCTTCATAACTCAGCTCTGCAGAGCATCAGGAAAGCCTTGTACAACATGACAGAGACAATCATAAAGCCACTATAAGTTATACACCAGAAGGGAACAGGTACAACCCTTGAATCAGAAAATATAATGTTACTCAGTGGCAGAGAGAAGGCAGAATTATGCAAATCCTGCTTACTTTCCTTTTCACCATTAAGAAAAATGAAGATGACTCTGCAGAGAGTAGAACACACATTGTCAACAAAGAATGGAAGCCAGGGATGGATGAGAAGACACAAGATCCCATAACAGCTGCTTTATGTGAGTTCAAGGCCCTGACCCAGATAAAATGATTGCAAGACACTGAAAGAACCTGCAGATGTTATCAGAGCCCCAGAGCTGCAAATCTCTGTGAAATTATAGACAATGAGGGTAGAGTCAAAGACTGGAGCTAGGTTAGTACTGTCTCAGTTACCAAAAAGAGAAGCATCTGCAGTCTGTGGAAATGGGAAATTGTAGACTGAGAGGCTGTAGTAAGAATAGGTCAACAAAACCAGTTTGGAAGCTAGTATTGGAGTGAGAGGGGCAAGTACTCATGATTAACACATACAAGTAGTTAACAGTGGGACAAATAAGTTCCTGCCGAGAACAGATGATGCTCTCCATGCCAGGCACTCTTTTAAGCACTTACTCCTCAACCCTAAGAGGTAGATGCTCTTATTACCCCATTTTACAGACAAGACAACTGAGACACAGACGTTAAGTCTTAATATTGCATAGCTAGTAACTGACAGAGTCAGGATTTGAACCACTATAAAGTGCTGTCTCCCAGAGCAGTTCAGAGGTTGGTGTGGAGATGGCCTTGAGGAGAAAGCAGAAATTGGACACAGTTGAAGAACTAATAAAAAGTGGAGGATGAGACAGAGGTAGGAATTGGCAAGTCAGGTAGAGGCCATAAAGGAGAAGCTCCTGACTGGAGCTCAGGGGCACATTGAGGACAGAGAGGAATACAGTGGGAAACGTGAGGCCAGACTCAGAACACCTTGAATGGGACAAAGAAGGGATTGGTTTTCAGTTTCATTCTCAGGCACTTTACCGTTTCATTTAAGCCTTTCAATACAGAATCATGGTGTGTGGAGAAGGAAAAAACAAGGTAAGTTTTTCACATTTGCTCCTTATACTCAAGACCTCTCTTCTTATCTTATTTAAGTTATTTTTGGTTGCAAGGAATATAAATCTCTTCAAGGTATTTTTGGTTGCAAGGAATATAAATCTCTTCAAACATGCACATTAAAAAAAAAAAAAAAAGATGCTGAGAGAGGGGAAACTTACTGGGAAACATCCAAGGTCAGGAAGAGCAGCTAAGACTCACGATGGCCTTGAACTCAAGGCTCTCTGTCAACAGATGAAGCCCTGTAACCTTTCATTTGGCAGTGCTCATGTAACCTGTTATCTAGAACTTGAAAGCTCAAGTTACATGTGTGTAGATCATCTCCATCTAGACAATTATTTTCCAACTTCTCTGACCATGACCCACAGAAAGAAATACATTTTGCATAACCACCTAATCTACACACATATATAATCATAAGCACCACATGATCCCAGTAACATACAGTCTAGGACCTTTATTCATAACCACTGCTGGCTCACTGCCTGGCCTGTTGAGTGGTGGCTATGCTGACTTCCTAACACCTTAGTATAAAAAGTAAAAGTTCAGAGAAAATAATATATACAGATTACCTTGTCCAGTGACTTTCAATATATTCTTTTAGCAAATAACCCTTTTTTCCAAATGAAATTTTCAGGGTCATAGATTTACTTATGACCCTTTCAAGGTTTGCTAAGAAAATGTTGAAAGTCACTGGACAAGGTAATCTCTACAGATTATTACGCTCAGTGCAAAGAAGACATAATTGTTTTATTTTCTGTAGTGGGTTTGAATGTCTGTAGCCCTCAGACCACCAAACTCACTACACACACACACACACAGACACACACACAGACACACACACAGACACAGACATATTTCACACTGGGCAGATGGGCAGGAAATAGGAAAAGACAAATATCAAGATACATTTCAATTCAGTAAACTCGGTGTGATTTTGACTGACTGAGCCTTTCTGGTTTTCTCCTTATTCCCAGGGTCTCTCCAAGATGGTCTCTGTGTGTACATGGTATACATGTGGTCTTGGCATTGGGGTTGGGATGGTGAAGAAAGAAGGCCCTCCTTTCCACTAGCACCTTATCTAGTTCTGGGTGTGTACTGGCTGGGGTCCATACGAGGTATGGTTGGTCAGCCCTGCAACCCCACCCTGGGCATTCTGCTGCTTCCACTGCTGCTGTCTATGTGAGATAGAGCTCACAGACTGTGCTTTCTTGACCTGTTCAGGCTCAGCATCCTCCCTTCTATCTTGGCCCGACCTCAGCTCTCACCAGCCCTGCAGTGACCTAACATTTGGCAGTAACTCTTCTGCAGTCCTGATCCCAATGTCCTACCCTGCAGCCTCGGCTACATGGCCACCCACACGGCCCCATCCCCTCCCACTGGAGTGACACCTTCTGGCACATTTCCCAACTGGGTTCCCTAAAGAAAAGGTCCTTCAGTCTATAAGATAAGGAAACTACAGTCAGGCCATGCAGGCAAGCTATGGATACAAGTGAGTCTCCCAGGCCTCGCATAGGAAGCAACAGCAAAGCCCAGTTTTCCTCGATCTACTACCTCCATCCCCTTACATGGCTTTAGGCAGGGCGGCAAAGGGGAGCACATGTGCCTCACTGCCTCCTTCCCATTCCCCTCTCTCCCGTCTTCTTCCCACAGTTCTAGAGGCTGGAAGGGGCAGGTTTTCTTCTCTCTTCTTGCTCCTTGGTTAGAACGTTGCCCTATTCTTTCCTCCCCTCCTCCTCTAGAGTTATAATGGTGAACACGGTACAGAGACAGTAAGGAAGAAAATGAGAGAGGGAGAGAGACGGAGGGAGGCCAGGTTTAGGTCCATAAGGAGACCTAAATTTTAAAGTGTTTCAAAAACACAGTATCCATTTTATTCAAAACAGATGAAAATGGAGGTCCTTCTGTTGAAGCCAGGATAAGGGACTCAGAACCCCATCCGCTTGTTGGGGTCCTCGTTGCTCTTTTCAGGGCCCCTAAGGAACATGTAAGGAATCCTGATAATTTACTGAAACACATTAGGACAAGCACTGATACCATCTCGGCAAACGTTCTCCAAAGGAACTTTCTGTGGTGGTGAAAATGTTTTATATCTACACTGTCTGCTATGGCAGCCACTATCCACATGTGTCTATCCAGCACTTGAAATGGTGCCAGTGAGACTAAGGAACTGAATTTTTAATTTTAATTAAGTACCATATTGGACAGTGCAGCCTAACCCATTTATTTTACAAATAGGATCTCGAGGCCCAATAAAATTCCACATGCTTGTGACAGAGTTAGCATGAAGATGCAGGTTCCATGTTCTTTGTTGCTTTCTTCCTCAGCTGTCAGGCCCAGGTCACTGTTAGCCCAGTGCCCACCTGGTTGCTTCCACATTTAGGGAAGTGTGCCGGGATTTAGTTATAACATGCACTATTGTGCCATGAAACTGAGTTTGGCTCCATACTGTTTTGTTTTGTTTTGTTTTTAAACAAAGGAACTTGACCCCACTAGAACCTCACCCAGGGATAAAGACCTAAAGAACACCACTATAAAAATTCCAAAATAGTATGGTCTCAGCTATAACAATATCTGGAGTCGTGGCCCTCATAGATCTAGTATTTTCAGTTTCCATAAGTGCAGGTAAATTTCTTCATCTCAAAATGTGCCTTCCTGATGTGGCTTGATGACCACGGCAAAACAGCACAACCTAGTGAGAAGACATTAGGTTAGGAGACATAGGAGAGCAAGGAAAGGCTTTTCACTAACCAGCTGTGCATTCTTAGATGGGGACTTCACCTGTACTGGGCCTCAATTTCATTTTCTATTAAACATACGCTGCAATACCTCCTCCTCCCTTCTCTCAAGGATGTTAGGAAGATAAATCAGCAAAATGTATGAAATGTTCCATGTTCCTAAGAATAAAAGCACTCTATAAATTTTCCAGCATCTCATTATTTAACACAAAAACCGAGCTCCCCTGAATTTAATGTAGTTAAAGTCAAGCATCTTGTATCACTTTATACCAAAAATTATTACACCATTAACACACCATTAACCACGGGACTACACTGGTGTCCATTTTAACTAGAAATCCTACGATGGAGTCATTCTTTTTCTGTTATTTGGTAGAAGAACAATGATTCAAAATGACAGAAGCCAAATTTCTTTGCTATTTTGCGTTTCAGGGAGTGAGTGAAAGCATTCGATTTTTAAAGGACACTTTTATAATGGGTGCAGATGCTGACTTGACAGCTAATAAGTTGAAAAGCTTAAAGGAAGTAGGCTTGGTATAGGATATCAGGAAAACTCAAATATAAACTCAAATCATTCTTGTTATCTTTAATTTTTGCTGATATAGTAACAACAATAACAATGACACTCTGTCCTGTTATATCCAAAGATGAAACTGCAGAAACTCAGCTTTGGGGCATGTTGGTCTCACCCCAAATAAGATCCCTTTGAGCTATAGGCACACCCGTGTCAGCCAGAGGTCTGAAGAGCAGGGCACCATTGCCATATGGAACAGAACGATGGAATCTATCACCCCAGTATTCATCAGCATTATCTTCCTCCATATCTGAGATTTAATCCACAAGTATCCTGATTATTTTTATCTAGTTTGGAGCCTGAATTCATTTATAAGAGCTTTCTAATTGGATGCCGGTTTCTCAGAAGCAAAGAAGTAAAGACACAAAAGGTAAATTCCAATAATAAGATGCCTGTTAACCACAAAGTGTCAATACTGATAGAGACTTTCAGGATTATTTGATGTACCTCTTCATTTTATCAACAAACTGATTTGGCCAATGTTACACGGCTATGTAGTGGCAGAGAAAGGACATGACCTTGGAGTTAAGGGAACCAACTGTCCTGGTTTGTCCAAAACCAAGGGAGTCTCGGGACATGGAACTTTTTGTTTTTAAAGCAGGACAACCCGAGGCAAGCTGTCCATATTTCTCTGGGACTGAGATGTTTCCTAGGATAAGGGACTTTTGTGTTGAAACAGGGAAAGTCCCAAACTGGGAGCAGTGAGTCACCCTAAATCCAGTGTTCTCTTCACTACATAAATCTTCTTCTTTTTTACCAGTCTCATAAAATGTTACAAGTTCTACCTCAAATTAATCTCAGCAAGAGCCCAGTGATAAGAAACGGAGTTTGATAGTTACTGCATTGCTGCATCCCCTCTAATAGGATAAAATTTTATCCGTTAATTATAACACATAAATGATCAAAATCAGAGCCTCAAGAATCACTATATATTTTTTAAAAAGAATTTGGGGGTCTTTAAATAATTACACTTTAAGAAAAACTCAAAAGGAAGAAAATGAATATCATGAAAATGAGCATTAGGAAGCCAGTCCTTGTTTAAGTAGCAAATTATTATTATATGTCAAAACTAATCAAGTTGTCGCTGCTAAGAAAAGAAGGCCACAGTAGGCTCACAAAGTTATGCTGATGAGTTATCCTGAGAGTCAATTCAGAATGCAACCATTACTCAGGAGGCACTCCTCTGACTCTGTAATTGGCCTACAATTCCTGTGATTCCAGGGAAGACTTCAGAGTCTGTGTTTAAAACTCTTGCAGCACTTCCCACAAAAGGGAGCTGAAATTGCTATTTCAGGTGCTTTGAGGGGCTTTGGGATTCTGGGTACATGAGATCTCCATTAATAACAAAGTTAGTTTTCTTCACTTGAACATCCATCAGCAACCTCACAAAACCAGGCTATTAGCGATATTTGGCTGGAAATGGTTGCTGGATTGGACCAATCCTATATCTATGAAGTAATAGATTAATAGATTAACTAACCAGACACTTTGTTGGGCACTTCATACACAGACATTCATATCCTCACAACCATTCTTCAAGGTGATTGTCATTATTCCACATTTATAAGTGAGGAAGATGAAGTTCTGTGCACCCACTCACTGGCTCCAAGACCACAGAGCTAGTGGGTGGGAGAACCAGTTTGAGTTTGGGTCTCTCCAGTCTCTTTCTGTGAGTTGATGTCTTCCCTAACATACTCATCACCAGAGAAGCTGCTCAGCTCCCATGCTCTGAGAAGGTTGGGTTTGTACAGGATAACTTGTTTCATACTAAGAGTGTGGACCCAAGTCTCATGGGGCAAAGGGAAATGTCAAATTGCCCTACTAAAAGGAAAGGAAATTGCACCTTACAGTTAAAGAGAGAAAAAATTAATATATTTGCCAAAACCCTACACACTCACTTAAAAAATGAATGAATCAATTAAGGCATTTTCCAATATAGCTACAGTGAACAAAGTATAAAACACAATGAATTTAATTTGATCTGCCATTTAAAAATCTCTTCCCCAATTACGGGTGGCTAACATCCCCAAACAAATTCCTACAGTCCAAAAGGACAAGTACCTACAGTCCAAGGATCAATATCTTTTGTCCCACTGAAAATAGTTCTCTGGACATTTAGACTTTTAGGGGAAATATAAGACAACAAGCAAATTACAACTCACCAGGTGACAAGAATGGAAATCTGGAATATATGCTTTCCTGAAAACAACTTATTGCCTTTGGCTTTCCTCCTTTTTTATTTTCTCCCTTCAAAAACAAAACAAAATAAAACCAAAAAGAAACTTCCAGTAATTTCAGCTGGAAAATGAACACTCCAGATCGCTCTCCTTCTCAAGGTTGATGAGGATATGATTCACCACCTCCTTGACTGGTTTGTATCAGTAAAAAACATCAAGTACACGTTCTCGATATTTTTAAAGACAAATTTACGATTCCAAATGCTATGCTGCACACAGCCAAAGGTTTCAATGCCCTAGCTCTTAATAAATCCTTTTGAGTCTTTGAAGCTTTTACAGCATGAGCATCTAAATAGCAAGTCCTCAGCCTCATGGGATTAAGCACTGTTCATTTCCAACCCAGGGTTCTTGTCCTGTTAACTTTTCCATTTGTGCGTCTGGCAGGTGTTTCTGCCTCCTTTGTCGCAGCAGAGCTCTCAGGATAGCCCTCTCTGTCATCATTCAGTATCTCCCTCCCTGCAGTGGGTCCGCTGGTGAAGAAAGGGCCTTTGAGAAAGCCAGGAAGCATGTCCAGAATTCCTACAAATTCTACCATTTTGTATAGAAATTACATGACTTTTTAAAAACAAGATTTGAGAATTACAAATTCAGAATTATCAGGAGTTCTTACAGGACAAAATTAAAAGCAGGACAGTGGAGGGAAATTTCCTACACTCCAAATAATTGGAAATGTAATCTTATAAAAAGATCATTTAAAAATGATTCATCTTACTTCTAAAAGGGCTCACAGAAAAGCTCTTAAAAAGCAATTCTCCCCAGTCCATTGCAAATACAATTCATATCTCAATGCAGTTAAAACAGGACGCTTCAGGAATTTGAGTCTTACAATCGAATATTGTGCTTCTACAACTTCAAAAGGTTTGCACCAAGATGAAAAGTTCCTTGTGTATGGGAATTCGTCTGACTGAAAGGACCAGAGAGAAAGGGGCCTGTGTACCTTTGGGGATGGGAAGGAGGTGTATGAGCAGTACCCATCCCTCTGTGTGTTACCAGCTGCTCCTCCACTTCAAACCCCAGAGCCCTGGCCAAGAAGCTCCTCTCTCCTACTTTGCCAGATTGTTTTTAAGCTCATCCCTTAGTTCACTTGCAGTTCCCCTCAAGATAGGTAGAGGAAACACTACAAGATAAAATCAAAGCAATCATTGCTGCTGCTTTTGAGTAACTCTGATGAAAGACTTACTACATGAGAGAGGCTGTGGTCACCACTCTCTTCAACAGGGACTTAGGATTGTACGTGAATTTCAATTATTCATCCTGAACCTATCTCCCTCTAGTCTGACAGCTAAGTCTCCAAAAAAGATACCCTGTTCCCTTCAGAGTCATGATCTCTGATGCTCTCAGCCCCTCTCTTTCTGCGGAGAAAACTGCTGAATCACTGGCTTGTTTTCCAGGCAACAAGACAATCTGGTTGCAAAATTCCTAAATCCTGTGAGTGCATCCCTTCTATCTCAGCCCAAGAAAACGGCGGTTCTTACCTCTTTCTTTGTCCAGAGAGAGAGGACACTTATTCTTTTAAGCATCTTATCAACTTTCTCATCATTCTTTGACACTAAGGAGTCACTCAACACCCCTGGTACTAGCACTTCTTCAAAAAATAGTCTGAGCCAAGGAATGCTAGGGCTTCCTAGATCCATGCAGGGCCAGGATTCTTCTGTTTAGAAGCTGGCCAAATGATCATCAATTATTCCCAGGCCCTGCAATGATGATCAACCCTTTATACAGATCCAGCAGTTTCCAATTGTCTGTCCAAGGGGCTGTCTGGGTCCATATCTGAAAACATGAAAAGCAAGATATGGAGAGGAAGCACAGAGAATTGCCACAAGCACTAGGCTGGGAGTCAGAAAATGACATGACATTTGTCAAATGGTAAGGCAAAAATCTGAACTCAAGTCCATTTAGCCCTAAACCCCATTATCTTAACCACAATTATCCTATTTCCTATATTAGTAACCTGCTAATGTTATCACACACTAACTGTATGCTGAGTGCGTGACTGGCCATTGCTATACCCAATTTTTATTGTTAGAGAAACTGACTTAGTTAAGTGCCAGTAAGTGGTGATACCGATATTTGAGCCCAGTTTGGTTAGACTCCAAAGCCAGCTGTGGTGCTATTCAAAACATCCAAATAGCAGAGGCTGACTGGAATGAGAAAAGGGGAATAAGACTCTAAACAGCACCTAGGGCTCTGAAGCTTCAGTGATGACTGAGCCAGAGCACAACTGGCTATGCTGGGAGAGATATGGAGACAATGGTGGTAGTGGCAGCTGCAGGCTGGGAGCAGATCAGCAGTGCTTCTGTATTCTATGGTATGACTTGGAAGCTTCAAGAAGCAAAGAGACTTTCCACACTCTTAAGGAGCTACAGTGGGAAGAGGCTACAGCAGACCCGATTGGCATCAACAGCAGGAGACTATGCCTAGGCAGCAGCCTGAAGCCAGGAGGAGGGTCAAAGCAAAGCCAGAGAGGCAGCTCTTTTGGAACACATGGGGCATGTCGGGTGGACAGGAGGTTGGTGTAGCATCAGGCAGTGTCTAAGCCCAGCAGCCACAAGGCAGTGGCCCAAAAATTGCATGGCATTCAAAGTCGGACTCCAACAAAACACAAACCAGTGAGCCTGGTTAAAAGCAGAGGCTGGAGGAGAAGGAAAGTGTCAAGACCCAGGAAATCTGAGTAGGGGCTCAAACTAAGGGGCTCTCGACAAGAACATAACCCCCGACTCCCAACAGCAAGCATGCCCTGACAGAAAGAGGATCCCTGGCCCCAGGGCCAGCCCCAGGTGGCCTCCAAGCAGGCAAGAAGCCAGTGATGAGATGTGTCTTACTTAAAATCAGATGTGTCTCCAGGAAGCTCCAAAAAAAAAAAAAAAAAAGTATGCCTTTTTTCAGCGATTCATTCTCTTAAAGGTCATTATCTTGGATATAATTGAAAATTTTAAATACCAAATTATACATAAAAGCCTGCCTGGGATGCAAATCAGAATAGTGTGGAAGGTTAATCTCAGTCCTTTTGCCAAAAATCGCATTATTAATCGTGATGTGTATAAAGCATTGTGGTGCATGACCTAGAGCCCAGGAGACCCACACAGTCTGGGAATAAGCCCTAGAATAAACCTGTGCTTTCGTTTCCCTACTTCAGCCCAGCCTCCATTTCATTCCCTACTCTCTCCAGCCCCCAACCCTCAGACTCTCCACTTAATTCTGATCAGAGATTGTAATTTGAGTACACAGGTATGCAACAACAACAACAAAAAGGCAGTATAGGGACTTACACATAAAAAGAGAAAAGAGAAGGAAGGCCCTATCTCATGTCCCGAGGCAATGACCTGAAACACAACGAGAGGAGCAGGTAAAGGTTGAGTGCATGGACGCTGGCTCAGACAGGAGCTGGTAGCCACCTTCTTCAGCGGCAGACATGGGATTTCTGAATCATAAATCAGCATTTATTCGGACCCCCGTGGATGTCTGGGGAATTAATTGGACAATAAAAAAAGATGCTTTCACTGGCATTGAGGAAACTTCAGTTTTGTAAACCTTTATGGGCATTTATAGCTTCAAAAGCTCATCTCAGAACTGAAGTCCAATATCGGGGCAAGGCAGAAGAGGACTGTTCATTCCTAGGGGTTTAAGTCTCAAAAATCTCTCTTCTCCCATTGGCTCTACACTGTGCCCCTTCTCAAATGGTAGAAGAAAGTTCAAGGGAGCTGCAAGGAAGGTCTTAGCCTAGAGCTTACACGTGTTACCAGGACACTACCCAGCACTTCTGGGGTTATAGACTTTATCCCAATCATGAGTCATGATCCCTTAGGATCACTTGAGGACAAGCATCTGGGAAGAATAGCAATAATACCATGTTATCATAAAGCCTAACATACCACCAACTACGAAATGCATTCTGGTTTCAGAGATAAAATATGAAAGAACGGCCTATGATCATTATAAAATGATATTCACTGTAAAACTCATCCCAATTTCAAAAATACTAAAATAGAAGAAAGTGCATCTTAGAATCTATGGAATTCAGCAATACCGCCTATGGTTGGTACTACTAAAGTTAAAGATGTTCTTGTGAAATACCTTCATACTTTCTAAAATTAGGTAAGACCATGTGACTGGTTTCAGCCAATGAATATGAGCAGAAGTGAATGTCACTTTTAGCCAACATATGTAATTGTCAATGGTTGACTCTCCAGAACCCTCCTCTCCTGCTGCAGTAATCATGGAAGCACATGGTGGGTGGACATGAACCACAAATCACTAGAGAAAGATGGAATCTTCATCAGCTTGAATCTCTTAGAAACTTCAATGAGAAGAGTCCCCCTGCCAATCCAACCCTGCCATTTTTTTTAATGGAGTCTCACTCACTCTGTCACCCAGGCTGGAGTGCAGTAGTGTGATCTCAGCATACTGCAATCTCCACCTCCCAGGTTCAAGTGATCCTCCTGCCTCAGCCTCCCGAGTAGCACCCGCCACCACACCTGGCTAGTTTTTGTATTTTTAGTAGGTAAGTCTGGTCTCCAACTCCTCACCTCAAGAAATCCATCCACCTTAGCCTCCCAAAGTGCTGGGATTACAGGTGTGAGCCACCATGCATAGCCAACACTGCCATTTTTTAATAGTAGTAGCAAAAAATACAATTTTGTTATTTTGGTCGAGCACTGTAGCTCATACCAATAATCACAGCACTTTGGGAGGCAGAGGCAGGAGGATCACTTGAGGCCAGGAGTTCAAGAACAGCCTGGTCAACACAGCGAGACCCCATCTATTAAAAATTAAAAGTTAAAAATTGTTGTTACATTAAGCACCTGAACTTCTGAAGCTGTTTGTCACCACAGCATAACCTACCCTCTCCTGACTGAAATTCCATCTTGTGTTTAAATAAGTCATTACTTCATTTGTCTTTAAAACTATACAATAGGGCAGGCAAGACATGCACTATTCTCATTTTAAAGATAAAAAAGTTGAGGCTCAAAAAGATTAACTGAATTGCCCGAAGTCACATAGCTAGCATGGACTAATGTTTCTGGCACTAGGATTCATGTCTTCTAACTAAAAGAATGAGCCTCACAGTATTCCATCTGTCTCTATCCTCTCTCCTGCAGCTCCAACTACTCGCTCCGTTGCTCGGATAAATTGATATATGTACATATTTACCTTCTTTGGGCAAATGGATTTTGAATCTCAATCTCTTTCCCTTAAAGCAGCAGAAAAACATTCAAGAACCTGGCCAACAATCGGACTTAAGACTTAGAATAAGGCTGGGCTTGGTGGCTCACGCCTGTAATCCAGGCACTTTGGGAGGCTAAGGCAGGCAAATCACCTGAGGTCAGGAGTTCAAGATCAGCCTGGCCAACATGGTGAAATCCTGTCTCTACTAAAAATACAAAAAATTAGCTGGGCATGGTGGCAGTCACCTGTATTCCCAGCTACTCGGGAGGCTGAGGCAGGAGGATTACTTGAACCAGGAACACGGAGGTTGCAGTGAGATGAGATCATGCCACTGCACTCCACCCTGGGTGACAAAAAAAAAAAAAGACTAAGAATAAGAGTGACACCTCAGGCATGGCTACGAATGCCAAAGTAATGTACTTGTAGCTGACCCGAGACTTGATAAGTTCTAAAAAGGCAGAGAGATAAATGCTGAGATGAAGAGTATTTTCACAATCAGTAAGGGATGAAGAGAATGAGAGAGGATATAAAGAAGATATATTCTTCATGTTCTTCATTTCACCTCAGTTTCTTGAAGATGCTTTACATTCTGAGTGGAAAATTTGATCCAGTCTCTGGTTGCTATAAAGTTGACAGCAATCACGTGATCACACCTAAGAAATTCTAATGTCTTGTGAAGACACATAAGGCAGGAGACTCCCTCAATACGAATAGGCAGCCTCCTGGGGCTCCTGACCCCATCACTCACTCAGATTACATTCTGTACCTAGAACTCCAAATTATACAGACAGAAATGATTTCCCTGAATCTACAATGTTATTTCATTTCTCAGCTAGAGAAAGGGCCTTACCTAGAGTCAATTCCTGAAGCCAAAATACAAAACCACCAGCTGGTGTCAACAACTGGGTTCCGCAGTTTGCCCTTGGTGAGTGCCCCCAAGTAGTCTAATGTTTACATTCAAGAAAAGAAAATGAACTTCATCATTTTTATAATGCTCTTTTTTATCACACTCTATCAAAAGGCTCTGAGCCCTGAGCATAATGCCCTCCCACAGCAGTGGTTTCGCTTACAGTCCACACTTGGTTAAGCACCAATTGTGCTTATGAAACTGTCAGTGTGAAACTGTCCATAGAACAGGCATATTAGGAGCCAGAGTTGTGAGCATCACTCTGGCAGCCCCTCTGAAATTCTAAGCAAAGAAATGCTTATAAAATGATTATGCTTCCATTTTCCTTATCTGATACCCCAGCAACTGTGGCTGCCTTCAGTAACTCTGCCCTATAGACATGTGTATACATAAAGAAAGCTTTCTGAGTTGTATACACCTTCCCTGGGATGAGTCCACAGGATTTTGTTAATGCTACGTATTTTCTTCTTAGAATGGCAGTCCTTCCCCTTATTATTTTTTGGCAAGATAGTAAATCTGATCACCATGGAGCCTAGTGGATTCTCTAGGTTTATAAGAATGGATATTTATGTTGTTTTGTGTAGTAAATGTCTAGTAAGGCAGAAATCCTGCCTAAGAAGATTCTGTACCCTTTTCCTCTTATACAAAGTACTATTTCCACAGCAAAGCTTTGGCTATCAATTCCATAGGTAGAGAGCAAGATGATCTGCAGCTGTAGAATCCTTGAACACTGGTGTTGAACCACTTAGGAGTCTCCAGCCCCTTCAAAAACTGGACCTCTCTCCAGTAAAATGTACACAGGCACACACAAAGGCTGTTTGTTATTTCAGGATCTTCACATTCCCCTAAAGCCACCCATGTCTTCCCTGTTTTGACCCTACTCTTATCTCCCGCCCTTCCCCAACAAAGGGGAATACTCACATAGCAGATGCCAGTTCACTCTGTCTGATGGTTTTGCCCCCTTTCTCCAGGTGATTCATTACCTACCACAACCAAGGGCACTCTCCTTAATTCCTCTGAAACTCAGCTCCCTCAAAAAATTAGAATCATAATATGTGTCCATCTACCTTATGGGATATTGTGCAAACCAAAAATGGGAAGAAGCATAAATATGCCCTGAATTATAGATTAAACATTGCATATCTGTGCAATATTGGTGAAGAGTACATGTGTCAGCTATAATGGGCTCTGGTCCATTCTGTTTCCAGCCTCTTCCATCTACTTTTTTTTGGAACATACCAAATTGCTGATACGGTTTTTTTCCTGAGGGCTTCTGGATTCACAGTGCATGCCTTTGAAAATGAGGATATGTGTGAAGGGAACTACAAGACTGTCAATTCTTGAATGACAGTGTATTGGCACCCAGGGAACAGCAAACGTTGCTGCAATCCCAATAATTCAGAAGCCTCCATAAATCATCCTGATGAGAAAGAAAAGCTAAAGCAGCGATAGTGCTTTCTGCCTTCTAGAAGACATAATGAATGGTTTAAAGGTTTCTTTAAGGGTGGCCTAGTTTTCCAATAACCCATCCCTCCATACCACCATCCCAAGCTGTCAAGTATAAGCAGAGACCTCAAAGTTAGGACACAGGGAAAAACAAAGATGATAAAATATTATTCTTCACATAATAGAGAACCCAGAAATAAAGCCAAATACTTTATAACCAACTAATCTTCTACAAAGCATACAACAACATAAATTGGGGAAAGGACATCCTATTTAATAAATGGTACTAGGGAAAGTGGCTACCCACATGCAAAAGGATGAAACTGGGTCCCTGCCCCTCACCCTATGCAAAAATTAAGATGGATCAAAGACTTAAATCTAAGGCCTGAAGCCATAATAATTCTAGAGGATAATTGATATGCTTTCGCTCTGGGCCCCCATCCAAATCTCATCTCCAACTGTAATTCCTATATGTCAAGGGAGGGACCTGGTGGAAGGTGACTGGATCATGGGGGCTGTTTCCCCATGCTGTTCTGGTGTCAGTGAATGAGTTCTTATGAGATCTGATGATTTTATAAGTGGTGGTTTCCCTGCTCTCTCTCTCCTGCCACTTTGTAAAGAAGTTGCCTGCTTCCCCTTTGCCTTCTGCCATGTTTGTAAGTTTCCTGAGGCCTCCCCAGCCGTGTATAACTGTGAGTCAATTAAACCTCTTTTGTTTATAAAATATCCAGTCTCAGGTATTTCTTTACAGCAGTGTGTAAACGAACTAATACAGTAACCTTGGAAAAACTCTTCCGGACATTGGCCTAGGCAAAGAATTCATGACTAAAACCCCAACAGAAAATGCAACATAAATAAAAATAAACAAACAGGACCTGACTAAACTAAAAAGCTTCTGCACAGCAAAAGAAATAATTGTCAAACATACAATTCAGAGAATGGAAGAAAATATTTGCTAACTATGCATTCAACAAAGGACTAATATCTGTAATCTATAAGAAACTCAAACAAATTAGCAAGAAAAAAATAATCTCATCAAAAGTGGGCAAATGATATGAAGAGACATTTCTCAAAAGAAGATACACAAATGGCCAAGAAACATATGAAAAAATGCTCAAAATCACTAATCATCAGGTGATATGACTTGGCTGTGTCCCCACCCAAATCTCATATTGAATTTCTATGTGTCATAGGAGGGACCCAGTGGGAGGTAACTGAATCATGGGGGCAGGTCTTTCCTGTGCTGTTCTCATGATAGCAAATAAGTCTCATGAAATCTGATGGTATTATAAGGGGGGAGTTTCCCTGCCCAATCTCTCTCTTTTCGCCTGCTGCCATCCACACAAGACATGACTTGCTCCTCCTGCCTTCTGCCATGATTGTGAGGCTTCCCCAGCCATGTGGAACTGTAAGTCCAAATAAACCTCTTTTTTTTTTTTTTTTTTTTTTTTTTTGGTAAATTGCCCAGTCTCTGGTATATCTTTATCAGCAGTGTGAAAATGGACTAATAAATCAGGAAAATGCAAATTCAAACCACGATGACATACAACCTTACTCCTGCAAAAATTATCATTAAAAAGTAAAAAAAAAAAAAACAAAAACAAAAACAAAAACCAACAGATGTTGGCATGGATGTGGTGAAAGGGGGGCACTTATACACTACTGGTGGGGATGTAAATTAGTACACCTTCTATGGAAAACAGTATGGAGGTGTCTTAAAGAACTAAATCTATCATCCAATCCAGCAATCTCACTACTAGGTATCTAACCAAAGAAAAATGCATTATATGAAAAAGACACAGGCACACGTGTTTATTGCAGCACAATTTATAATTGCAAAGATGTGGAACACACGTAAATGCCCATAAACCAATGAGTAGATAAAGAAAGTGTGGTATATATATACCATGGAATACTACTCTGCCATAAAAAGAAATAAAATAATGTCTTTTTCAGCAACTTAGATGGAGCTAGAGACCATTATTCTAAGTGAACTAACCCAGGAAAGGAAAACCAAATACCGTATGTTTTCACTTATTAGCGAAAGCTAAGCTATAAGTACCCAAAGGCATACAGAGGGATATAATGAACTTTGGAGACTGAAATGGGAAGGAAGGCATAGGGGTGTGAGATTAAAAAAAAAAAAAACCTACATATTGTGTACAACATACACTGCTCAGGTGATGGGTGCACTAAAATCTCATAATTCACCACTATACAAATCATCCATGTAACCAAAAACCACTTGTACCCCAAAAGTTATCTAAATTTTTTAAAATACTTTAAATTAAAAAAATTATCCTGTCTTATCCTTTTTTGTCTTATCCTTTTTTGCATATGAACTGCTTTAATAGATTAAGAGTATTTATTTGTACAATTTTTTTATTTGTTAGGGTAGGCTAACTGCTGTAACGGATATACCTCAAGATGTGTAACAACCTCCCATGCAATTATAGTCTATTTGCCCCTCAGATTAAAAAGTTCAGGGCATTTCCTGTTTGGTTCCACAAAACTGTATGGAGCTCCAGGCTGATGGAGGCTCTGCCATCCTCACCATATGCTATTCAAAGTTTTCCTGGCATCAATATGTTGTAGGCAAGGAGGTAAAGAGCAGATAGAGTTAGGTTTAGGAGATTTAATGGGGCAGACCTGGGAGTGAGGCATAGCTCTTCCTCTCACATTCCATTAGCTACACTGAACTTTAGGAGAAACTCAGAAATTTAATCTAGCTATATATCTAGGAAAAAGAGGGAATGGATTTTCATAGCATCTAAGTCTTTTTTCCCAGAAGTCATTTAAAATTAATTCTTTTGAAATCAATTTCTGACCATTATTGGGGGCCATTATTCAGCCTGCCATAGAGCACTTGAAGAAACTTTAGCCAAGAGAGCTACTTTTCCTAAAATATGTACTCCAAATCTTGAAGATGTTACTAGTTGTCATATGAGCGGGAAAGTTTTCCTGAAAAAGTTAGCTTGGAAAAATTGAATTAAGCAAAATTAAGCAGTTTTTCTTTACTTTTCAGAGACTCAAGTGAGACTCTCTAAGATAAAACATAGTTGCAGTTTATAGGAGCCCTGAATCATTTGTTTCCACAGAATATCCTGCAAAGCTGATATTCTATGTGACAAGTTCTAAGTGGCACTGCATCTGAGGTATTTGAAAAACTGTCATGTAAAAAAATAAAGTAGACTTGTGCAAGGCCTTGGATGTGAAACCAGGAACAAATGAGAAAGAAAATGTGGTGTATATATACACCATGGAATACTATGCAGTCATAAAAAAGAATGAACTCATAACTTTTGCAGTAACGTAGATGGTGCTAGAGGCCATATGCTAAGCGAACTAACTCAGCAGAAACTCAGATATCATACGTTCTCACTTATAAATGGGAGCTAAATAATGGGTACACAAGGACATAAAGATTGTGTGAAAAAAAAGAAAGTGACAAAAGGTCAGATTTTGGCTCAATAATCAGCATTCTAAAAATCTGCTAAAACAAGATAAACTTCTCCAAAATGCAGTGAATTTCAAATCACAGAAAGTATTCATGATGTTCTGTATCAGCATTTCTCTGATTTTCCTATGAATATGCATCATCTTAGGGTCTTGATAAAATGCAGATTTTTATTCCACATATCTGGGTTAAGGCCTGTGATTCAGCATTTCTCACAAGAGTGATAGTGATGTTTCTAGAGGATGAAGAGAGATTCAAGCATTGGATACGTGGTTAGACCCAAGAATCTTTATTTTTTAAAAAATCCTTCTTCCAATTCTGAGGTCTTTGAACTATTAGATTAGCGGAGGCTTCCTGATTATTGAGAATTTATCCTTAACAGTGAGCATAAAATAATAAAAGAGTAAACTACAGGATGCTTGATATTACAACATAAGAAGTATAACCAAGTTAGTAAGTTTTGTGTGGTAGAAGAGATTTCTTTCCAGATTTGTTAATACAAATTTGTGATGTTCATTATTCATTTGGTACCTGGGATTCAGACACAGACACATAGACACATAGGCACATATATACATAGACATAGGCATATAGATAGGGACATATAGACATAGACACATAGACATAGGCATATAGACAAAGACAGACAGATGTAGATTTAGAATATATAGTCATAGACACACAGATATAGACATATAGACATATATGCGTATATAGACATATATGTGTAGACATACGGACATAGGCATATAGATAGGGACATACAGACTCAGATATAGAGAGACACATAGAAATAGATACTTAGGCATAGAAATAAACACACAGACATAGGCATATAAAGACATAGGCATGTATATATAGACACAGACATATAAACATAGACATGGACATATAGACATAGACATACAAACAAAGACATATAGATATATAGACAGGCATAGAGAGATATATATAACATAGACATATAGACATAGATATGTAATTTAAGTATCTGTCTTAATTTTGATCAGTTATATACTTGGAAACCAGGTAAATGAGCTTCTTAGAATTGTGTATGGAATGAGGATAAATCCACGTTGAATTACAGCATAAAACTGGCCTGATTTTATTGGGTCAGACTAATGATAAGCTGATCTTGATTAATTCAATAAAAATTATAGTATCTACTATATGTCAGATAAGGTACTGAGTACTGGCGAGTCAGAAGTGGGCAAAACAGCCATGATCTCAGCCTTCATGGAACTTAGCAGACCCTAAACAAATAATCACCAAGTTAAACAATAACAACTGTGAAAAGTGTTATGGATTGGATTTAGCAGGGAGACCTAGGAGTACAGGAAGTATGGGAATAAAAAAAATTAATCTATATCATATTAGACTAGGGAATGTCTTAGAACTAGCTAGGAAAGCGTCACTTCTATTTGCCTTTCAGAAATTTCTCCAGAAGGAATGGCAAAAAATCAAATTATTTTTCTTAAGTGAGTGAATGTCAAGAGACTGGCAAAAAGCCCCAGAAAAGAAAATGCAATGCTTCCGCCCAATATGTTGATTCTTTCCAGGGCCATAAGAGAGGGGAATTCGCCACTTCTACTTTCAAATCTTCTGAACACAGAAGAGACATTTTTAAAGTAATAATAATAATGATAATGCAGAAGCATTTCTGCCTAGAGCACCTACTCCCTGCCTAAAGGACCCACCCAGACGGATAAAATGACGGTAAGAAGACGACTTTGTTCTAGTTTCTTCCTGTTGTCCAAAGGACATTTTTTGTGGCCACCATTTGTGGATATGTATGCTTCCTAGTGAATTACTGACCCATTACTATTCAATAGAAATTTAGAAACCTGTGATTAGTCTTGCTGCTTTTGTGTGGGAATGATGAAATAGTGATTCCTTAACTTTTATTAGTGTATAGTATTATATATCACAATTATTTATTCATTCTATTGATGGAATCTGGGTTGTTTCAGGTTTGATGCTATTAAGAATAAGGTTGGCCGGGCACAGTGGCTCACGCCTGTAATCCCAGCACTTTGGGAGGCCGAGACGGGCAGATCACGAGGTCAGGAGATCGAGACCATCCTGGCTAACACGGTGAAATCCTGTCTCTACTAAAAATACAAAAAAAACTAGCCGGGCGAGGTGGCGGGCGCCTGTAGTCCCAGCTAGTCGGGAGGCTGAAGCAGGAGAATGGCGTGAACCCGGGAGGCGGAGCTTGCAGTGAGCCGAGATCCGGCCACTGCACTCCAGCCTGGGCGACAGAGCGAGACTCCGTCTCAAAAACAAAAAAAGAATAAGGTTGCACCAAACATTCTTGAACATTTAGTGTACGATTATACACAATTGTTTGGGGCATATGTGCTAAGAAGTAGAATTGCTATGTCATAGGGTATACATATATGTTCAGCGTTTATAGACATTGCTACTTTTTCAAGGTGATACTACCAATTTATGCCTCCGACCAGCAGCATGTGAAATATGTGTTCCACATTTTCACGAAGAATTAGTACGGTCTTCTTCACTTTAGTCTGGCAAGTAAGTAGAAATATAGCATTATGATGTGAATTTGCATTTCCCTGTTGATTAATGAGTTTGAGCAACTTTTCTTCTTTCTTGGGTGTTGAATATCCTTTTTGGGAAAGGAGTTTTTTCATGTATTTTCTTACTCTCTTTTGGGTTCTCTGTTTTTTATTGATTTGTAGGAATATTTTGGTTTTTGGTCAAAAGGAGTTATTTGCAGTCATATATATTGCAAGTACATTTTATCACTCAATAGCTTGCTTTCTGTCTTTCTTAATGGTTTCATTTAATGAATAAAGGATCCTAATTTTATATAGTTAGTGCTCTTTTTCCCCCATAGTTATAGTGATATTCTCCTATACTTCCAGAAACTTAATTTTATCTTTCACATTTAAATCTACAATACACCTAGGGTTGGTTTTTTCACTTATATGATTATGGAAAATTTCAAACTTATATGAAATTTAAAGAATATAATAAATTCCATTGAATCTCAGACTCACCCAAATTGTCAATTGATAGCCAATCTTGTACCCACATCTATTTCTCTCTTACTTTGGGTTATTTTGAAGCAAATCTCAGACATATACTTCAGTATTTACCTCTAATATATAAGGACTCTTTTTAACCAAACAATAATATAATGATATCAACTTTTTAAATTTTTTTTAAGTTTTGTTATTATTACATATTCAGGATATATTAAAATTTCTCCAATTGTCTCACAATTGTTTTTTGTTGTAGTTGCTTTTCTCACATCAGAAGTCAGATAAGGTAGATACATTTCATTGGGTTGATATGCCTCTAAAAATTATTTTTACTCTATGCATTTTATTTCCATTATTTTTTTCTTAAAAATCCATTTATTTAAGAAACTACATCATTTGTCCTATGGAATTCCTTTCATTCAGATTTGCTAATTTGCTAATGTCATTTAATATGTCTCTCTCCCTGCATTTTCTGCAAACTGTAGTTAGACCCAGAGGCTTGATTAGATTTAGTTGATTTGGGGAGACAAGAATATTTCACAGGTGGTGCTTTGTGCTTCCTACTGCACAGCGTTGACACGCCTAGATGTCTGCTTGCCTATTTTTGTGTACCATTGAGATTGATCAATGGGTTTAGCTGTTTACAGCCTGATCCATCAATTATAGGTTTCCCCACTTATGATGCATTTTTCCATCAGCTTTTCATTTAATTGTTTTAGCCATGATCATTTCTTAGATAGATTCATTATTTCATTAGAGGTTGAAAGTAGTGATATTCTAAGGCTATCTTTCCTTCTTAATTTGTTAACTTATTCTAAAAGAAAAACTCTTTACCAACCACTTGGTCATCCAAATAGAGTTCTTCCCAGAAATGCGGGACAAATGCTTGATTCTTTTCCTTTACATACCAGCTTACAGAACAAGGAGTTGGAGGCCTAGCATCCTCCAAGGTAATGGATGAGGTAATTAGTGTGCTGTTGTTGTTGTGTTGGATTTTTTTTATCTTTATAAATTCATGGTTTTTAATACTTTTTTATGTTTGAAACCAATGTCATCTTGTTCTATCTCGGGCCAGTGGAAGACTATTCAAGTTGGTTCCTGAGTCCTTAGCATAACCCCAGCAATTTTCATTAGTTTTCTTGCTTTCTCTTACTAGTTGTTCCAAGTTCATATTATGTGCTTTCCACCTTGAGTAGATGCTATCAGTGCCCTACCCAGATTACTTTACAGGCTGGTCTTGAACTCCTGGCCTCATATGATTCGCCCACCTTGGCCTCCTAAAGTGCTGGGATTACAGAGTTTTTCTTTTAATATTAATCTTTTCTCACTGGATATTTTTTAATTCATATGATTTTCTACAAAAACTTCTAAAATTGCCCCAAGGCACAATGCTGATTTTCTATGAACTGAAAACCTGTATCTACATAGAACGAGTTTCAATAAAGAATGTGTGTTGGAGCTTCTGTGAAGGAGCCCCTGGTAAATGGGATTTGCATTTTCACCTTAAAGCAAACTTTTAGGCACTGGCCTAGGTTAGGTGCTGCTCCAACTCCCTGAGGCCATTCCAGGATTGCCCAGGTACCCTGATATTGAAATCTACTTGAAGAGAAAATGCTCATTTTCCACTTGAGAAGATATCCAGCCCGTCTCAGAGAACATGATTTCAATTTTCTTTCCTCCTTTTCCAAACAGTCCACAAAACCATGAAATGCCTAATAATTTTTTAGTTTAGGCGGACAAATTTATTAAACAAACACTCCCCCGGAGGAACTAGTAAGAGTTTCCTTTCCCTGAAGGTCCTGACAAATGCCCCACTTGTACCTGGGGATTACCACAATAAGAACCTTCTAAGAACAGGATCAAAGATGTTCCCAGAGGATTGAGAATGTTTTGAATCACCTCTTTGGCACCCTCACAGGCTCAGGAAATTTCACTGTCCCTCTAAGCACCCATCCTCAGCACTCTATGTTTCAAAACCCTATTTATAATTCCTACGAGATTTTATGGGATTAATCTACAAGTCTCTGGCTCAATGACTACTGTTTGGTACCTGGTGTGATAAAACTATAAGTTCCATGAGAATAGGGTCAAGGTTTATTCCCTGATGCAATCATGTCTCACACAGAGCATGTGTTCAATAAACAACTGTTGAATGAATTGAGTGAATGCTACTTTTGAAAATATTAATAACAGCTTTCAAGTCTCATCCATAGGAAATCATGGAGCTGAGTTTTGAGCCCAGATCTGCCCTGTTCCAAAGCCACTGTGACACAGCACCCAAATGTAAGTACCTGAGGCTTTAAAAGATGCAAGTAAGTGGTGAGTGTGTTGTGGGCCCAGGTGACAATTATTTGTTCAGTAGGACAGGCCCTTTTCAAAATTCCTTCAGTCGTGGGTAGGGCAGGGGTCATGTTCTCAGAGAGCTGGGAATTTTATTTGGTGATGGGTGGGTAGAGGAGCTAGTCAAAATTCATTGATTGACTTCTGGTTTAAGCTCCAACATGTTGAGGTTGAATGTCATCACACTCATCCTTGCAACAAGAAAGAAAACTGAACAAACTAAAAATCAGTGACTTTTCTTGGACCCCTCAAAGAATTGATGTCTTAGGGCAAACCACTATCCTGAAGTCTAGAGAGAAA
The DNA here is from genome assembly GCF_043159975.1 of Macaca nemestrina. NCBI lineage: Eukaryota > Metazoa > Chordata > Mammalia > Primates > Cercopithecidae > Macaca > Macaca nemestrina. Next base: position 41,893,430 of record NC_092137.1, read on the forward strand.
GGTAAATGCAGACATCACAATTAAGATCTACTTACCTGAAGCTGAAGCTGTAAACTAGTAGGAACACTCTAATGGTCATTTTGATAAATTGCTGGAGGCTGAGTGTGTACCAGCTTGAGAATGACAAACTCCAAGGAGCTATAGTCTTAAAGGGCCCCACACTTTCATGGTTTCACCTCCAGGAACCCAACAAGTTTCTCACTTTAAAGAACCAAGAAAGAGCTCCCCATGGGTCTGTTACGGGAAGAGAAAAAGCAACCGTTGTGAAATATACCATATACTTTACAGCACAAAAAGAGAACTTTAAAGTATGCAAATGATAAATGAGTTAAAACTCATGTAGAAGGCTGACATATCCCAGGATGAAATGTAGACTATGTTAAAAGAATCTAAGTGTATTATTATGAAACAACCTCACTGAAGGGGGTGGAGGGAAAATGAGTAACAAGCTTTGGAAATGAATGAAGTCGGTAAGACAAAATGTAAAAAGAAGTTCATTAAGCACTGCATAAGTCCTACACTGTAGTTCAGTGTCCCCAAACTTTTTGACACCAAGGGCCAGTTTCCTGAACGACAATTTTTCCACAGACTGGAGGGGGGATGGTTTCAGGCTGATTCAAGTGTGTTACATTTATTGTGCACTTTATTTCTATTATTACATTGTAATACATTATGAAATAATTATATGACTCACCATGATGTAGAATCGGTGGGAGCCCTGAGCTTGTTTTTCTGCAACTAGATGGTCCCATCTTGGCGTGATGGGAGACAGTGACAGATCATCAGGCATTAGATTCTCATAAGGAGCACGCAACCTAGGTCCTTTACATGCTTAGTTCACAATGGGGTTCTTTCTCCCATGAGGATCTAATGCAGCCACTGATCTGACAGGATGGGGAGCTCAGGTGGAAATGCTTGCTTGCCTGCCGTTCACCTCCTGCTGTGCGGCCTGGTTTCTAATGGGCCACGGACCCGTACCAGGGTTGGGGACCCTGCTCCAGTTGATAAAATTGTTTCACATAGGGGTATGGGTTAACAATTCTGACACTGCTATATATGTACACTGGGATTGAAAAATTAAGTAAATGAGTGGTGCATGGTAAGAGACAAGTTTCTCACTGTTGGAGTGGAAGATTACAGACAGGAAAGAGAAGGAGGCTAGAATGATCTATGTGGATTAGAGTTAGAGACACGTACATACAGTTGGTTATATTCAGAAATAATTGCATAAGCACTACACTCTAGTTCAGTAGTCCCCAACCTTTTTGGCACCAGGGACCAGTTTCATGGAAGACAATATTTATAGATATGTGTGTATACGCAAGGTAGCATACATATGTATGTTTCCTTGCTCTGCCATCTGAGAGGACCTGGAAGCAATACCACCCTAGTAGCAACCAGCTACCAGCACCTAGATCTTTGTCTCTAATACCATTCTCCAATAAAAGGCTCCTTGGAGAAGTGGATAATTCTAGGAGTAGGGAAGGAAATATATAAGATGAGCCTGGAATATTTTGTTGTGCTAGAAAATAAGAAAGTTTGAAAATAACAAAACCCACACGGATGGGGGTATGTCAAAGACTCAGAAGCCAAATGAAAAAAACTCCCAATGGTCAAAGCGGGAACAATTCAAGCAAGAAAACAAACAAAATAGCAGTATCAGGTTATAAACAAAAATATAACATGGTTCTTCTTTAGTCTACACTAATATAAAGAAATTAATAAATAAATAGAGGAGAAGAAGCCAATCTCCCATGCAAAAGAATTTCAAGTAATTTATGTAGATGCTGCTCTCTCAAGGAAGTGAAGCATAATTTCTCATTCTATCATTTATATCTGGGCTGCATTTAGTACCTTCCTTTGAAAGAGTACAATATGGAAGTGAGAGAAAAAAGTAATTTTCCAGAACAGACCTAATACTACCTCAACCAGGAGATCAAGGTTAATATCAACAGTAATCATTCATATTGATAGTCTGCATCCTTGACATGATGTTATGAGGATGATACTTGACCTCTGTGATCTTTCTCCCCCTTCCCCCCAAAAAAATTAAAATTCAAAAATGAAATTTTTTTAAAAACCAGTCATGAGACAAATACTAACCATATTCCAATACAAGCACATTCTACAAAATACCTGACCAAAATTTTGACAGTCCTTCAAACTGTCAGAGTCATCAAAAACATTTCTATCACAGTCAAGAAGAGCCTGAGGAGACACGAATACCAAATGTAATGCGACATAGCCCATGTCACATGCGATCCTAGGACAGAAAAAAAAAAAAAAGATATTTGCTAAAACCTAAGTAAATTTGAATAAAGTATGGACTTTAGTTAATAATGTATCAGCATTCGTTCGCTAGTTGTAACAAATTGTACGATACTGTATTAGTCAATTTTCATGCTGCTAATAAAGATATACCTGAGACTGGGTAATTTACACAGGAAAGAGGTTTACTGAACTCACAGTCCCACTTGACTGGAGAGGTCTCACAATCGTGGCAGAAGGCAAGAAGGAGCAAGTCACATCTCACTGGATCCCTCCCACAACACATGGGAATTCAAGATGAGATTTGGGTGGGGACACAGCCAAACCATATCGCATAGTAATGCAAGGCATTAATAAAAGGGAAAACTGAGTGTGGGGTACATAAGGACTCTTTACAATCTTCCTGTAAATCTAAAACCATTTTAAAGGGTAAAATATTATTTATAATAATAATTCTAATTCATTCTGGGTTACCTGTGTCTACTCTGCTTGTTTGACAAGGTTTTCATTTTGCTCATTGTTAAATGGCATAAGGTCGGGAAGAAGAGGTGGAAGAATCTGAAATCTGTGAACACAGATAGGGCTTATTCATTATATTCAAATTTTAACATATCACAGAATTAACTCTTGCTCTTTTGACTACATAGCAAGTATCTAGTGTAACGAGCAGTAGCTCACAGTTGGACAAGTACTATGTCTGAAGGCCAGGCTCTTGCCACTAGTTTCCTTATTTTGATGAAGCCCTGGTTTTCTGTATACCACTGGGGAGGCAGCTTCCCACTGACATCTACTCTGGCAAAATATATTGATGCCTTGCTCTTTTTAAGTAGCAAAAATAAAATTCCATAAGGTGAAGTAGCTGGCAGACACCATATCTTTTATTTTTTGTAATTTTGTTATATTGTTTTATCAGTTATCAGCAACTGTTTAGCTCACATAATCCCAAGTTCAAGTTCAACACCTAGAGAGCTTGATTCTCATTCTCATCTCACAGTTACAGACAAAATATAGAAAACATATTTTCCTGGCTCCAAATGGAACATGAGTCCATCTCAAAAGCAATTACTGGGCCCAAGAATATGGTGACTGGTTGAATCTGTATCTCCCAAAAGCTGGAACTGAGGGGCAAAAGTTACCCCGCCCAAAGCACATGAACTGAGATTCAGGGAGAAAGTAGTTCTCCCTGAAGAAAGACAGAATAAAACTAACTGGAGTACGGAGAATGGATGCAGAGTAGCAAACAGCAGAGCAAAGCATGTTCATTCTAGAAAAATTAACAATTACATAAGATGAACATGAAGAATCCTCCTAATACCACTCACTTTCAGAGTCAGTCATTTTCTTAGAGCACATCCTCCCAGGGACCATCCTGTCTGCAGGCTTCAGGGGTGTATCTGATGGATCTGCCACATTCAAAGCCCTTCTCCCTTGTTTTTGCCTCACCCACATGTGTGCTGCTCCATCCTCCTCATCTGTTTCATCCCACACTTCTGTCTCATTCGCGCTCTGTGCACTGATGGGGAGTGAGAAGAAAGATTATCCCTCACCATTAAGAATTTATACTAGGATATTTTTGTGAAGACTTATTCTGAGTTTTTAGCATTAAAGAGACAAAAGGGAATTTAAAAAGACATATGCTAGAAAATATGAGTTCCAAACACAGTTTACAATTATTTACTTGTGTGACCTTTTGAAGTCACTTGACCTCCTCTCAGGGTTTGTTGCTTGTCTGTAAAATGAGGGAGTTAGACTAGATTTATAAAGACCTGCAGACTCTATCCAGAAATAATGATGTGATCAACTGAGTTAAAAAGCAAGCCCACTCTCTAAAACTCTCTACTAACTTTCCCAGGGCAGTTCTCTTTTTCACTAACAAAGAGAAAATGGTATATCCAACATAAATGTCTAGCATAAGGGCAATGTCTAATTCATATTATAATAGTTCCCTCACTCCAGCACCAAGCTCACTGCCATGTACATAACGGGCATTCAATAACTCTTTGCTCAAGGATTAAATAATGATAGGAAGGAGAACCAAAGAAAAAGGATAAAAAATCATAATTTTAAAATTACTTTTTTGAGTTCTATATGCCAACCTCTGGCTGAGAGACGTGTATGCTCCCTGAGTTTGGTAGCTGGACCAATGGCTGGAACTCTGGGGCCAGCCTCATAGCAGATACTCAGAAAGGCATCCTCTTCTTGGTTATGGGAGCTGACTTCCTCACAGAATGCTGAAGGTAGGCCACTAGGAAGGAAAGGGAAGACTGAACAGAGTCAGACCACGGTTCCTACCATGAAAAATAGACAGGAGGGTTGGACACTGAGGCTGCATCTGCCAGAGTACCTAGACAGTGTGGGTGCTAGGACTTCTGCCCTCCATCCAGACTTAGAGATCCAGGGGCCTTAGGTTCATCCTGTGGTGGTTTCCCGTTTCACTCAGTTGTCCCCATCCCTTCCAAAAATGGATCCAGAAGTGATACTAATTAGTCATTAAACAACCGTAAGTTTGTCACCTGTCATCTTCCTGGTCACCCAGGCTCCCAGTTTCAAGGCTAACCTAGTCTTGGCTTTAGCCTCAGCCTCAACGATTACATACATTAAGCTGCCAAATTCTCTTCTGGAATATTTTAGTCTTCCTTCCCATAAGCCCTCAGATATACAAAGGCCAGAATTCTCTTTCTAAAGCACAGACCTAATCATTGTCACTCACCCGCTGATACAGTGTAAATATTTGTCCCCTCCAAATCTCATGTTGAAATTCGATCCCCAGTGTTGGAGATGGAGCCCAGTGGGAAGAGTTTGGGTCATGGGGGCAGATGCCTCTTGAATGGCTAAGTGCCATCCTGTGGGATTGAGTGGGTTCTCACTCTTAGTTCCCACGAGATCTGGCTGTTAAAAAGAGTCTGGCACCTCCCTCCCCTCTTTCTTTCCTCCTCTCTCACCATGTGATGCCAGCTCCTCTTCCCCTTTTGCCATGAGTGGAAGCTTCCTGAAGCCCTCCCCAGAAGCAGATGTTGGCGTTCTGCTTCTTGTACAGCCTGCAGAACGGTGAGCCAAATAAACCTCTTTTCTTTATAAATCACCCGGCCTCAGGTATTCCTTTACAGCAACATAAATGAACTAAGACACCTGCTTTAAAACAAAATGGCTACCAATATTTTACAGAATAAAACCTCAACAACTCATCCAGCATTCAGTCTCAACCTACTTGGACTTTGGGCTTCTTTTCTAATGCCCCCCATACAGCCTGTTCCTGGAAAGTCATCCTGGTAATGTGACCCCACTGTTCCCTGTGTTCTCCAGTCCCTGGGCCTAGACATTTGCTCTCTCCTCCCCCTGGAAAATCTCCTCACCTCCCCACCACTAACTCTATCCACCCATCCCAACTTCAACAAAGTATCCAGATCTCTCCCTAGTCAAAATTCATCATATTCTCTTGTTTTTCTAATCACTTTGCTTTAAACCATTTGCATTATATTTATAGAAGTTATTTGTCTGCTTACTTCACTGCCACATGTAAGGGGAAAGAGACTTTGTTATCATTAACTTGTATGGCCATCTCACCCTTTGATGGTCCTGAAGGTGCACAGGAACAAAGAATCTGACTCCATTACGACTGGTTTCACATTTATTATCTCATTTAACTCCCACAATGACCCTACAAAGTATTATTATCATTACTATCATATTATTCATTTTATAAAGGAGGAAACTGAGGCACAGAGAAATTCAACATCCAGCCCAAGGGCCATGCAGCTGGTGTGATGAAGCTAGCCTGCAGAGCCCCTGCTGATGCCACATCACACCACTGAGTGCAAGGCATAGCAGATGGCCTAGACTCCAAAAATAGGTGCTAAGATAAATTTCTGTTCAAATACCATATGTACGGTTATAACTGTTCAATTACTTAATGTCATGCAGACCAACTCTACTATAAGGTATCTGACAGTGGCTCTAACCTCTATTGCATCAGATTTTATTTGTGTTGTTCACATTTCCTGGTTTTCTACTCATATTTACAATAGGAAACTAATGAGACGTTAGTCTGACTTGTCCCTGTAGAGAACTGGCTTGGCTTTGCTTCTTTCCAGAACCTCTTCCCCGTTCCTCCCCAAGCCTAAGTTGTCCAGTTCCACCAATACAGACAATCCTATACAGACAAAGATGCAGAGGTAAGATTAAAAAGAGCAAAGTTCTCACATCAAGAGCCTTGCAGTACTCAAAAGATGGATTCAAGGCCCATTCACCAAGTTCTAGGCCAGAGTCCTTCATCTCTCCAGGTCCATCCATCTGCTTAACTCAAACATTACATCAGATTTTTTTCAAAATGATTGAATAATGACACTTTTTTTCTTTTGTCACAACTTGCATTGAAATGATTGTGCTTTGGACCTACAGGTGAGTGTATACTCTCTGGAAATCCAACAAGCTGACCTTGTTTGTTTTGTGTGGGAAGCATTTCGATGAAATGAGAGAAACAAGCCCCATCAACTTCAAACACGAAGAAGAATACACAATGAATGGTGTTTCTTTTCTGCTGGAACATTCATTAATTAGAGTTGACAAGGATACGTGGGCTCACAAGGCGGGGGAAGCAAGGGTCCCTGCTGTTTTCTAATCTGTCAAATCAAGTGCCTCGCCCTGCAGCCTGCTCAGGGGCACTACTTAGTTGCTTTGAGTACTAACTCCTTTCTGATGTTGTCATAGCAACATACATGTTTGCTATTTTCAGGTCTCCAGGTGAAACATTTGAGGGAAAAATCACCTTGTTGTCATTTCTGCAGAGACAAGAAAAAAGGAGTTTTAGTCCTTAGAAGTACGAAGACAGTATCTTCTGGTTCGATAGCCCCTTCTGCAATAAAGGACTTGGATGTGCAGTATCTCACGCGGCCTCACAACAAACCTGTGAGCAAGGGTGTGGCTTACATCCATGTTACCATGTTTACAAGCAGTAAAACTGAGAAACAGAGAGGGACAACCATTAGAAAGGCAGTAGAAGGAAAGATTGGAAAAAATATAAAGTCTCGGATTCTAAGCTAAGAGCATTAAACTGAACAATATTATCATTCCTAATGATATTGATAAAATAATGGCTCATTTTACTATTACATGCATTATCTTACAGGATTGTTACCAGGATACCAATTGTTATATCCTTTTAACAATCCTGTGAGATAAGAATTATACCATGCTCCATTTTAAAAGAGGAAACTACAGCACAGAGGAGTTAAGTCGCACAGCCAAGATCACAGAAGTGACAGGAGTCTGATCATGCAGACCATGTGAAGGACTATAACGTGAAATGTGGAGTTTCGGGAATTTTTTGAGAAAGATGCAACATGATCTTTAAAAACTGTCAATCTGGCTGCTGTGTTGGAAATAAATTGTGGAGATGCAAGGGTAGAAGCCAGGAGACCCTGGAGGCTAGAGCAGGAGTCCATGCAAGACATGATGGTGGTGGCTTAGATCTAGGTGGCAGCAAAGAGGTGATGAAAGTGGTCAGATTCTGGATAGATCTTCAAGCCAGCAATAGTTCCTGCCTGTTTAGACATGGGATGTGAAAGAAAGAAAGAAAGAAAGAAAGAAAGAAAGAAAGAAAGAAAGAAAGAAAGAAAGAAAGAAAGAAAGAAAGAAAGAAAGAAAGAAAGAAAGAAAGAAAGAAAGAAAGAAAGAAAGAAAGAAAGAAAGAATCAAGGATAACTTCAAGTTTTTTGGCTTAAAAAAAATGGAATAATGGATTGCTATCAACTAAGATCAGGGAAGGCTGCAGCTGCTATAGGTTTGGCAGGAATCGGGGGACAGGAATTCAGTCTTGGACAGTTTCAGTTTGAGAAGACAGTCATCCAAGTGGAGATGCCAAGTACACAGTTGGATATAGAAATCTGGAGTGTAAAAGAGAAGTCTGGACTGGCCATAAAAATTTTGAAATTGTGTGGTCAATTTTGGAGTAAGTACGATGTGGTGCTGAGAAGAATGTATATTCTGTTGATTTGGGGTGGAGAGTTCTATAGATGTCTATTAGGTCTGCTTGCTGCAGAGATGAGTTCAATTCCTGGATATCCTTGTTAACTTTCTGTCTCGTTGATCTGTCTAATGTTGACAGTGGAGTGTTGAAGTCTCCCATTATTATTGTATGGGAGTCTAAGTCTCTTTGTAAGTCTCTAAGGACTTGCTTTATGAATCTGGGTGCTCCTGTATTGGGTGCATATATATTTAGGATAGTTAGCTCTTCCTGTTGAATTGATCCCTTTACCATTATGTAATGGCCTTCTTTGTCTCTTTTGATCTTTGATGGTTTAAAGTCTGTTTTATCAGAGACTAGTATTGCAACCCCTGCTTTTTTTTGTTCTCCATTTGCTTGGTAAATCTTCCTCCATCCCTTTATTTTGAGCCTATGTATGTCTCTGCGTGTGAGATGGGTCTCCTGAATACAGCAGACTGATGGGTCTTGACTCTTTATCCAGTTTGCCAGTCTGTGTCTTTTAATTGGAGCATTTAGTCCATTTACATTTAAGGTTAAGATTGTTATGTGTGAACTTGATCCTGCCATTATGATATTAACTGGTTATTTTGCTCGTTAGTTGATGCAGTTTCTTCCTAGCCTCGATGGTCTTTACATTTGGCATGTTTTTGCAATGGCTGGTACCGGTTGTTCCTTTCCATGTTTAGTGCTTCCTTCAGGGTCTCTTGTAAGGCAGGCCTAGTGGTGACAAAATCTCTAAGCATTTGCTTATCTGTAAAGGATTTTATATCTCCTTCACTTATGAAACTTAGTTTGGCTGGATATGAAATTCTGGGTTTAAAATTCTTTTCTTTAAGAATGTTGAATATTGGCCCCCACTCTCTTCTGGCTTGGAGAGTTTCTGCCGAGAGATCTGCTGTTAGTCTGATGGGCTTCCCTTTGTGGGTAACCCGACCTTTCTCTCTGGCTGCCCTTAAGATTTTTTCCTTCATTTCAACTTTGGTGAATCTGGCAATTATGTGTCTTGGAGTTGCTCTTCTCGAGGAGTATCTTTGTGGCGTTCTCTGTATTTCCTGGATTTGAATGTTGGCCTGCCCTACTAGGTTGGGGAAGTTCTCCTGGATGATATCCTGAAGAGTGTTTTCCAACTTGGTTCCATTTTCCCCCTCACTTTCAGGCACCCCAATCAGACGTAGATTTGGTCTTTTTACATAATCCCATACTTCTTGCAGGCTTTCTTCATTTCTTTTTCTTCTTTTTTCTTTTGGTTTCTCTTCTCACTTCATTTCATTCATTTGATCCTCAATCGCTGATACTCTTTCTTCCAGTTGATCGAGTCGGTTACTGAAGCTTGTGCATTTGTCACGTATTTCTCGTGTCATGGTTTTCATCTCTTTCATTTTGTTTATGACCTTCTCTGCATTAATTACTCTAGCCATCAATTCTTCCACTTTTTTTTCAAGATTTTTAGTTTCTTTGCGCTGGGTACGTAATTCCTCCTTTAGCTCTGAGAAGTTTGATGGACTGAAGCCTTCTTCTCTCATCTCGTCAGAGTCATTCTCCGTCCAGCTTTGATCCGTTGCTGGCGATGAGCTGCGCTCCTTTGCCGGGGGAGATGCGCTCTTATTTTTGGAATTTCCAGCTTTTCTGCCCTGCTTCTTTCCCATCTTTGTGGTTTTATCTGCCTCTGGTCTTTGATGATGGTGATGTACTGATGGGGTTTTGGATGCTGCCCAAGGTAATTTATAGATTCAATGCCATCCCCATCAAGCTACCAATGAGTTTCTTCACAGAATTGGAAAAAACTGCTTTAAAGTTCATATGGAACCAAAAAAGAGCCCGCATCTCCAAGACAATCCTAAGTCAAAAGAACAAAGCTGGAGGCATCACGCTACCTGACTTCAAACTATACTACAAGGCTACAGTAACCAAAACAGAGATATAGACCAATGGAACAGAACAGAGTCCTCAGAAATAATACCACACATCTACAGCCATCTGATCTTTGACAAACCTGAGAGAAACAAGAAATGGGGAAAGGATTCCCTATTTAATAAATGGTGCTGGGAAAATTGGCTAGCCATAAGTAGAAAGCTGAAACTGGATCCTTTCCTTACTCCTTATACGAAAATTAATTCAAGATGGATTAGAGACTTAAATGTTAGACCTAATACCATAAAAATCCTAGAGGAAAACCTAGGTAGTACCATTCAGGACATAGGCATGGGCAAAGACTTCATGTCTAAAACACCAAAAGCAACGGCAGTAAAAGCCAAAATTGACAAATGGGATCTCATTAAACTAAAGAGCTTCTGCACAGCAAAAGAAACTACCATCAGAGTGAACAGGCAACCTACAGAATGGGAGAAAAGTTTTGCAATCTACTCATCTGACAAAGGGCTAATATCCAGAACCTACAAAGAACTCCAACAAATTTACAAGAAAAAAAAAAAGAACCCCATCAAAAAGTGGGCAAAGGATATGAACAGACATTTCTCAAAAGAAGACATTCATACAGCCAACAGACACATGAAAAAATGCTCATCATCACTGGCCATCAGAGAAATGCAAATCAAAACCACAATGAGATACCATCTCACACCAGTTAGAATGGCGATCATTCAAAAGTCAGGAAACAACAGGTGCTGGAGAGGATGTGGAGAAATAGGAACACTTTTACACTGTTGGTGGGATTGTAAACTAGTTCAACCATTATGGAAAACAGTATGGCGATTCCTCAAGGATCTAGAACTAGATGTACCATATGACCCAGCCATCCCATTACTGGGTATATACCCAAAGGATTATAAATTATGCTGCTATAAAGACACATGCACACGTATGTTTATTGTGGCACTATTCACAATAGCAAAGACTTGGAATCAACCCAAATGTCCATCAGTGACAGATTGGATTAAGAAAATGTGGCACATATACACCATGGAATACTATGCAGCCATCAAAAAGGATGAGTTTGTGTCCTTTGTAGGGACATGGATGCAGCTGGAAACCATCATTCTTAGCAAACTATCACAAGAACAGAAAACCAAACACCGCATGTTCTCACTCATAGGTGGGAACTGAACAATGAGATCACTTGGACTCGGGAAGGGGAACATCACACACCGGGGCCTATCATGGGGAGGGGGGAGGGGGGAGGGATTGCATTGGGAGTTATACCTGATGTAAATGACGAGTTGATGGGTGCTGACGAGTAGATGGGTGCAGCACACCAACATGGCACAAGTATACATATGTAACAAACCTGCACGTTATGCACATGTACCCTAGAACTTAAAGTATAATAATAATAAATAAATTTAAAAAAATTTTTTGAAATTGTTGGCATATAGAAGGCAGTTATAGCCATAGGACTGGATGAGATAACCAAGAAGGTGAGTGAAAACAGAAAAGAAGAAAGGACCAAGGGCTGAGCCCTGGGATATGGCAACATTAATAGATTAGTGAGAAGAGAAGGAACCCACAAAGGAGTCTAAAGAGGAGGCACCAGGAGAGTGTGGCCTACAGGAAGCCAAGCAGGGACAGTGTATTGAAGAGCAGGGAATAAATGACTGTGCCAAATGCCTCTCACCATTCAAGTACGATGAAGACTGTTAACTATGAACTGTAACACCGTGGAGGTCACAGGTACCCTTGATAAGAGCCATTTCTGTGGAACGATTTAAAAACAGGACTGATTAAGTAACTCAAGGAAACCATGAGGAAATAAATTGGAGACACTGAGCATAGATAGCTCTCTAGGGATTTTGTTGTAACCAGTGCAAAGAAATGGGGTGGCAGCTGGTAGAGAAAGTGAGAGAAATATTCTGTATTTTAAGGTGGGGGATTAATAATATGTTCATAACAATGATCCAGGAAAGAACAAAAATCTCAATGACGTAAGAGAGGAAAAAGTTGCTGCAGTCACGTCCTGAAAGAGGAAGAGGAGAATGCCACCTAGTGCACACGTGGAGGAGGAACTGGCCTTAGCTAGAAAAGGTAGAGTGTGCAGGTGCTGAAGCTGACAGGGGAGAAGCCTGTGGCAGCTTCTTCCAAATGCTCTGATGCTCTCAATAAAGTAGAATGCATGGGGACCTACTTACAGCAATATTACAGAAGGCGCTGGAGGTTTGAGAGAGAGGGTCTGAGATCATTGTCATTTGGGAGTAGGGAGGAAGAGGAGTATTTTACTGATATTTTAGTTTAAACAGTAAGTACCTAAAATTCAAATGTAATATAATTACTTCTGGAAGTACTGGAAGTGTGGAAGGACAGACAAGTTCATATGATTTTGTTAAAAAGGGTAGCTATGCCATTATAAGATATCGTCTCGTGTAGCAACATTTTTAGCAGATAGATTTCTATATCTAAGAACATACTGAAATATCTCCAAGTAAGGAGCTTCCTAACCATTGCCTATCTATGGTACAATGAAAGAATAGGACATCAGCCTTGAAAGAGAAAAACATTAAGCCCTTTCTCCCTATGCTTTTAAGGCCAATTCCTGCCTTTGTTTCTCTTGCACCGCTATGATAGTGGTAGCTGGAGTCAGGATAGAGATAAAATTAAGAATTTTAAGGAAAACTGTCAGTGTAAAAAGCAATTAAAAAGTGAAGTCACCTTAGGCCCGGTGCGGTGGTTCATGCCTGTAATCCCAGCACTTTGGGAGGCTGAGGCAAGTGGATCGCATGAGGCTAGGAGTTCAAGACTACCTGGCCAACACGGCAAAACCCCGTCCCTACTAAAAATACAAAAATTAATTGGGTGTGGTGGTGCATGTCTGTAATCCCAGCTATTCAGGAGGCTGAGGCACAAGAATTGGTTGAACCCAGGAGGCAGAGGTTGTAGTGAGCTGAGATCACACCACCACACTCCAGCCTGGATGACAGAGTGAGATTCTGTCTTAAAAAAAAAAAAAAAAGGTGGGGTGGGAGGGAGTTAACTTAAAGGCTGGTGTCAGAAAACACTTGGTCAGGATCTGGGGCTACTGAAAAGCAATATGGCTAACACCTCAAAAAACTGAGCACAGTTTACTATAGTAAGGACATGAACAGCAGAAGACATTGTCTGGAATGGAAGGAGTTGCCCCTCCATCTGAAACAGAGTGGCAGATCGCTATAAAGAGTACCCTATTGACCAGGGCTTGCCTCTACTTTACCCTGGCCTAAAACTTGACCTTTTCACCGCTAACTAACCTGCCCATTTCCTCAGTGGGTTCTAAACCACAAACCAGGGAATTCTCACAGCCTTTTACACGTAGGGGCCCAGACAGTTTAATAGGCACCATCAAGACACTGAAACATTGACTTCTTCAGTTCTCTTTCCAGAGGTCATCAACATTCTTGACAAGGAGGCATTGGGGTGTTACATACTCAGGAGTAGCAACATCATATTGTCCAGGAGCAGCTGTCTGTAACTCCCCAATGTTACAGGGGTCTTTCAAGGAAAAGCCTCTTTTACTCCAAAGGAGTATGGAATGGTGATGTGGAAATTAATATAGTTGCATTAGTTATCTATTTTTATGCAGTAAATTGCCCCAAAACATATCTTTTTTTTAAAGAGATAGGATCTCATGGCCAGGCACAGTGATTCACACCTGCAATTCCAGCACTTTGGGAGGCTGAGGTGGGTGGATCACCTGAAGTCAGGAGTTCGAGACCAGCCTGGCTAACGTGGTGAAACCCCGTCTCTACTAAAAATACAAAAATTAGCTGGGCATGGTGGCAGGTGCCTGTAATCCCAGCTACTCAGGAGGCTGAGGCAGGAGAATCACTTGAACCTGGGAGGTGGAGGTTGCAGTGAGGCGAGATCGCGCCACTGCACTCCAGCCTGGGTGACAAAAGTGAGACTCCATCTCAAAAAAAAGAAAAAGAAAAAAAGAAAAGAAACAGGGTATCAGTTGCCCAGGCTGAAATGCAGTGGTCCAATCACAGCTCATTGCACCCTCAAACTCCTAGGATCAAGCATCCTCCCACCTCAGCCTCCCCAGTAGCTCAAACTACAGGTGTGTGCCACTGCATCAGGCTAATAGAGATAGGATCTTACTATGTTTCCCAGACTGGTCTTGAATTCCTGGCCTCAAGCAATATTCCCACAACACTGGGATTACAGGCATGAGCCACCATGCCTGGTCCAAAACTTAACATCTTAAACACACATTTTTTTCTATCTCACATTTTCTGAGGGTCAGGAATCAGGGTGCTACTTAGATGGGTTCTTTTCTTTTTTTTTTTTTTTGAGACGGAGTCTCACTCTGTTGCCCAGGCTGGAGTGCCGGGGCTCGATCTAAGCTCACTGCAACCTCTGCTGCCCTAGTTCAAGGGATTCTCCTGCCTCAGCCTCCTGAGTAGCTGGGATTACAGCCTCCTGCCATTGTGTCCAGCTAATTGTTGTATTTTTAGTAGAGACGGGGTTTCACCATCTTGGCCAGGCTAGTCTTGAATTCCTGACCTTGTGATCCACCCACCTTGGCCTCCCAAAGTGCTGGGATTACAGGTGTGAGCCACCGCACCCAGCTAGATGGGTCCTCTTAGAGTTCACAATGCTGCAGTCAGGATCAACTAGGGATGTAATCATGGAAAGGCTCAACTGGGCAGGATTCCCTTCTAAGCTCGTGTGGTTGCAGCATTCAGATCTTTGAGGATTGTTGTTCTCAGTTCCTCAGTCCTTCACTGGCTGTTGACCGGAGGCTTCTCTCAGTTCCTTCCCATGTGGACCTCCATAGGGCAGCTCACAACATGGCAGCTGATACCATCAGAGAAAGTAAGTGAGAGGGAAAGAGCAAGCAAGACAGAAGTCACAGTCTTTTTGCAACTTCATCTTGGAAGTGATATCCCCTTCACCCCATTCTATTTGTTGAATCAAATGACTGGGTCTAGCCCACATTCAAGCCTGGTGCAAGGTGAAGAGTGGATTGCAATGGATGCGAATACTAGTGGGTGGAGATCATTGGGGGCCACTTTAGGGGCTGCCTTACCACCACAGTGAACTTAAAAACTAACCAAACGTGGCTCCTGGAAGTCTTTTCTTCAGATCATTTGCCCTCATTCCCAGCTATGAACAAAATAGAGCTCTGAAATGGAAAGAGGCCGGCTGTTTTTCTTCTAAAAGGTTGCTTTGCTGAGGAGTAGTTTAGCTCCTGGGGCAGGGGGGGCTGTTTTAATTTCCTAAGCACGTGAGCCTCTAGCTGTAGCCTTTGGGCCTGCTTTTGGTTCCAGACTTTGCCTCCCCACACTACTTAAACTCGCAGCTTTCTTCGGCTCACATGGTCCCTGGGGATGCATCCTTTTTTGGGAGCTTCAGTTCACACATTGTCAGCCGCCATCATATTTCCTTCTCTGAGGGCCTTTCTCACTGCCAGCGACAGGATGCATTTTTGCCTCCTGTCAAGAGATTTCCCCAGGAAGGTGAGCGAATGACTCATACTTCTCTCGCCTAAATTCTAGCCCATTCTGCTTCCACCAAGAGGGAAATGGATGGTAGAATTCAGCCAGCAAGAGATAATTCAGAATATTTCAAACTTCAGTTTAAAGACAAATTTCCAGACTTAAGTGTAGAGAACTGAAAGGTCAAATAATGAAGCATTCTTCCAAGAATGGAGCCATGAGGAATTACGCCACACCAGGAATCATCGCCTCCCTGGGTACTATTCACACTGTGCCCCTCCGGAGAGCTGGGAACCCAGGGATGAAGCCAACCAGCCACTTTCCTTCCCAGTGCCTTCTACAGCTGAGGAAGCTGGGGATATAGGGTAGAGACTGGCTCCTGCAGTTCAGCGCCTCACAAACCTCAACTTGAATCCCAGCTCGTTTTATTCACTGGGCACATGTCTGAGCTTTCTGTGCTTATTCTGTGGCCTTAGAGAAAGAATTAAATGATGCAATTATTGAAATAGATCAGGGCCCAAGGAGCTACCCTGCCCTCCGGGAGACTTCTGTTCTCCCAGGGTCCTCATTGTCTCTAAATGTCATGACTGCCCTAATCCTCTTAGTTGTATTTCCCATTTTTCCTCATTCCTTCCTATTAAAACTCACTTTTGAAAGTTACCCTACCAGAAAACCCCTCCTCTGAGAGGCTCTCTGGTAAAAGAAAGCTAGTGAGGTCATTTGTCCTGTGGCACTCAAGGCTATAGTTACCCATCAAGGGGAGCCTTATGGTCAAATAGGGACACTAGAAACACCTTGAAGTCCACCTCCCAGATCTAATCCCAGCCTTTAATCATTTTAATTTTGCCAATTCCCAGCTCCAGCTAAATTCAATCCATTTTATCCTCTCCTGTTCCCAAGCTGTTGACAATTATTATAGTCTACTGACCAGTTTCCATTATAAATCTATGCCATTCAACATCACTGCTCACTAATCCTTTTCTTCATCCTTATTAACTATCTATTCCGCACCATATGGCAGCAATTTCAATCTATTTTACTTTTCTCTGATCCCCAAATAACCTATCCACTTCTTTCTGAGCCTCCTCCTTCACTGAAAAACTTAATGTTCTCTCCTTCGCCTCCTGTTTCCTTCACTTCAAAGTAACTTCATTGCTTCATCTGGTTCCCTGGACTCCCTCAGTGTGCAAAAAGGAAGAACCCCAACCCTTTTCCCATATTAACAGTAAACTTTTGATCCCACGTTGTATGCCTCCTAGATTTTATCACCTTAACCATTCTCCTCTCATTCTCCTGCAGGTTTAACACCTCCCTTTATGCCTTAGGGTAAGACGCCCTTTCCATTCGTCCTCACCCTTGTCCCCACATCAACAACTCTGCTTCCATCCACCAAGCTCATATGCAAATCACACTCACCACCCACGGTTCTACATCACTCATACACCTCTTAACTCCCTAGAATCAGACTTCCATCTCCAATATTTTACTAAAAATACTTTCTCAAATGTCTCTAAGTGCTAAATCCTAGGGCCTCATCTCAGTCCTTTTCCAATTTGACCTTTCTGCAACATTTAATGTAGTTATCCTCTCCTTAAACTTTTTTTTTTCTGTGTCCTCTGCTCCTGCTTTTTCTACTGTTCCTTTTCAATCGTCATTGCCTGTGCATCTTTTTCCTGTTAGCTCTTAAATATAAAGATTTCAGATGTGGGCTGCAAGTCTCTCTTCTTTTTATGCACATCCTTCTCTGTGCAATCATACCAACTTCTTTGAGTCTATTACCAGGTCAACACCAGAGACCCAAATCTGCCTCACTAGTGCTAAACTCACTTTGAATTTCAGTGCCTTCTGAGATTTCCCATTTCATGCTGAACATTAACCAAAAAATGTCCTCCTTTCACTACCAGCTCACCTATTCTAGAACTGTTTAAGAACAGAATCAATCACCTTCCCCACCAGACCGCAAAAAATCTCCTTCATTCGTGTTTCCTCTTCCCACTATTCCTTTAATTATTTTCTCTTCTTTCCCTGTGTATGCACTTAGGTTTCTCCTTAGTTTACCTGCATAGAACTCCAGTCCCCCACATGACTGAATGCTGTGAAATCACCAAGTCTGTTGATTCTCTTGCATTTCCCTTGGCACCATCCTTATCATTTATCACTGGGATTTTGCTGCTAGTGATTCATCTTAAATCTCTCACCTCCCCAAATGATGTGTATTACATAGCAGTAACAGAGTCAAAGTGTTGGCCACGAGGAATGAGACCAAATCACTGGACATGCACAGAGAGTAGATATTCAGGATGACTGCCACAGAGCACAGAGACTGCCCCCCAGGGTCTGGTTCCAAAGGGATCACAAGTCCCAAACACATCAACTCTTCAATTATTGGGGATGTGAGAATAAAGGTTATACTTCAAGGACACTAAATAATGCCTTATCCAAAGGAAGGAGGGTTTCATGCCTTTAAGAAGAGTCATGATGAAAGAGGATATCCCTCCAAAAGAGGGATGAGAGGTCTCATCAATGAGCACAATTGTATTTTTTAATTTTCCAGAGCCATGACTGTGGCAGTAGACACAGCATGCCAGGGACCCTTCTCAGTTGAAAATCAGAGCTTCCCTTGCTGTCCCCCATCTGGTCAGGAAAGAAGATCTCTGTCTTAGTCTTATTACAGTGGAACCAGCTTACCAAGGGACACTGATGCAGGCCAGAATGGAGAAGAAACGCCTTCTCCAGTCACCTTCAGCTGGTTCAAAGGTCTTGTGGTTTATCAAAACATCATGTGATATTCTCACTCATATGTGGGAATTGAACAATGAGAACACTTGGACACAGGGTGGGGAACATCACACACCAGGGCCTGTCATGGGGTGGGGGGAGGGATAGCATTAGGGGATATACCTAATGTAAATGATGAGTTAGCGGGTGCAGCACACCAATATGGCACGTGTATACATATGTAACAAACCTGCATGTTGTGCACATGTACCCTAGAACTTAAAGTATAATTTTTAAAAAATCATGTGAGATAGGAACATGGTTCTAAGTAAGCATGTTTCTCTACTGGCAACGAACTGGTGAAGCAGATGGGGAAAGGGCAGAATCCATCAAACGGCCATCAGTCAAGCAAGGCCAGCTTTGCTAACCAAATGATTCAGACACAAGTGTCATTCCCTGCCTTCCATGTGCAGGTGCTGCATCTTAAAAACTCAGGGCTCCCATTTCAGCAACCCCATGTAGAAATATGCAGCCTATTTCCACTTCCCATTGTGTTGCATATATCATTTCTCTTTCTAGTTCCATTGTGATTTATAGGGATTGCAGGCAGCAAAGTGTCAGCAATGATTAACTGGAGGAGATACCTCTAAGTCGCAGATCAATTCACTTACTTCTTCAGCAATCTGAAGAAGGCATCTCATTTCTTTGTGGTTATTTTAGTAACGTTGAACCTCAGTAATAAATGAGACTTCAGAGCTCATCTTTCTGTCTGAGGTTGAGTTTAAATCTTAGCAGATGGGGTGGGGAATGGGGGCAGAGAGGAAATTTGCAAGGGGCCTCTCCTATCAGGCCACACACCCAGATAGCCTCACCCTGCACCATAAAGACTCATCTCATTTTATGACCATCAAAGGCTCTGCAGAAACTTCCCAAGTGTTACGCAAAGATGTAGGTTCAAGGTGATTACTTCATGACTTACAGAATAAATACTTGGGAAAGAGTACTCAACCCTGAAGTTGACACTCACCAAATTACCTTTTCCAGCTAAGGTAGAGAATAATCTGATTTTTTTAGTGCTTACTATAGACTATTCTCCTAAGAAACTTTTCAGTCCTCTCCACCAGTCTGACAGAAGGCGCCAGCAAATTGGAATGATTTACTTGATTTTCCTTCCCTGATACAACAGTGCAGTTAGCAAGAAAATGGTCAAAAAGGCAAGCAAACAGATTAGCTGAAAGAAATTAAATTAGGAAAGAGGCACAGTGAGCCCATGGCCTCTTTTTCCCAGGCCTTCAGAACGTCGCCACACCTTGATTTGACTCCATTAACAAACTTATCTAGAGAGAGCTGCATTGCTTGCTATGTATTTTAGTATTTATTAAGTATAAATTCAAAAATAAAAATAGAAGTCCATTTTTGTGCTAGTTCCAAGAGGTAGATATAACCTTCACACACAGTGCTTCCTAGGGTGTATTATTTACATTGCTAAATAAAGCACAAGACAGTAAAATGCTTATCTAATTTTCTGGCTATGGAGGACCTTTGGTCAGTTATTTAACTTCTCAGATTCCCCATCTGTAAAATGAGTATAACAATAGTGCCTACTATTCTATACAGCAGGATTTCACAAGCTCAGCATTATCAACTTTGGGGCCGGATAATTCTTTGCTGTGGAGGGCTTCCCTGTGCATTTTAGGATGTTTAACAGCATCCCTAGCCTCCACCCACTAAATTCCTGTAGTATTCCCCCACCTCACTTATAACAATTAAAAATGTCTCCAGATATTGCTAGATGCCCCCTGTGGGAGGGGAGAAAGTCATCCATAGTTTAAAATCACTGCTGTAGAGGAATAAATTAACCAATATATATAAAATTCTTAGACTTATTCCAAACACACAGCAAATGTTCATGGTTTGACCCAGAGGATAACAGAGCCTGGAGAATAGAGAGACAATTTGTTCTATAACAAAGAAGAACTTCACTATTCTTGCAGATCTCCTAATAAAGTTAAAAATCACTCTCTGATACATTTCTCAATCATTCACCATCCTTCAAAGACCTTGGTGATAAGATCCAGGTGGTATTGACCACCTGACAAACGTACAAGCACTTACATTATCTCCCTCTTCTCTATTGAATGATACAAGCGATTTGTTGAAAATTGTGTTTATTATCCCCCTTGATACTTGAATGCCTGCCCAGCCGAAGACATTGTACACTATAGAGAATATTTTTATTGGATTTTACCAACAATCAAAATAACCCATCTGGTCTCACTCTTTTTATCTTCATTTAAAAACTATTTTGTTATAATGTCAAAAATGTGGTTTCTCTACTATACAAAGGGAACTGTTGTTGCATCTCACTGCCTCTTTGATGCCCAGCACTATCCCAGTGATAAATAATGAGCACAACCATTCCGTTAATGGACAGCTCTCACTGAGAAAGTTTATCCTTACCCCAAGCCTGACTCTCTCTCCTTGTAATCTCTCTGCACACTGTTCAGTCAGGTACTAATTATGCAGCTGCTGTGTGCAAGGGCCCATGGCCTTGGTCCACACAGGAATTCTATTCCCTTTCATGACAAAAATCCAGACACATGATGATAATGACAACTTCTCATTTTGGGCCTCTCTTCCCTAGCTAAATGTACCCAGTTCCATTCACTATTTCTCATAGATTGTGGTCTCCTGGCCCCTCACCACTGTGGTCCCCCTCCTTTAGATAAACTTGAATTTGTCAAAGGACTCTCAAAATGAGGTATCTGCATTGTACACCACACTCCAGCTGTTGTCTGAGCCAGCAAAGAACCCAGCAGGGTTATTGCATCTCTGATCTACAACCATTCGACCTGCGATGCAGCCCAAGATGGGCTATCTCTTTAGCAGGCAAAGCCTCTCAGACTCTTAAGCTTTAAGACAAAGTAAGATCTCAGGTTTTTATCATGCAAATTCCCTCCCAGCAAGTTAACCCCCACCCTGTGTACTCACAGGCCATATTTTGAACCAAAAATGCATAATCATCTATTTATCCCTACTGTATTTAATCTTGGGGTCTTGAGCAGAGGCCAGAATGTCAAGATAGCTTTGCATGTTGGGTCTATAAACCATGGCATCAGCTACTTCCTCCCCCAATTTTTCCCCAGCAGCTTTAGGCCCTCGTAAATTTTAACTTGAATAAATTGTTATATTTGTGTCTAAAAAGGAGCATGCAAACTGTAGCCCACAGCCCAAATTCAGCCACTATCTATTTTGCAAATAAAGTTTTACTGGAGCACAGCCATGCTCATTTACTATTGTCTATGACTGCTTTTCTATTACAACAGCAAAGTTAAGAAGTTGCAATGGGCTGGGCATGGTGGCTCACACCTCTAATCCCAGCACTTTGGGAGGCCGAAATGGGTAGATCACCTGAGGTCCGGAGTTCAATATTAGCCTGACCAACATGGAGAAACCTCATCTCTACTAAAAATACAAAATTAGCCAGGCGTAGTGGCGCGTGCCTGTAATCTCACCTACTTGGGAGTCTGAGGCAGGAGAATCGCTTGATTCTCCTTGATCTCCTTGATTCTCCCGGGTGGGAGGCAGAGGTTGCAGTGAGCCGAGGTCATGCCATTGCACTCCAGCCTGGGCAACAAGAGTGAAACTCCATCTCAAAATAAAAAAAAAAAAAAAGAAGAAGAAGTTGCAGTGGAAACCATATGGTCCACAAACCAAACATATTTACTATCTGGCCCTTTATGAAAAAAGTTTATGATCCTATGATTCCCCAACCTAAAGCCTTGAAATATATATAATAGACTCAAGCCAAAATCAGGGTGCTATGGACCTCCAGTTTATTTAAAATGACAAACAAGCACATTTAGTAACAGTGGCTCACACAGCTTTGAATTCATTTAAAAACGAGGCCATTCCCAGGGACTGTGCAGAACTCAAAATATACTCTGCTATTGGCATTACTTGATCCTAATAATCCCATCAAAGTAAAAACAGGATTAATGAATTGTGAATTAATTCAAAATTTGTTCTATTATGATACAAGCAGATGAGAGGAAAGAATGGGAAACAGAACATGTAAATCTTGAAGAAAACAACAGGAGTCTGAAGAGAAAATTGATTCTCAGAAGCAGCCAGAAGCCAAGAACCAAGAGGGGTTGTTGTAGAGATATATGGATTTGTTGTGATGAGGATTAATGCTTCCTCTCACACTGGCCTTTGTTGGGGTTAACATTGCTCCTGAGGCAGATAACTTGGAAAATTACCATGGCTGCTGCTTAAAACCTGCCAGATGGGCTTCCTCATTGTTTCCCCCATAGACAGGTGATTACTAACTAAATCCAACACTGTAATGGAATCCAGTGTTCTCATAGGGTAGTAAATTTTCACAGCCTTAAATCCAGGCAACCCAAAGCCATTTGTTCCCCTTTAAACTTCATGCCCTTTACTTATTTCCAACTAACAGTTCCCATATCAGGTTCTAGAGCCTAAGCACTGCAGGCTAGATTGTGCAATGTCAGGCTGACTGCTCAGGGGAAAATATATTTGCATTTGAACATACACACTGATATAGCATATATGTAGCATCCAAATCTCACTTATGTATA
The DNA here is from genome assembly GCF_043159975.1 of Macaca nemestrina. Taxonomy (NCBI): domain Eukaryota; kingdom Metazoa; phylum Chordata; class Mammalia; order Primates; family Cercopithecidae; genus Macaca; species Macaca nemestrina. The sequence continues at coordinate 41,916,367 of NC_092137.1, forward strand.
TAGCATCCAAATCTCACGTTGAAATGTGATCCCCAATGATGGAGACAGGCCCTAGAGGTAGGTGTTGGGGTCATGAGGGCGGATCCCTCATGAATGGCTTGGTGCCCTCCCCACAATAATAATCGAGTTCTCCCTCTGTGAGTTCATGTGAGATCTAATTGTTAAGAAGAGCCTGGCATCTCTTGTTCCCTCTATTGCCATGTGACGCTCCAGCTCTCCTTCCCCTCTACCATGACTAAAAGCTTCCTGAGGCCTCACCAGAACCCAGATACTGGTGTCATGCTTGTACAGTCTGAAGAACCATGAGCCAAATAAACCTCTTTTCTTTATAAATTGCCCAGTCTCAGGTATTCCTTTATAGCAATGCAAAACAGAATAGCCAAATCCTGTTGTTAACAAATGTTAGGCCCAATGCACTGAGTCTGAAAATGATCTTGCGAACAGGTCATTCACCAGGAGGACAGAATATTGCCAAGTAGTTCAGGCCATGGGCAGGCCTGGAATGGAATCTTGACCTGTTTGTTTCCTCCAAATCTCAGTTTCTTCATTTATAAAATAGAAATAATAGTAACACTTCTTCGCAGGGCTGTTGAGAGAATTAATGATATAATGCATGTAGAGCACACAGTATCTGGTATCTAGGAAACATTCAGGAAATGTTTAAATTTACAATAATTTCTAAGACAATGCCCAAAGTACCCCTCTCTGGACAACAACACTAAAATCACATGCATCACTTAACAAATGAGAACACAAGAACATGCAAATTTTTCGATTTTTCCCAAGGCAAGAAAACAAGTACTGGTGCAAATGTGGAAAGAATGTTTTCAGTCCACTGCCTACCTGTGATAACCCAAAAAAGAAGTCATTACTAAACAAGCAATTGCCTTTGTTTTATTGTTTTTCCAAATAAATTCACCCATGTTGAACCTAAAAGCCAACCACATGTGACTCCCCACATCCTACAGCCTTGCTGTGTAACCCTTACCTGTAATATTTGCATTAAGAGACAGGTTCAGCTCTAAAACAGAGAGACACACAAACACCATGGCTCAAAATAAATAGACATTTATTCCACCCTTATGGTAACAGTCTGGAGGTGACACAAGAGGTTAGGTAGCTCGGCTCCACGGGAGCATCCAGGGACTCAGGTTCCTTCTGCTTTGTTGTTCTGCCATCTCCCGTGGTCCCTGAACCAGCAGAACCAGCAGCACTCAAGAACTAGTTAAATATGCACATTTCTGGGATTCTACCTCAGACTTACTGAATCAGAAATTCTGGAGGCCCAGCCATCTATGCTTTAACAAGCCTTCTAAGTACTGTCCTTACCCAAGTAGTCAAAATGGACTTACCACCATTTCCATGTTCTAGATCATGGAAAGGTAGGAGAGAAGAAATGAAAGAGAAATCATTTCCTTTCAAGGAAGTAAAAGGGAAATTGCAAACGTTGCCCATTCTGTTCACTCTCCCTTGGCAAGATGCGTGGTCAAAACGACACAACCAGCTGCAAGGCAAATGCAGTCTCCAACAGCATAGTTATGGCTAACTGGAGGAACTGGGCAGGGCGTGGGTTCTATTAAAAGGAAGAATAGACATTGGGAAAGGGGGGCAATTAGAAGTCTCTACAACAATATTTAAAAGGAAATGGATTCAGTCTCCCACCCCCGACACAGAGGAAACTCAGTATCACTGGTACCTCTCAGAGGTTGCATTTTTCCCTTGACACTTGTAGATTTGATTTCCTCCTTCCCCTAAGTAATTATCTTACTCAAGTCAATACTCCCCTAGTACCTTTCCTTCATTTCCCCCAAAACCCTTACATGAGGGTAGTTACCTGGAACAATGACAATAAAGGGATATTACTACCCAGCAGATCATTTAAAATCAAATCTGAGACCCCTTTGTTCTAAAGACCCCCTTACCCCTTCCAACCAGAACCTCACCCCTGGTCAACTTTCTTACCCTTCCCATCTCTGAGTTCCTTATCCCTCACTTCTGAACTGCCCATGGGAATCTAAAATGGCTGCCAGCTCCTTTTAAAGAGAAATCATTCTTGTCTCCACTACACCAGCAGGGGCAAGGAGGCAGGGTGAGCAGGAACACTCTCTCATTCCTGAAGAAGCTAATAGCAAATTTTTCTAAACAAAAGCAAATCTCATCCTTTCTTACCAGGTTTAAAACAATACAATTTTTTCCTCCACCCAGAAATAGGCCATGGTGCCACTCTGCATTTAAGTCAATCAAATCAAAAAGTCTTAGAAGAAGGGATTATGTAATTGTCTCAGAGGTTAGTTTTCTATTATTTAAAATGGGTTCTTCAAAACTAAATCTTAAGTATGAAATAGCACTATTTTTGAAGCATTATTTCTAGATAAGAATTCTCTCCTCTGCTCTTAATTAAGGTTGTTTCCCTTAATTACCAGAGAGGAGAAATGTTATTTGAAATCTTAAAAGTAGATGGTTAAAAAGTTGAAACAGTACAAGTAAGTAAAAAATCAAAAAGAAAAATCTCCCTCCCTATTCTATTTCTTCCCAAAGGTTACCTTGTTAGCAAGTGCTTGTGCATCCTTCCAGGGGAAATAAAGTGCTTATTATAATGATGAATATGTCTAAGAATTTATTGAATGCTTAACCCATGCTAGCCACTGTACTAAGCATTTTGCATATAAGCCTATAATCCTCCCAACAACCCTATGATATGAGTACTATTATTCTTAGCCCTGATTTTATAGGTGAGGAAGCTGAGGCCCAGGGAGAGACTTAGGCAACTCACCCAATGTCACACACTAAGCAGTAGAGGTAAGAATCAGCCCAGACAGACAGACTCCAGAGCCCAAGCTCTTCAGCACCATGCTTAGTGGGATCTTCTCCACCCAGTGAACCATACATTTCTCAAAGTAAAGCCATTCAGCCACTTACTCAAAGGATTCCAAGATATCTGCTCAAGAAATCTCTCCCTCTCATCTATGCATAGCATTCCTAATTTGTTCCCTGCCCAAGAACTAAAAATATATATTTAAAAGAAAAATACAAAATGGAAAGAATCTTATGGAAATAGAGATCAGACCCAAGGAAAAGCAAGAGATGGGGTGGAGTGGCTCTTTCCCTCACTTTCCCTGAGTCATCTCTCCTAAGGAAGCGCTGGTATGAGCATTTCCAGGGAAACAGATGGAAGAAGGAGGGAACAGAAGCGGGAAGTGGGTTCTTTCAGCCTACAAGAGAAGCTGGTGGGGCATCTCCCAGGGAAGTTCCATCTGGGGAGAAAAGGTGGCTCCACAGAGGTGTCTTGGTTCCAGATCCCAAAAAAAGGACTTAGACTGAGCAGAGTCAAAGCGAATTTGCACCAGTGTTTAAAAGGCAAGGAAGACTTTATTCAAGACTGTTGCAAGAAGGAGAGAGATGAACTCAACTGCTGAAACAAAAAGGCAGGAGAGGTGTTGAGTACTGGGGTGAATTCATGCAAATGTATGGGAGGGCCTTAGAGGAGGTTAGCGATGGGATAAATCTGAGTTTGCTAACTGACGCTTATCACAGTTAGTCTTCTATGTTCCCACCAAGACTGGGAGATGGGGGTACTATCTTTCTTGATGACTATATATCAAAGGGATGGTATCATCAGTCCTAGAAAAAGACATTTAGATTGAGCAAATGAGTAATTGTAAGCAACTTACTGGCTTATAAAACTGACTGGCAGCAGGGACAAGAGTTACATCTCAAAGGAGCAGAGAAAGAATTTACAATTAAGTTTTCTAAAGTAAATGCTCTAATCAAATGCACATCTGGGACCTAGAATCCTCAGGAAGGTTGTCTACAGCAAGCTGAGAGGACCTGAAACCCACCTTGGTTGGCAGGCTCCTGTTCAGTGACTAGGGTCTTCTGGATGTTTTGCGGGCTGGCCCTGAAGCCCAGATCTGCAATATTCCCTCTGTGCCCACTGAAGCAGTTCAAAGTTGATTTTTTCCTTTTGTTGTAAAATTAGCCCCTGTTTTTGGAATGTGATCCCCCCCCAACCTTTAGCTTTGGCTTCCTTCCCACTCCTTTGGCATCTAAACTATTAGGGTTTTGAAAATCATTTCATTTAAAGAGACAGAATGGAATAGTGAAGCTTTCATAATCAGTTCTCTGTACTGCACCAATTTAGCTGACGTGGCATTTTTTAAATGCTGCTTTGCTTCCTGCAGAGGCAAGATAGCGACCATTTAAACAAGGCTGTTGCTAGTGGGCTTTCTTCTACTTAATTCCAGGCAGCTTTCACGTGGATGGTTTAGGTATCATTCTACTCAGAGACAAGACTCTCCAATGGGAGACCCTCAGCTAGAAAGATGCTGAAACAGTGTCAACAGCAATTCATGCAAAAAGGAGAAGAAATTCTACTTAAGGCAATACTAGGAGCACAGTTCACAGCCTTGAAGCTTATTAAATTCCTTTCTGCTGGGATAGAAAGTTCTGAAACTGTCCCCAAGAAAATTTTATAAAATCAATGGATAAAAAATAATTTTCAACTAGGCTTATAACACAACCCACAGTTATCATGAAGCCAGTTTGCTCTTTGGCCCACCTGTGGCTCATCACTGCTTACTACCCCAGGATGTATAGCCCTTGTCACAAGACTGTTCTTTTATTGTTCTACAAATGAAACCTAAGGCGTTGTGAGATAATAAGCTTTCCACTGAGTTTCTCCATTAGGCTCTACATACCCACAAAACTACCCATGCCAGCTGGCCAGAAGGGCCCAGCAAAAAGCCAGCTCATAAAAAAAAATAATGACTTCATCCTCCTTACCCTGACTAATCGGTGACCTCAAATTTTCCAGACTCTTACCCTCCATGATCCCCTTAAAAACTCTGGCCCAGCACTTTGCAAGGGCGAGCAGGCAGATCACGTGAGGTCAGGAGTTCAAGACCAGCTTTGCCAACGTGGTGAACCTTCATCTCTACTTAAAATACCAAATTTAGACAGGCATTGTGGCACGCACCTGTAGTCCCAGCTACTCAGGAGGCTGAGGCAGGAGAATTGCTTGAACCTGGGAGGCAAAGGTTACAGTGAACTGAGATGGCGTTGCTGCACTACTGTCTGGGCAACAGAGCAAGACTCCATCTTAAAAAAAAAAAAACAAAAAAAAAACAAAAAAAAAAAACCTCTTGCCCAGAATCCTTTGACAAAATGGATTTGAGGCTGTAGCAATTAGTGACAAGTCAGCCAGGAACCACATGCCTTCTGTGCATTTGCCTACATACCTGGGCCCCCTTGCCTTTAGGGCAGACCCAGAGACGAGCCCACTGCTTAGTTCTGCTGAACTAAGAGCCATTCCCAGGGTCTGCCCTATTGGCAGGATGGTGTCGACCTTCAGCGCATAACCTTGCCTGTAGCAGAAAAACAGTTTCTGGTCTCTGGAGACATCTCTGGTGCGCTTTCTCTGTGCAACCAGCACCCCCTTTTCTTCTCCTGATTAGTAGGCCTCTTTGGAGGTCTCATCGACCCTCCCTAAGCTGTAAGTAGGGTCTTGCATGAGGGGATCTCCTCTCAAGTGGAAAAAGAAAATAAAGATCACTGCTTGGAAATAATACTCTTGGTTTTTGGAAATCTAAAAGTTAATATTAAAAGGCCCTTTGTCTTTGTCTCAATTACGTGTGTTTGTATTTGTCGGGGGAATCCCTGAAAGAACTGATGGTGAAAGCTCAGCAGGCCTAGCTCAGGGAACTCTCCTAGTTTGGTCAGCCACATTCAGCGAGCCCTGAAGGAGCTGTTGGCAGAAACTCAGTAGGCCTAACTCTGGGTGACCATCCACTCTTCTATCTTGCCCAGAAACTATCCATTGAATTCCCAGTCAGAGGTCATTTCTCCCCACCTTGAGTGGATCAAAGGTGACGGGGCGAATAGGGGAGCCTTGCCAGGTCAATACTTGGATGCTGAGCAGGGTAACTAGTGCCTATGTTTTGTTACATGTATATTGCTCCAGCTGGAATGGGAAACGTTAATTCACTTCCTCTACACAACCTGTAGGGCTGCCTGTGATCCCATGAATCAAAAAAGAATGATCTTTCCTTATAACCCAGCTTGGCCCCAATACCTGCTGGATTCAGAAAAATGGTAGTCACTCAATGGTCCCCTTACTTATAATACCATCCTACAGCTATATTTATTTTGTAAAAAGAAAAAGGAAGGGGAGATAAAATCCCATGTATATCATGTTTTGTGTTGCTTTGACAAAATAGACAAATACAGAAAAAAATACAAAGTCATGATTCAACAACAACAACAAAAAACCTGTTTTGATTAGTCACAAAAAAATAATAATAATGCCATGATGGTTGAATTAAATAAACCTAGAGCTCCCCCTCCTCCATCTTATGGAGGAGCCACAGCAGCACTACTGACACCTGAGCCACAGTCCTCACCCCCCCCACAAGAGTTCATCAATCCAGGACAACAGAAGTGGTCTCCCCTTCTCACACCTGACAAGGAACTCAATTTGGCCAGAGCACCACTCTGGCTCCAGAAGGACAATTTCCTCTAGGACAAGTACCTATAAAATGTATTGATACTGTCACAGTCCAGCCTATGGAATTTATAATTTATTCTCTCTTCTCCACCTCAGACCTGCTTAATAATATGCCACTTTTCAAGAAGATCTAAAGTGAAAACAAAATCTATTCTCCTCTGTATGTGCCACCCACAACCCCACCTAGACAGATGTTCAAATTTTACTTAATCTTTATTGACTTTAGAGCAGCAAACAATGATTTTAAATAAAGCTAAGAAAAAGCTGACCATATACACATGGAGTCTCCCAGTAATCCAATAAGGGCTGCTGCCCAGGTTCAAACATTATTGAGACTACATTCTGTCAAGCAAAAAATTCAGTAAGGTTCAGGAGTAGAAGCCTAATGAGGGTACCTCAGAATTGTTAAAACAAATCTTTGAGGATTTCAGACAATACACAAATATTGACACAAAGCCACAAAAACATTTTAAAATAGGAAACATAATGTGTATCAAAGTGCCCCAGATAATGAGAAAAGGTTACAAAAATTAGAGGAGGCTTTGAACATATCCTTGTCTCAATTAGTAAAAATTACTTTCAAGGTATCGATGTTTTAAAAAGATAAAAACAACAAAGAAAAAAAATTAGGCCAACTGAATAACTGCAACTCTAACCCAAGGAGTCCCTATGCCTCAATAAGGGCCCTTCTTGGACACACAGTCTAAGACCACCTGGGCCTCCAAACCGCCAATAAAAAAGAATATTCCACTGCAGGTCCCAAGCAGTCTGCCTATAGCAAACAGGAGGGCCACTGGAAAAAAAATTGTCCATGCCTTAGAAAGCCTAATGTTAGAAAGAGTCAGCCTCTGCCCACTAAACATCTGAGATAACTAGGGGGTTTGAGACAGATATCCCAAAAAAGGATCAAGAATAATGGGGCCCAGGGCTCCTCCCAACCCAAATGACACCCTCCATATTTCCCATATACAGCCCCAGGTCATGATGATGGTGGAAAAATCAGCTTTCATACTTTTAAATAGACACTGGTACCACCAATTCAATATTAAATACCCAGTTGTCTCAACTTTCTTCAAAAACTGTAAAGATGACTGGGGTGTCGAGAAAAGTACAGACAAGATCATTCTTCCAACCTTCAGACTATCAAATAAGACAAGCTCTTTTAAAACACAGTTTTCCATACATGCCTAAATGTGCTTTCCGTCTATTGGGGCGAGACCTCTTAACCAAACTAAATGCTACAGTTACCCTTTCTCCAGGACAGTTGACCATCCTGATGTCTCCAAAACAAGCATATACTCTACAGGCTGAATTGTTACGATCAGAGGCCCTTAAAAACATCCTCATCCCTGAAGAAGTACTCTAAGAGGTGACTTCAGAAACATGAGTAGTAAAATTCCAGGAAAAACAAAAACTACAGCTGCTCTACAAGTCCAGGTTCATGCAGGAGTAACACTGCCAAATCTAAAGCAATATTCCTTGAGAGAACGGGCATGGGCTCAGCCTCTGATAATGGCCTTTCTACAATATAGACTCTCTAGACCTTGTTGGTCCCAAGTAACATGCCCATCTTGCCAGTACAAAAACCAAACTAAGGAATATGTGTTTATACAGGATTTAAGGTCCATGAACCAAATCATCAAAAACATCCATCTGGCAGTTCCCAATCCTTACACACTACTCACAACTCTAATCAGTTAGTTTTGCTCATTTTCAGTCTTACACCTAAAAAGGTGTCTTCTTCTGTACTCCTCGAGTCCAGAGTCCCAAGAACTATTTGCCTTTCAATAAGAAGACTTTGACACTAAAGTTAAACGGTATTGCTACACAATACTTCCCCGAGGCTTTAAAAACTCACCAATCATGTTGAGAAAAATACTTCTTAAAGACCTTCAAGAAGTCAATTTTAAAATGAGATTTTTGTTACAGTGTGTTGAGGACATATTAGTAGCCAACAGAAACCCTGACCAGAATACTACACCTGACTAGATGCAGATGTAAGGTATCCAAGAAAAGATCCAGATCTCAAAACCCTTCAGTGAGGGATTTTAGACTTAAACTTTCTCAGGGACAGAAAAAATCTACTTCCAGACTGGAGAAAAGCTCTTTTCATTGTGGCCAGACCCACAACACGGTGACACTGTGAGGGTTTTTAAGTATGACTGGATTTTGCCATATTTAGTTTCCTAATTTTGGCCTTATAGCAAAACTTCTCTATGAAGCCACCCCTCCCTCTGTCCCCCGGCCAAGAAAAAGACACTGAACCCCTGGAGTAGACTGGAAAATGTCAAAAGACCTTTCTAACCATTAAAAAAATATATATTAACAGCTCCAGCGTTGAGATTCCCTAACCTAAGAAAACTGTTTGACTTGTTCATACACAAGAGACAAGAAATGAGTTTAGGGGTGTTAATGCAAGACTTACAAAATATCAAGAGGTCTGTAGCCTACTTTGCAAAACAACTAGACATTGTCACAAGGGATTGACCTTCTTGCCTCCGAGCCACTGCCACCATTTGTCATCTTCTCCAGGAGACAATAAAGTCCACATTGGGTCCACCTACCCTAGTACACAGCCCACAATCTGTACTCCCTTTGTTATAACAGAAGGTGGGGCTACTGGTTACTTCTAAACGGTTAGACATCTATCATGCCGTCCTCCTGAAAAATCCTAATGTTACTTTAAAAATTATCTTCACTCCAAACCCCACTACCTTCCCTCCCCTAACCACGGCTGAACCTATACATGATTACTTAAAAATTATTAAGCAACTTGTGTATTTCTCCTGCAGATCCTCCTTACCTGAAAACGCAGGGTGGTTTTCTACCAACACCGTGGGGCACATCTGCCATCTAGTGGTAACACTAAAAATGACAAAGCCTACTTTTCTCATGGGAATTCGGCACATGTGTTTGATATTCAGTCTTAGGAAAAGATTCAATTCTCATTTAGTAGTGATAAGTAATTAAGTCAATTTTATAAAAGTCATTTGACCTTAGCAAGTTTTTTTTCAAATTTTTCACCAACCCAACCAACACTATTCTAGATTGTTGACATTTTTCACTCTCTTAGGTTCATAGGCTCACTTTCTGGTATCATTGCTAGAAAGAACATTAGGCCCTCATGGAATTTTCCCTCCTCATTTTACAGAAAAGGAAATCTGTCTCTGGACCAAGGCCACTCTTTTTCATCAACAATACCATTCTACTTTCTAGAAATGTCCTACCAAGAGGCTCTGAAGCTAGCATCCAGATCTGCATTAAGAGACAAGTCAAACGAAGCAACATTTGAGGTCAGAATCTCCAAAAGTCATCTTTGGCATGATTTAATAGTGCAGTGCCATTAAACCTCCCCATGTAACTGGTGAGGTGTAAACTCAGTCCACTCCTTAGAGGTCCACTTCCGTAAGAAGCTCCTTGCTTTGAGATTTCATACACCGCCCACCAGATCCATCCTGTATCTGTGGGTGTTTTTACAAGCTGCATTACGGATTGACAGGCCATTCCTGACACCAGTCAGCCATCAGTCATCTGAAGCTGGACATCACGGTCAGTTGAAGTTCTGAATTAACAACTGTTGAGTCTGAGTGATGGGTACATGCAGGTTCATTGCTCTACTCACCCTACTTTCGTGTATATATCAAACTCTGTCTAATAAAAACTTTAAAAGAAAAAAAGAGGGGGCCTTTGCCACCAAGAAAAGGAAAAGGATGAATTTCCCCCAGCCCCAACAATCAGTACTAATCAGAGGTATTAGTTGTTTCAAACTCAGGCTACACATTAACATCTTTTTAAATATATCAGTCACAGGTGTGGTAGCTCATGCCTGTAATCCCAATACTTTGGGAGGCCGAGGTGAGAGGATCTCTTGAGGTCAGGAGTTTGAGACTAGCCTAAACAACATAGCCAGACCCTGTCTCTACAGAAAATTTAAAAGTTAGCTGGGTGTGGTGGCTCCCACCTATAGTCCCAGCTACTCAGGAGGCTGAGGCAGGAGGATCCCTGGAGCCCAGGAGTTCAAGGCTGCAGTGAGCTGTGACTGCAACACTGCGCTCCAGCCTGGGCAACACAGTGAGACCCTGTTTCAAAACATAAGTAAATAAATAAAACGTAAAATTGTTAAATATCAATCCCAATCATAGGCCTTACTCTAGACTGATCAAATCTGAATTTGGGGGAATTGAGCCCAAGCACAGGATTTTTAAGGGTCTCTAAGGGATTCTAATGTTGAGCCACGGTTGACAACCACAGATAAATATAATCTTAACTCCTTGTTGCTTTTCATGCCCTGTTTGGATGTTTTAACAATTAAAAATCTGGCAGGAAACAGAACTCACCCTGTATGGGACTAACCATAGAAATGTAGACAGGATAAAAGAATGAACAGGCACCCAGCAGGAAGCCATTAATTTCCCTGGAGATGAAGGGCTCAGCGATAGCAGCGTTACCAGAGTCTAGTGAGGGCAGAAGTTGTGAAAGAACCCTAGTCCTGGATGTGACAAGGGGCCACAGCAAGGAAGCAGCAGTGACAAGTGCCGTGACCTCCCTCTTCTCCACCATCCAGGCCACCAGAGAAGCCTGGAGTGATGCGCCCTCTGGGAGTAGACCCTCCAGGACAGCACAGAGCACGGTAGAAACTGGCCAAGTGTACACAAGGGGTGGTGTCACACAGTACACAAGGGGCAGTGTCACACAGGCTTAAAAGAGTCAATGCAGGTGCCAAAATTCCAACCATTTCCTGCTGCCCACCTGGCCTGGCCTGCCTAATGCCTAGCTTTGGACCTCCTCCTTGCCCGCTGGTGATTGGGGGAACCACTGAATCACTTGCTAGGACTCACCAATGAGGAAGCACTCAGAGGCTGGTCTCAGGATTGGCCTTTCTGTTCTGCAGAAACTATGCATCAATCACAACGAATTTAAGTCAGCTGTCTAGAGGAAATGCAGAATCCCATGTCGTTTCACCAGCAGAAGATCAGCCTCTGATTTCGATTTCCCTTTTCTGGACATTCTTTAAATAAAAATAAAAAATAAAAAAGAACAGATTGTGCAGTATTGCTTTCAAAGCGTGTGTCTATAAATGCAGTATGATATCTCATTATTTGATCTGGAATGGTCGAGGGACATCATCTAGCCTATCCCACTCATTTTACTATAAACAAACTAAGACCAGAGAGGTGGAGTGACTTGCCTAAAGTAACCCATCTGCTGAGGAGCACGGTCCAAATATTCTGATTCCCAGCCCAGAGCTTTCCTCCCTGTACCATGCTGCTTCTTAAGGTGTTGTCTTCTCCACCGGTCAAAATTGGACCATTAGACCCTGGGGCGGCGACAGAATGTGAGTACTTGCCACTTACATTTTACCCTTTGTCTCTAGATGTGACTTCCCAGATTATTTCGTAGCAATTACTTGGTCTGTCTCAGACAACAGAGCTTTTAAGGCTGAGAAAGGAAGTAAATGCCAAAAAGCTTCTGCTGGCTTGCCTGAGAGATGCCGGATCCAGAAGGCAGGTGCTGAGTGGGCCACCTAAGGCAGCACCAAGTTGTCCCTGGCAGTCGTGCCTGGGAAGGAAGCAGGCTTCATTAGCTTCTTGATAAAAATCTAGCCCGCCCCCGAAATCGTTGCTTCTGGGATTCACTCAGCCTGCAGGCCTGGGAGCTGCATCCCAGAAGCTGGCCTGACTACTGCAGAAATCGGCCAAGTCGGCTATAATCTTCTTCTCTGCCCCTATCCCTTCCCTCACCCCTGCATAACCCTGACAGGACCCCTGTGGCAGGATGAGGGCTTATGCAAGGCCCTGTTCCCCCTTGAATTGGGAGCCTCTGTCTTCAGCTGGGCACAGGTGTTGGGAGACACAGAAGTGGCAGATCCCATGGCCCAGAGATGCTTTCCCCCACTCGGGTGAAAGGCAGGCAGGGGCGGACCAATGGCTCAGGGCAGTTCTTCTAAAATAAGATGGGCTGGGACACTTGAGTGGGAGGTCCAACCACAGATGAGAGGGAAGACCAGAGATGCCACCGAGTTCCTTGCAGCTCAGAGAGCCAGAGATGCCACTGAGTTCCTTGCAGCTCAGAGAGCCATATCCTAGAGGGGGGCACCAACGACAGCTCCCTGCAGCCCACATCACTGAATTGTCTACCACAATCCTGTCAGCTCCCTTCTAAGCACATCACAATTTGGAATTATGAATTCAATTGTTTGTGTACTTATTAATTATCTGTCTCCCTCACCTGACTACTTTCCGGGAGGTCAAGGATTGCTGTGCCTGGTGCCCAGGACAGAACCTTATACTTAGTAAGCACTCAAATAAAGATCTGTTGGAATTGTTAAATAAATGGTTGGCTCTATGAAACATCTTTATGCCTAAAAAGGGGCAAACCACTTGCAGAGGCAAACAAACTCTTGCATTTGTAAGATGTACGGATTGCAGTACATTCTTGTGCCTCCACATCTTGCCTAACTGGAACTCCACTCTGCCCCATAAGATGATAATAACAACAGTTAGCATCTGTATAGAGCTTCACTGATCTGAAAGCCCTTCCATATCCATTATTTCATACTCACAAATACTCTTAGTTTTTTTAACTATTATTTTTTAAATGGAGAAATCACTGCTTAAATAAGGTAAATGACTTACCAAAAATAACTGCATTAATAAGAAACACTTACTCTCCTTCCAAATTCAGTGCTCTTCCCGCTACCCCTATCATAATCCTAGTTCTGAACATACACCGAGGACAGGTACTATTGTCCCATTTTTGCAGAAGCTAAATAGGGGCTTTGAGAAAATACTTTGCTAGTCACAGTGGCCTAGGGCAAGAACCAATACTCCTTAGATCAAAGGATTCAAAAGGAGAAAAAGGGAAATTGAAGACTAAAGAGGCATATCATCTTCCCCCGGTAGAGAAAGAGGAGAAAAGCAAAGGAGAGAAAAGAAATAGAGGAAAAGGGAGGGTTTCTGGCCCTGTGACTAAACAATGATTCAAATGGCAACTAATCCTCCATGCTGTCGCAGATAAAGAAGATGTGCGCTGGTCACTGGGAAACAGCAGTGCCCTCCACTGGGAACTCATTTTTGCTGCTACTATACTTCTTTGTACTCACAGAATCTTTTTCTTTGGAAGGGCAAAGTGCTTGACATATAATAAAACTATCGTTGTTATTAATAATGCCAACACTCTGATTTGCATAAACTAAGTCCTAAGACTTTAAGGCCTTCCTCACATGTTGTCTAATACTCCCTTAGAATTCGCATAAGCAAAACACTCCCAAGGTGCTCTGTAAATACATTTAAAAGTTCTTTAAAACATTTAAACACATTTCTGCCTTACCAGTACCCTCTTTCCCCATCCCAGTTTAGCACATTTCCGTTTTGATTTTCTGTCTTTGAAACACCAATTTTCCAAATGGAAATCTTAAAAAGCAACTGTAAACCTCTCATCTCTGGCAAAATTCTTGCTTCCTTTTTAAGCCTTTGTTGTAAGTGTCATCTTCTCTCCCCACGGCTTCGAAAGTAGCACAGGACTCACCCTACTCCACCCCACCCTCTCTTTGCTATCCTTTCCTTTCCTGATGTAAGTAAAGGATGGAAACAATGGTTGACATTCATCAAGTACCTGCTCTACCCCTGTCAGTGTGCTCATTGCTTTACATACATTGTCTTATTTATTCCTTGTGGTAGAGACTTCTAGTTGTCTCCCAGTATCCACAGTAATCGAAATTTTAGCTGGGCATACAGCCATCCAGAGTAAAAACTATATTTCTCAGCCTCCCTCACAGCTAGGTGTGGCCCATAAGTAAAAGTATCCTGTGGAAGTTTCCAGAAAAACAATGCCATCCTTAAGCATATTTTCTTCTCTCCTGCCTTCAAAGATTCTCACGAATCTTTATAGTGAAAGAATCTAAAGCGTAATCCACTGATAACCTCCACTTTGATTTTTTTCCAGTGATGGTTCAGAGATTACTCACTATTCCTTGATTTCTCTATCTCACCCTTTATACATTGATGGTCTTTGTTCTCTCCTTCTTAGGTAAGCCAATCTTAACTTAAAGGAAAGAAGTCTACCAATTTCAAACAGGCTAGAATAATTTTTCTCTTGCCCTCTTCTTTCTGGACGCTGCAGATCCTCCCCTTCTCTCTCTTTTTTCTAATTCATACATAACACCACTATTCACCAGAACCCTTCAGCCTCCCAGAAGAGACAGCCAGGATAGAATCCCTGTGAGTCCTCCTACATCTGCATCTGCTGACACCACCCATACACCCCCTTTCCTCTGTTCCATTTCTTCTCAGAACTTATCTCCTGGCCTACATTATTTTACCCACCTCACATGTCCTCTTCTCTCATGACTGCTGTAGCAATACTGGCTTCTTCCATAACCCTCATTAGATTAAGACAAATATTTATTATTATTACCATCTTACCAAGGGGAAAATGGAAGAAGAGAGAGATGTGGGGATTTGCCCAAGGTTACACAAAAGATGGCAGGTAACACCATATGTTTGGATTCCACTCCAGGATCCTACATCTTCCCTTACATTCCTTTTTTCTCACAAACAGCCTCCTAGGTTCCCCGAAGGCCATCCAAAAGGTAGAAACTCTGACTTTCATTTGTACACACATATATAGTGACTTTTCCATGGTCCCTCACCAAGTTTGCACTGAAATGGTGGTCTTCACTATACCAGCCCTATGCTCTATTACAATCTGATAACAGAGAGTCAAGTCTATTTATAAAGACGGCAGCTTATGGAACTCCAGGTGTGAGGAGGAGATGGATACAGTTTTAAACAGTGGGTCCCTCAATACTAGAGAAGACGCACCCATGAAAATTCATGGGAACCCATGTGTTGGAGAAAAAAGAGCCTTGGCCTGAGCCTTACCAGTCACCAGCTCAGCAGAAGACAAAGAGCTCAGGACGCAATACTAAATAATCTGTGTGGCCTTGAACAAGGCCCTTCCCTTCTCTGGAAAGTGCTTTCATCCTCAGCATCACAATCTACTGAGACCAAGCACTCAGGCCCTCAAGGGATGCTGAGTATCATTCAGAAGCTGCAACGGCAGCAAGAAGGCATCCTTTACACATGGAGGTGGAGACTCAGGGGCTAGTGTATTTCGTTTTACTCAGCCTAGATTTGTGAAGTAAGAAGAAGTGGATGGAAACAGAGAAGTTTCTACTTCATAAGGTTAAGTGTCTTAAATGAACCCCTGGTTTTTGTCACCCACAATAGGTCCTAAATATTTGATAATCAAAAGAAAAAAATGAGTAAAATGGGAGAGGGGCCAGGAAGAATTTGACCAGATACCCCATATTAGGTAAGATCGCTCCAGATTCAATCTTGATATTTGTGGCTACATCATCAGTTCCAGATACCCAAAAGGCTGAAACTGGAGAACAGCAGATTTTCCTTATTTCACATGGTTTCACACCTTGCATTTTAAGTGCATTTTCATGCATTATCCTATTTATTGTTATACCAAAAAATAACCAACAAAGAAGGTCACAAAAATCATCATTGTATTATGAAAGACCTGATTCTCAGAAATATTCAAGTAGCAGATTCCACATATTCTGACCCCGAACCTGTGCTTGTTCCAGGATCAGATACACAAGAAATTGGACACTGTAGGGCAGTCACCTACAGAGGGATTGAACCATCCAACATTATACAGTGAAGAAGTGCATAACCCACCATTGATTTCCATTTTTTTGGACAAGGATGCTAGACATATAACCCTCATTATTGGCCCCCTGGATGGCCCAAGGCAGCACAGCAATGCAGTTGAAAAAGGGACATGCAAATGAGTGTGTCTAAGAGATGGCTAAGAGTGATGAAGATAGTGATGAAGTGATGAACATAACTGCAATAGGTAGTTATGTTTCCAACTCGGTAAGGCAGGGGAGAAGAAAGAGCTGAAAATTAACATTTCTTGAGTAGCTACTATGTGCCCAGTTCTGAGAACATACTTTGTATACATTATGTCTTAAATACCCACAACAGTGCTCCATAGTCAATAGCATTAAGCTATTTAACAGATAAGGAAACAGAAGCTCAGGGGGTGACCTCACTTTTCTGAAGAAGACAGAAAAACCATTGCTGAAATTCAGGTTCATAGGGCTCCCCAACCCATCCTCTTTGTACTCTTTACTCTGCCAAATTGTAAGAGTATTACCAAAGTTGTTATAAGGTTATTGCCAAAGTACCAGGGCCATCACAGAGATAGAGAAATAGCATAAAATGGAGTTATTTTTGTAGGGGACTCTGTCAGTTGTCTACCTGCCCTCCATTCCCTTCTTCCTTTTTCCTAAAGGAGCCCCAATTTTGTTCAACTATCCATCATTTTCTCATGTAGCACATGTGACTCAGGAAGATATACTCCATCTCCAGCTCTGGATTTGATTCATGATTAGTCTAAACAAATCAACGATTGCATTTTCCTGGTGATTCTTACCGATCAGAGTGAGCATATGACCAAAATTTACCCAATAAGATTAAATGGAAGAAATTACATTCATATTTGAGGAATAATTTCTCCCTTTCTCTTCCCTCTCTCTTCCCTCATGTCTCTATCTTCCTCTTCCTCTTTCTTTCTCTCCTTCCTTCTCTCTCTCTCTCTCCCCTAATGGATTAAATCAAGGGTATGATTTTTCCCAATCTCTTTTGGCAGCTATCTGTGACTAGAAGAATTAGTTAGAAGGTGAACCCATGTACAGATGATATGACACAGATGTGGAGATAATCTGGCTTCTTGCTATTTCTGATGCACTGAGCCAATCAACTCTGAAGTTTGCCCTACTTATGGACTTGCTGCTCTATAAGATGATAAATGTCCTATTTGTTTAAGCCAGTTTGGATAATAATTTATGTTACTTGCAGCCAAAATCCTTTTTTTATTTATTTTATAAGCATTTTATTTATCTCCTTATTCAAAAATCTCAGCAGGATCACATTCTTCCAGAATAAAACATTCTCATCAATACTTAGAACACTGAATAGAGTGACGATACAGTGTAATACAATAAATAATAAGTTAAAGAAAAGATCCCTGATGTAACTTTTTCCTATAAAGTAACTTTTTTTTTTACAATTGTGCCATTTGCTGAACATATTTTATGGGTTTAAATAGAAGCTGTTGACCTCTCTTACCCCAATAATGTTCACTCACTACCTAATCAAAACCCTCTATGCAATTCCTCACATTTGTTTCTTCCTAGAATTTATAATTTATTTCTTCTGTATGGTGGCTCGAAGAAGAGATTCTTTTTTTAATTATTATTATACTTTAAGTTGTAGGGTACATGTGCATAACATGCAGGTTTGTTACATATGTATACTTGTGCCATGTTGGCGTGCTGCACCCATCAACTCGTCAGCACCCATCAACTCGTCATTTACATCAGGTATAACTCCCAATGCAATCCCTCCCCTCTCCCCCCTCCCTATGATAGGCCCCGGTGTGTGATGTTCCCCTTCCCGAGTCCAAGTGATCTCAATGTTCAGTTCCCACCTATGAGTGAGAACATGCGGTATTTGGTTTTCTGTTCTTGCAATAGTTTGCTGAGAATGATGGTTTCCAGCTGCATCCATGTCCCTACAAAGGACACAAACTCATCCTTTTTTATGGCACTTGCAGCCAAAATCCTTCTAACTGATAGCTTGTTTTACATCTTATATCTTTACCCAAAAAAACTGATTCAAGTTGGATGGGGGTGGCTAATGGAAATGAGAGTTTGACTCACTAATACTTGCCCTATAATTGACTACAGATGATTCTCAATTTACATTCAAGTTATATGCCAATAAATCCATTGTAAGGTGAAAATATTATAAGTCTAAAATGAATTTAATACACCTGAACTACTAAACATTATAGCTTAGCCTAGCCTAACTTAAACATGCTCAAATTTGGGCTCAAGGTGGGCAAAATCATCTAATATGAAGACTATTTTATAGTAAAGTGTTGAATATTTCATGTAATTTACTGGATACTGTACTGAAAATGGAAAAGCAGAATGGTTGTAATGGTACTTAAAGTACGGTTTCTACTGAATGTGTATTGCTTTTGCACCATCATAAAGTCAAAAAATTGGAAGTGAAACCATCGTAAGTCAGGGACTGTCTGTAAAGTTGTACTCATCAACATTGAGCACTGCTGCAGCACCATGGACAGCATCTCTCTGACCTCTTGCTTTCTAGACGCCTCTTGCATTTCCTGATGTCTTCCTAGTAACTTTGGATTTTAAGTAAAAAGGAACAAGACTCATGCCATATAGTCATGTGGCCTATGAGTGGTTTCAATTAAGCAATTAGAGGCTGAGATGAAGCCCGTGGTGAATTTGGAAAATCCTCTCACTTCATGGTTGTGTAAAACAGAGGTTTGGCTCAGCAGAAAAGAAGCTGCTGAGTGAGTGTATAAGAAGAGTAAGACCACACCCCCAACGGTGTGGATTAGTGTGCATGGGGATTTTTTGTTATCCATTTTGTAGGTTCAGGAATGCTTTCAAATGAGTAAAAGAGAGAGAAAAGAATAATGGAAGAAAAAGCCTTCCAGTATAGGAAGAGTCCAAGTGAATGTGTCTAAGAGCTGGCCAAGAGTGCTGAAGGGGGCCCAGGAGCTAAAGGACTGTGACTCTCTGAGCACTTTTGATAACCTGAAGGCTTTGGGATCTCCCAGAAGAGAAAAACTATCCCCATGAAAGCACCAGATAGGCAAGGTCTGGGAGTGCACCAGTGTTTTACAGACATTTCCAACAACAGTGGCAGCATAGAGGCACTTCTTTCAGCAGTGTGTAGACTGCAAACCACTGCCAGGAAGTTGAGGAGGAAGGAAAGGAAAAAGAAAACAGAGAGAGAGAAAAGCCCACCTTTATGGATACAAATGAGTCACTCTCTGCAGACTCCTACAAAAATCTGAGAGAATTTCAGGACACTAAGTGCTTGCCGTTGTAAGATGGGGGACCCAGAGCTATCAATTTTGGGGTATTGATGGCTATGTGGTCATATTTGAGTTTACATGCTGCTGAATCCCAAGACATCTGGATTGCAATAGTATTCCTAGGGTAACCAACTCATCCCGGTTTTCCTGTAACTTTCCTGATTTTAGCAACAAAAGCCCCACGTCCTGGAAAGCCCCTCAGTCCCAGGCAAGCTAAAATGATTGGCCACCCCCTGAAAATCCCCCTATCCACCCAACTCTTAGACTCAACATGCCCCACATTGGTCGTTCTCTTAGTCTACCTCAAAGTGGTTCAACAAGATCCAACAAAAAATAAAAATTAATGATTCTGACTGCCCTGAGCCTCACTTGAGCTCCTAAAGTTATGTTGTTAGCGTTAGAAATTAAAGTGCATTCTAAGAGGCAGAAACCTGGACCCAAAGAAGTGATAGGAGGAATGGATATCAAGGAGAGGGAAAAATCCTCTGTGTACTAAGTCAACCCTTGCTTACTTTGGAAGCTGTCAAGCACCTAATGAGCAAAAGAAAGGCTAGTTCGAATGTCTCTTAAAAATAAATGAGTCAAGGAATAATTAAAGCCCTTGAATGAGCAATCAGCCCAACTGCCAAAGATGTATAAATCCTTCCTTGATCAACACAGTAAATTGAAATTATCAGCCTTTTGAGGCAAATTACTTTTTTTGAAATTAGTGAAAGTGTCATTAGTGAAAGTGTCATTAGAGTGATGAGGAGCTACAAGAAAAAGGTTACTAAAGCCCTTATTCAGAAAGAAGAGTTCTAAATTTTTTATTCAAAACCACAGTAATTAAATCAACAATATATTTAGTCAACACAGGTATCCTTGAACTATTATGTTGAATATTATAGTCTGTTCCAAGTTATCTTGGAGCAGACAGGTTATACACCAAACCCAATCAAGGAAAATAAAAGTTTATGTGAACCAAATGGTTTGCTATGGTCACCCAAATTCAGTCCTTGGAATCAGCACTAGATAACATCAAATTTGGTCTATTTACGCACTGACTCTGATTTAAAAGCATCCTTTCTTCTATGTTCATTGTAGAATGTATGTTCAGTGAGATTTCATCATTTTAATTGCCCTGTTTGGGATATTCCAATAATTTAGACCACTGATTATCAAACAGAAGTAAATTTGCCTTCCAGGGGATATGTAGCAATACCTGCAGACATTTTTGTCATACCCGGAGAGGGGAACGCTATTGGCATCTAGCAGTTAGAGACCAAGGATACTACCAAATACCCTACAATGTACAAAATAGCTCCCCACAATAAAGAATTGCCCGAACTAAAATGTCAATAGTGCCACTGTTAAGAAACTGATTTAGACATACGCTAATTTGAAGCTCAAATTTGAAAAGCTTTCTTGACAAATGAATGGCACTAGCATAGTAAACAAATATGTTATTTTAATTGATTAATCAGATAACAATATTTGAGAAACTTTCTTGCCTGCTAACATTGAGTGTAACAATGACAATATATTTTTTTCTTTTCCTTAAAGCCAATCTGTCAGGATTTTTAATTGGCTATTTGTGATTATTGTTTCTTCAAAGTATTTACATTATGTATTCATTCCATTTCTTCTTCTTCTTTTTTTTTTTTTTTTTTTTTGAGACAGAGTCTCTCTCTGTTGCCCAGGCTGGAGTGCAGAGGTATGATCTCAGCTCACTGAAACTTCTACCTCCCAGGCTCAGGTGATCCTCCCATCCCAGCCTCCCCAGTAGCTGGAACCACAGGCACACACCACCAAACTTGGCTACTTTTTTGTGTCGTTTTTGTAGAGACAGAGTTTCACTGTGTTGCTCAGGTTGGTCTCAAACTCCTGGGCTCAAGCAATCTACCCAACTTGGCCTAATTTTTTCATACTTGAAACATTTTTAGCTATTAACTGAATTTCTCCATGCCATTGAGCCAATTTACTCAATTAGTGAAGTTATTTATTATTGTAATATAAATTAAACTCCAAGTAGAAAAATAGAGATAGAGATATATGATGCAGTTATGCTAAGTGCTCACTTCAGCATCACATATACTAAAATTGGAGTAATACAGTTATTTTAAAATGACCTAATATACTCATATTTTTTATTTTTAAGCAAATTTCTCCTAAATGAGAACTCAACTAAAGATACAATTTTCATATATTTATATTTTATTTTTTATCTAGTTAACTAACCATCCAGAGTTTTGAAAAAAATAATAATAATAACGAAATAGCCACTGTCTCTTTACTCAAATCTTGGCTTTAGGAGCCAATTTTTTGGCTGAGGTTTAAATACATTCCCTATTTCCAAGCATTCAACATTTATTACCTGGGAGACTCCTTTGTCAACAGAGCACATATCAACTCAGTTACTGGAAGTATGTTAAGATTATATATATTAATTTGCATTTGACAAACATGCCTGCTGAGACACTAGCTAAATGCTCAGCCTGACTTGTATTATCAAAACTCACATAAACAGAAAAGCCAAATCCCCACATGGGGCACAACATGAATTACACGATCCAGTGAGGGTTCCTGAGGGAAATGGCAGCCCAAGAAAAATATATATATATTCTTCCAGGGCAAGTCACAACCTTTGATAGGTCATGTGTTTTTTATCTTACTGGCTTTCTCCAAAGCGGTAAAGGAGTGCCCTTAGAAACAAGAATCATATGTAACTAAAAGCCTGGAGTGTCACTGTCAGAACTTTGAGTTTTGGCATGGCTACTTAACTTGTAGTATATGATCTTCCTTTCACCCCTTGAAAGCAAGAAAATAACTTCAAGAGAGCAAGCCTGGTGTGTGTTAAATTCCCAGATTCTAGTGCCACTCTGTCATGGGGGCTGGGATGTTAAGTGAGACCCATCCCCCCAACTCCCTCCCTCTCCCCCACCCATTCCCGCTTCTCAAAGTTCCTGTTTCAGGGCCTATTACAGACTGGGTCCCAGGAGGGCAGTTTGGCCCAAACTAAAGATCCACAAGTCTCTTTAGCATATTCTTATAGACTTTATTTTGGGAGGGATTTTAGGTTTCCAGAAAAACTGAGCAGAAAGTACAGAGAGTACCTATACACACTGTCTCCCCTGACTCTCATTTCCCCCAAACATTAACATTTTCTGTTGGTGTGGTGCATCTGTTACAACTGATGAACCAATCTTGGTACATTATTACTAATTAAAGATCACAGTTTACCAGGGTTCACTATGTTGTAATTTTTGCCAAATGCATAATGTCATGTATCCACTATTGTCGTATCACACAGAATAGTTTCACTGCTCTAGTAATGACCTATAATCCACCTATTATTCCTTCCCCAACCCCTGGCAACCACTGACATTTTTACTGTTTTTATAGTTGTGCATTTTCTTAAATGTTACATAGTTGAAATTCTCCTATGTGGTGTCTTTTCGGGCTGGATTCTTTTACTTAACAATATGTATTTAAGTTTCTTTCATGTCTTTTTGTAGCTTCATAGTTTTTAATCATTGAATAATATTCCCTTGTATAGAGTTATACAATGGAATAATACAGTGGAATATTTAGTGATTTTAAAATGTATCCATTGTATAGATATTGTTTCTCCATTCAGCTATTGAAGAATACCTTGTTTGCTTCCAAAATGTCACAATTAAGAATAAAACTACTATTAACATTTGTATGCAGTTTTTTTGTGTAAATGTAAATGTTCAAGTCACTTGAGTAACTACCTAGAATCCCAATTGCTGAGTCATATGGTAAGACTACGTTTAGTTTTATAAGAAACTGCCAAGGTGTCTTTCAAAATGGCTTTATTATTTTGCTTTCCCACCAGCAGTAAATGAGAGTTCCTGTTGCTCTACATCTTTACCAGCATTTGGTATCATGAGTCTTTTGGATTTCAGCCATTCTAATAAGTATGTGGTGGTATCTTGTTGTTTTAATTTTCAGTTTCCTGATGACTATAATGCTAAGCATTTTTTTATATGCTTGTTTGCCATCTGTATATTTTCTTTGGTGAAGCAGCTATTGAGTTGTTTTCTTATTGTTGAATTTTCAGAATTATTTGCATATTTTGGATACAAGCCATTATCAGATAGGTGTTTTGCAAATATCTCCTCCCAGTCTGTGACCTGTCTTTTGAATCTCTTAACAGTGCATGAAATTAATTTTTGCAGAGCCAAAATTTTTAATTTTAATGAAAATTAACTGGCCAGGTACTGTGGTTCACACCTGTAATCCTAGCATTTGGGGAGGCCGAGGTGGGTGGATTGCCTGAGCTCAGGAGTTCAAGACCACCCCCTGGACAACATGGTAAAATCTCGTCTCTAGTAAAATACAAAAAATTAGCCAGGCATGGTGGTGGATGCCTGTAGTCCCAGCTACTCAGGGGGCTGAGGTGCAAGCATCACTCGAGCCTGGGAGGTGGAGGTTTCAGTGGGCCAAGATCACACCATTGCACTCCAGCCTGGGTGACAGAATGAGATCCTGCCTCAGAAAAAAAAAAAAAAAAAAAAAAAAAGAATAAAGAAAATTAACTCAATGTTTTATTCCACTGATTAATTATGCTTTTGGTGTTTTATCTAAAAACTCATTGCCAAACTCAAAGTCAACTAAATTTTCTGTTACTTTCCAGAAGTTTTATAATTTTGCATTTTAGATTAGTCCTGTGATCCATTTTAATTTTCATGAAAGCTGTAAGGTCTGTATCTAGATTTTTTTTTTTTCTGCATTTAGATATCAAGTTGTTTCAGCAATATTTGCTGAAAAGACTATTCTTTCTCCTTTGCATTGCCTTTGTTCTTTGTCAAAAACCAGTGACTATATTTTGTGGATCTATTTCTAGGCTCTCTATTTTGTCCCATCAATCTATCTGTCTACTCTTTTACCAATAAAAAAGAAGCACGCCTAATCCAAAAAATCAAAATTTGAAATACCTCAAAATCCGAAAATTTTTAAGGCTAACAAAATGCTCAAAGTTCACGCTCAAAGAAAATGCTCATTGGAGTACTGCAAATTTCAGATTTTCAAGAGTAGGTCTCAATGTTCCTATATGCAAATATTGCAAACTCCAAAAAAAAATCCAAAACTCAAAACACTTCCAGTTGCAAGCATTTTGTATAAGGCATACTCAACCTGTACCACACTATCTTGATTACTGAAGCTTTATAGTAAGATTTGAAGCCATATAGTGTCAGTGTTCTGACTTTGCTCTTCCTCTTCAATATTTTATGGACTATTCTGGGTCTTTTGTCTTTCCATATAAAACTTTAGAATCAGTTTGTTGATATCCACAAAGTAATTTGCAAGGATTTTTATTAAGATTGTGTTGCAGGTATACATCAATTTAGGAAGAACTGACATCTCAACAATATTGAGCCTTCCTGTCCATGAACATGAAATGTCTTACCATTAATTTAATTTTTTTTATTTCTTCTATCAGAATTTTGTAGTTTTCCTCATACAGATCTTATACACACTTTGTTATATCTATACCTAAGATTATTTTAGTTCTAATGTCAATGATTTTGTGTCTTTAATTTCAAATTTCAACTGCTGATATATAAGAAAGCAATTACTTTTTATATATTAACTTTACACCAATAGCCTTGCTATAATCCCTTATTGGTTCCAGGAGGGTTTTTTGTTTATTCTTTGGTATTTCCTGAATAGACAATTATGTCATCTTCAAACAAACATAGTTTTCTTTCTTTCTTATTATGATATATACCTTTTATTTCATTTTCTTATCTTATTTCATTAGCTAGGACTTCTAGTACAATGTTGAATAGAGATGGTGAGAAGGGACATCCTGGCCTTTTTCCCAGTCTTAGAAGAAAAGTGCCCAGTTTCTCACCATTAATTATGATGTCAGCTCTGTATTTGTTACACGTGCTCTTTATCAAGTTGAGGAAGTTCTTCTCTGTCTTGGTCTGTTTTGTGTTGCTATAACAGAACATCTGAGACTGGGAAATTTATTAAAGAGGTTTATTTAGCTCATGATTCTGGTGGCTGGAAAGTTCAAGATTGAGCATCTGCACCTGGTGAGGACCTCAGGATGCATCAACTCATGGCAGAAAGTGGAAGAGGAGCCAGCATATACAAAGAGATCACACGCTGAGAGAGGAAGCAAGATAGCAAAACCAAAGAAGTCAAAAAGTTTAACAACTTACTTTCTCAGGAACTAATTCATTTATATGAGAACTAACCCAGTCTCACCAAAGTGAGAACTCACTTGCTACTGTGGAGAGTGACACAAAGCCATTCATGAGGGATCTACTCCCATGACCCAAACACCTCCCACTAGGTCCCAACTCATGGCTTTGGGGATCAAATTTAACGTGAGTTTTGGTGAGGACAAACCAACTGTATCCAAACCATAGCACCTTCTATTCCTACTTTGCTGAAAGTTTTTATTATGAATGAGGTGTTGGAGTTTTTCAAATATTTTTTCTGCATCTATTGACATGATTATATAATTTTTCTTTAGTATGTTGATATGATTTTTCCATTGTTAAACCATACTTGTACACCTGGAAGAACTTCTAATTGGCATTATATATAATTCTTTGTATATGTTGCTAGGTTTAATTTCCTAAGAGGGGTTCCTTAAAGGTTCATGGAAAATATTTATTATGAAAAAAACTATTAAGGCATTTCAAAAACTTTTGCATCAAAATCAACTAACGCTAACTTATTGTAACATATCTAAACAGAATCTAGTTTGAGAAATCATTAACAAAAAGGATGAGACATCAGTTTGAAAAGAACTCCTATCAGAGCAACATGAATTCTGCTAAAATTGAAACAAGAACAAACATCAAATTTATGGTGAAACTTGGGTGGAAGAATAGTGAAATCATCGTTGACACTTTATGAAAAGTTTATGGGGACAATGTCCCAAAGAAATCAGTAGTTTACAAATGGATAACTCATTTTAAGAAATGACAAGACCATGTTAAAGATGAAGCCCACAGTAACTAGACCACCCACATCAATTTGTGAGGAAAAACTTAATCTTATTCACATCCTAATTGAAGAGGACCAACAATTGACAGCAGAAACAACTGCCACACCATACACATTTCAACTGGTTCAGCTTACACAATTCTGATTAAAAAATCAAAGGTGAACAAACTTTTCACTTAATAGGTGCCAAAACTATGGTACCCACATTAGCAGCAAACAAGATTAAAGCTTTTGATGGAAATTCTAAACAGGCAGGATCGATATCCTGAAGGATTTCTTTGAAGAAATGTAACAGAAGATGAAGTATGGCTTTACCAGTACAATCCTGAAGACAATGCACAATCAAAGGAATGGATACCAAGAGATGGAACTGATCCAGTGAAAGCAAAAGCAGACCAATCCAGAGCAAAGGTCATGGCAACAGTTTTTTGGGATGCTTAAGGCATTATGCTTGACTTTCTTGAGGGCAAAAGAGTAGCATCTGTTTACTTGACAGTGTTTTGAGAAAGTTAACCAAAGCTTAACAGGAAAAAGCCCAGGAACTCTTCACCAGAGAGTCCTTCTTCACCACAACAATGCTCCTACTCATTCCTCTGATCAAACAAAGGCAATTTTGGAAGAATTTCTATGGGAAATTATTAGGCATCCACTCTACAGTCCTGTTTTGATTCCTGACTTCTTTTTGTTTTCTAATTTTAAAAATATCTTTAAAGGGCACTCATTTTTCTTCATTGAATAATGTAAAAACTACTGCACTGACATGGTTAAATTTCTGGGACCCTCAGTTCTTTAGAGATAGACTAAATGGCTAGTATCATTGCTTACAAAGGTATATTGAACTTGATGGTGTTTATGTTAATAAAGTTTATATTTCTTGTTTTTATCTTTTATTTCCATTTATTCCATGAACTTTTGAAGTTCCCCCATATTTTCCTGAGATTTTTTCCATCAATATTTATAATGAATATTGGTCTGTAGATTTTCTTTCTTGAAATGTCTTTATCTGGTTTTGGCATAAGGGTAACCCTGGCCACATAGAATAAACTAGGATGTGTTCTCTCTGCTTCTTTTTCTCAAATAGATTATAGAGTATTCGTATTATTTCTTTCTTAAATGTTTGGTAGAATTCACCAGTGAAACAATCTGAGCATTGTGCCTTCTTTTTGGAAAGATCATTAATTACTAATTCAATTTCTTTACTATATATAAACCTATTATCTATTCCTCTTTGTGTGAATTTTGGTAGACTGTGTCTTTCAAGGAATTGACCCATTTTATGTAACATCAAATTTGTGGACATATAATTGTTCATAATTTTTTTTATTATTCTAATGTCCATGGAATTAGTAGTGATGGCTCTTTTTTCATTGATGATTAATAATTTGTGTCTTTTCTCTTATTTTCTAGGCTAGCCTGGCTATGTGGTTATGAATTTTCCTGATCTTTTCTAAGAACCAACATGTGGATTTGTTGGTTTTCTCTACTGTTTTCTGGTTTTTAATTTCACTGATTTCTGCTCTGATTTTTATTATTTCTTTTCTTCTGCTTAGTTTTGATTTAATTTGTCCTCTTTTAGTCTACAAAGTGGAGGCTTAATTTACTGGATTCTTTTCTAATAAATGCAGTCCATGCTATAAATTTGCCTCTGAGCACTGCTTTTGCTGCATCCCACAAATTTTGATGGGTTGTAAATGAAAATATTTTTATTTAGTTCAATGTATTTTTTAATTTCTCTTCATATTTCTTTGATCATGTGTTACTTAGAACTTTTTCTGTATACAAATATTTTGGGATTTTCTAGATATCTTTCTGTTAGGGATTCCTACTTTAATGCCATTGTGGCCTGAGAGCATGCTTGTATGATGTCTATTCTTTTAAATTTGTCACAATTTTTTTATGGTTCAAAATGTGGTCTACCTTGTAAATGTTCTCTGTGTGTGTCAGAAGCATATGTATGCTGCTGTTGTTGTATGAAGTATTTTCTAAAATGTCAATTAGATTCATTTGACTGATGATGGTGTTCAGTTCAACTATGTCCTTACTGATTTTCTGCTTGCTGAATCTGTCAATTACTAACATAGGGGTGTTGAAATCTCCAACTATAATAGTGGACTCATCTAGTTCTTGCAGTTCTATCATTTTTGCCTAATGTATATTGGTATTCCATTGTTGACACATACACATTTAAAATTATTGTCTTCTTAGGGAATAGATCCCTTTTATCATTATGTAACGCCCCTCTTTATCCATAGCTTTTCTTGCTCTAAAGTCTGAAATTAATGTAGCTACTTCAGCTTGCTTTTGATTAGTGTTAGTATAGTATATCTTCATCCCTTTATTTCTAATCTATCTGTGTTATTATAAAGTGGGTTTCTTGCAGATAACATATAGTAGTGGGGTCTTTTTATCCACTCTGACATCTTTGTCTTTTAACTGATAAATTTTGACCATTCTTATTTTAAGTAACTATTGTTATCGTTGGATTAATTCAACCATATTTGTAACTGTTTTTTACTTGTTGCCCTTGTTATTTGTTTCTTTTTTGTCTCTTTCTGCCTTCTCCCGTTTTAATTGAGCATTTTATGTAATTCCATTTTCTCTTCTCTCTTAAAATACCATTTATATTTTTAAAAAACATTTTTAGTTATTGCTCTAGAGTTTACAATGTATGACTAACTTCAGTTCCCTTTCAAATAAAACTATACCACCTCATGTGTAGTACAAGTAATGTATAACAGAGTGTTACCAATTCCTTCTTCCTATCTCTTATACCACTGTTGTTATTCATTGCACTATAGCACAAACTACAAACACTTTTCTCTTGGCATTTTGGTCTAGGAAACTTCTCCTTACATGTTTTCAAGCTCATTAATTCTTTCCTTTGACATGTCCAGTCTACTGATGGATAAGCCCACCAAAGGCATTCTTCATTTGTTACTATGGTTTTGATTTCTAACATTTCTTTTTGATTCTTAGAGTTTTTTTCTCTCTCTGCTTATATTACCCATCTGTCCTTGTATGTTGTACACTTTTTTTACTGGTGCCCTTAACATATTCGTCACAGTTATTTTAAATTCCTGGATAAAATAATTAGTTAACTGCTGGCCGAAATTTCAAAATATCTGCCATATTTGACTGTTTCTAATGCTTGATTTGTCCCTTCAAACTGTGATTTTTGCCTTTTAGCATGCCTTGTAATTGTTTATTAAAGCAAACGTGATATATCAGATAAAAGGAACTGAGGCAATAGGCCTTTAGTGTGAGGTTTTGTATTTATCTGGCTAGGGGTTAGAGAGTGTTTACTGTTTCCTGCAGTTGTGGTCTCAAATGCTAACATTTTCTCTAGTGTCTTTTTTCTCCCTGTTGTCCTTGGGTGTCCCAAGAAACTCCTTAATTAGGATCTGAAGTTTGCAGTTCTTTCAGCTATAATCCCCTGTTGTTATACAGAAGCCTTCTTGATATGGTGGTAAAATGTAGAGAAGAGGAAGAATTCTATAGTCATATGATTACATGTCAGTCTTTTAGTGAATCTAGGATGGATATTTCTCTTTCCTATCCCATTCATCCCACACGCTATTCTCTAGTCAGGTAGGCTTTAGTAAAACTCCAATCAGATTCTGATAAAATAGTTTTCCCTGAGAGCAAGATTTGTTAAGGAGCACAGAGAGCGCTGGGTATATTTCAGAATGGTTGTTTTTCCATTCTGAAAATCTCTTGAAGCAAGAGATATTTTTTTTCAGTCCTCACAGTGAAAACTTGGCAGGGTTCCTGAAGGTGAAATTGGAAAGACTGGAGAGGTCCTTCTAAACCTGTAAGTCCTTGGCATTTTTAACTTTCAATGAGCCTCCAGCAACTGGTCAATTACAGTTTAAATTGCTCCTACCAACAGTGGCTTCGACTGTGGATTCTGCTCTGGTCTTCTGCTACTAGTAAGCTGTGATTAACTATATCTTCCAGATTCTCTCTCCATTTTAGAAAGCAGTTTGCCCTGTGATCTCCATTCTGTGATGGATCCAAGAAGAGTTTTTATTTTCAGTTTGTTCAGCTTTTTTTCTTGTTGTCAAGATGCAAGTGATGACTTCTGAACTCTTAGAAAACAGCTTTTCGCATTTTCAAGAGTAATGCATATAATTAGAGGAATAAAGCACTGAGAGAAAAAACATTCAAATTAGTGTCTTTCTAGGGTCACATCACTTGTCATGCAATTTCATATAAATCTTGTGGTCAACACAATTATATTAAGAATTTGGCAGCTTTTAAAACCATTACTTAAGTTAAATATAATCATGTAAGCTTGTCACAACTGTTTCTTCTTTTTTAACCTGTGAACTTGCCCTCCCGTTAGAAGTAGTCAGAGCTTCTCTCAGTATCTGCAAGGTTTTCCCTCTATTCAAATTCACCCTCTCACCTCTCAAAGCCCATCTCCCTTGATATTTGTACGAGACATAAAAGATAATGATCACTTGAAAGCAGAAAGCACAATAACTCATGTGAAGTACATGAACCCCCATGTAAACATGATTTACCTATAACCTAAAACACGTATAATAAAAACAACAAGAATAAATGCCATGATTATTTCAATTTATTAATTCATAAATCAGAACACACGCTATATTGTTTGTCTTCAATTCTCCAGAAAATTTTGGATTAAAGATATTAAGGATATTTGGATTATCCCTTTTACATTTTAAAAAGCAGGAGAATTTGTCCCATTCAATATAGTCTCAGTTGTAATCTTGAGAGGTTTTTATTGTGTTGCCATAGTCTGCTCTGCTCTCAGTAAAGTGCAATGGGGGACTAGAAACAACGAAACACTGATAAAATCATCTACGAAACAGAGTCCCACCCTGGTGGGGAAACACTGAGATCTGGTGGATCTAAGATCTGCTGAGGAATAGAAAGGCAGAAGCTTGAAAGTGCTCCAGACAAGAGTGGGCAACCTTGAGAAGGCACTAATCCCAAGGGAACATGAGGCATCCTTTGGAGACTTTGTGATGAAGGAAAATAAGCAATGAAGTTTGAAAATTAGAAAAAACTATTTTAAAATTCATATGGAACCAAGATAGAGCCTGAATGGCCAAGACAATCCTAAGCAAAAAGAACACAGCTGGAGGCATCATGCTACCTGACTTCAAACTATGCTACAAGGCTGCATTAACCAAAACAGCATGCTACTGATACCAAACAGACACATAGACCAATGCAACAGAACAGAGACCTCAGAAATAAGACTGCACACCTACAACCATCTGATCTTCAACAAACATGACAAAAACAAGCAATGGGGAAAGGATTCCCTATTTAATAAACAAAGCTGGGAGAACTGGCTAGCCATATGTAGAAAATTGAAACTAGACCCCTTCCTTACACCTCATACAAAAATTAATTCAAGATAGATTAAAGATTCAAATGTAAAGCCCAAAACTGTGAAAACCCTAGAACAAAATCTAGGCAATGTCATTCAGGACATAGGCATAAGCAAAGATTTCATGATGAAAATGCCAAAAGCAACTGCAGCAAAAGCGAAAACTGGCAAATGGGATCTAATTAAACTAAAGTGCTTCTGCACAGCAAAAGAAACTATCAACAGAGTAAACAGACAATATACAGAATAGGAAAAAATATTTGCAATCTATCCATCTCACAAAGATCTAATATCCAGAGTCTACAAGGAACTTAAAGAAATTTAAAAGGAAAAAGCAACCCCATTAAAAAGTGGGCAAAGAACGTGAACAGACACTTCTCAAAAGAAGACATATATGCAGCCAACAGATATACGACGAAAAGTTCAACAGCAGTGATAATTAGAGAAATGCAAATCAAAACCATAATGAGATACCATCTAATGCCTGTCAGGATGGTGATTATTAAAAAGTCAAAAAACAAGAGATGCTGGCGAGGTTGTGGAGAAAAAGCAACGCTTCTACACTGTTGGTGGGAGTGTAAATTAGTTCAACTATTGTGGAAAATAGTGTAGCAATTCTTCAATAATCTAGAGGCAGTAATACCATTTGACCCAGCAATCTCATTACTGGGTATATACTCAAAGGAATGTAAATC
This sequence comes from Macaca nemestrina, assembly GCF_043159975.1. NCBI lineage: Eukaryota > Metazoa > Chordata > Mammalia > Primates > Cercopithecidae > Macaca > Macaca nemestrina. The sequence continues at coordinate 41,948,840 of NC_092137.1, forward strand.
ATTCTGTTATAAAGTTACACTCACATGTATGTTCATTGCAGCACTATTCCCATAGCTAAGACATGAAATCAATGCAAATGCCCATCGATGATAGTCTGGATAAAGAAAATGTAATACATATACACCATGGAATACTATGTAGCCATTAAAAGGAATGAGATCATATCCTCTGCAGGGACGTAGATGGAGCTAGAAGCCATTATCAATAGCAAACTAATGCAGGAACAGAAAACCAAACACCATATGTTCTCACTTATATGGAAGCTGAACAATGAGACATGGGGAGGAACAACATGCACTGGGGCATATTGGGATGGGTGGATGGGGAGCATCAGGAGAATGGCTAGTAGATGCTGGGCTTAATACCTAGGTGATGGGATGATCTATGCAGCAAACCACCATGGCACACTTTTACCTACGTAACTAACCCGCACATCCTGAGCATATACGCCTGAATGTAAAATAAAAGTTGAAAATTTAAAAAGAGTTCGAAAAGAGAATTATAAAGTCAAATGACATACCAATGCTCTCACCCACCACCAAAAAAAAAGGCCTTCTAATGAAGAAAATGTATTTCATTATGCCAACAAAAGAGGGCACTCCTGAACCATGTAAGCCACTCAAACCTTTCACCCTCACTTATATAGAACCATTTGTTATAGCTGGCCCAGGAAAACATAACATTTCAAAATGAACAGAATACAGCAGTAAAATCATATTTTTTAAAAAAGCATACAAAAAAATAACGTTTCAGCTGATGATCTTTTAAAAACTCCCCAAAAAAACTGACTTTACACAGAAGAACATTGTATCACACCTCAACCCAACATGAACTATATAGCCTTTAAAATTTTTTGTATAGTTTAAAAAACAAAAAAAAACACTCCAAATTAGAAATTCACAAATTCCCCAGACCTGAGATCCTGGACTCCGGAATGAGCATGGATGAGACCAGAGAAGGTGTGGGTGGAACCAAGCTCTATGGAAAATAAAGCGTAAACCAGGATGGCGAAGATAAAAAGGAATTCATAAATTCAGACAGGGAGAAAAAAACAGAAAGATGTGAAATAAGAATTGACTGAAATCAGGAAATAAATTGGAGGAAAAAAAATCAAAAAATCAAGCCAGAAATTGTGCCGAGTAGTACTACTGTCCTTTTAGTGGGTGCTACATTTTCCAGAATCCCTTTCCCTGAGTGCTTCCATATTAATTTATCAAAAGATGAGCATGCATGATATATTGAAGGTAGAGGAGAAGTAGCAGTCATTATTCTTTGAAGGTCTTTGTGGTCAAACACAGTGGCAGATGCCAGACTAAGTTCTAGTTTGTCTTTGTTCTCCTTTACTCCACACCTGAACCTCATTTCCTAACCCTAGTCCCTGCTGACTAACAGTAGCCCTAAGCACACCACCAGATTGTTGGCTATAGACCATCAGTGCCAGTGGCTACACAGAGGCAATAAATTTTTGTAAACTGATTTACGACCTCCAGCTTTTAGTCCCACTTTACTGGCTGGATATGCTTGACTTTTCAGATTTCTCTGCAAGTTCTGAGTTGTCCATCCACACAAGTGCTTCAGGAGGAATAGTCAGTAACTCCTGGATCATCCCATAGTCACCCCTTCCAAACCAAATTACAAAGTGCTCAATAGAGAATAAATTAAGTTGGAAATATTATGAGAGGAATGAATGATGTACTGGAGCCAACTCATACCAAGGTGGCAGAGCAAATTCTGTGTGTATCTTCTTAACGCTGTGTTCAGTGACATCCCATTGGTAGCTTGACATTAGTCATAATGGGAGTATTTACACCATTGGAATTTGAAAATGCTATAAATCAAGGATTTTTTTCCAGAAGTGCTATTAAACATTTACCAGTACATGACTGGAAATGGAGGAGAAAAGATTAAATGTCCAAGATAAAAAAAAAAAATACAAATTAGTGGGAAAAAAGACCCCACAGATAGAATTGTGGCCTTGAAACAGGAAATAAACCAATTTTAATATAGTAAAACCAGTATTTACAAGTCTGATCCAGTAATGCTTTTCAGAAATAAAAGATGTGGATCAACACATTGAAATGGTCCACTGTGTAACTAGGAAAATTGACCTCAAACAGTCATCTCTAAGATATTATATATCCAATTAAAATCAGCAATAAAAAAGAATGAGATCCTGTCACTTGCAACATGGAAGGACCTGAAAATGATTGTTAAGTAAAATAAGCCAGGCACAGAAAGACAAACATCACGTTCTCACTTATTAGTGGGATCTAAAAATCAAAACTGTTCACTTATAATATAAAGAAAAATAAAAATCTCTGTCCCTTCATATTAAAAATACCAAATATTTTACAAAGGAAAGAAAAGCCAGGTTGGCATTGAACTTCTAAATAGCAACATTCAAATCTTGACAACTTCAAAGCAACATTTTAAAGATTCTTGATGAAAAAAGGATGTGACCCCAAATTTTTCTATTTAGCCAAGATATTTTATATGCAATAACTACAGAATACTGCTCTCAAGAGCTCATTTTGAAGAATCTACTAGAGGATGAACTTCTTTTAATCAAGAGATGACTGGGGAAATTTGACCAAATTCAACTGCAGTATTGCATATAATTAATTATAAATCTAAGACTAAAACAAAGATGAGTCAAGGTTAAAAAAATGCTATGTAAATGTTATATATCCTGACAAAGAAAAAATAATGCAACTTTATAAATTAAAGCAAAATGGAAACAGAGAAGGAAACACAGAATAAGTTTATTGATTGCCACACAGAGACCTGACAAAACAGTAGTTGCTTAAAGAAGGGGAATGTTTTGATATTTTGAGTATAAAAGGCATTGATACACAAATAATTACTATAACAAAACTACAAACATTCTTTTGTGTGTGTGTGTGAGGTGGAGTTTCATTCTTGTTGCCCAGGCTGGAGTGCAATGGTGTGGTCTGGGCTCACTGCAACTTCAGCCTTCCAGGTTCAAGAGATTCCCCTGCCCCAGCCTCCCAAGTAGCTGAGATTACAGGTGCCTGCCACCACACTCAGCTAACACAGCAAATAAAACACACAGTAAACATAATAGAAAATAATATCACAGAGTTGAGACTAAATATATCAGTCATACCAATAAATGTAAACAAACTTTTTATTGCCTTAGATTGTGTTCCCCTAAAATAAAGCCTGGTATGGAATTCTTGTTAAAGTGAGTTCATGAAGATGTGCTCTCAAGAGAAATTTATAAGAAAAGGAAGCAAGATAGACCAGAAGCAGCAGCTAAGCAAATATGTGGATTCATAAAAAGTCTAGCTTCAGCCCATCCATACCACCGGAAGTTCTAGATCATGGATTGCACCACAGGGTTTTTCCCATCTAGAAACAAGAGTGCTGGGTTGTTATATATCAACATCAGTGAGTCACTGTCTGGCATTGGAGGCAGGGGTCGTAATTTCAAGGCATCTCCCAACTAGGTGACTCCCATCCACCAAAGGCAATCTTCCAAAGACAGGTGAAGGTATGAGCCAGTATTAGGCAAGACACGGAGTAGCTGGAAGATAAGTTCACTGGCCCAGTTAAGGGAATTGGGTCCAGGCACAAATGTCAATGCCTGTGCTTACCACCTAAAGGAAAAACATTTCAGATTGGATCACAAAGCAAAACTGAACTCTATGTTGTATACTCAAGAGACAACCTAACACTGACACAAAGACAGATGAATAGACCAATACAACAGAAGAGAGAGCCAAGATATAAACTCATGAATAAAAGGTCAACTGGTCTTCAGCAAGAGTACCAAAATACACAATGGAGAAAAAACAGTCTCTTCAGCAAAGAAAACTAGGAAAACTGGATATTCACACATAAAAAATGAAATTGGATCCCCTATCTTACACAAAAAAATCAATTCGGAATGAATTAAGGTTTTAAATGTAAGACCTAAAACTGTAAAACTCCTAGAAGAAAACATAGGGGAAAAGCTTTTTGACACTGGCCTTGGCAATGATTTGTTGCACAGACACAAGAAATGCAAGCAACAAAAGCAAAAGTAGACAAGTGGAATTGCATCAAACTAAAAAGCTGCACAGCAAAGGAAACAATTAGCAGAGTGAAAAAGCAACCTATGGAATGGGATAATATATATGCAAGCTATATATTTCATAAGTTATTAATATTTTAAATTCGTAAGGAACTCAGAGAACTCAATAGCAATGAAACAACTTAATTTTTAAAATAGGAAAAGCGGCCGGGCGCGGTGGCTCAAGCCTGTAATCCCAGCACTTTGGGAGGCCGAGACGGGCGGATCACGAGGTCAGGAGATCGAGACCATCCTGGCGAACACGGTGAAACCCCGTCTCTACTAAAAAATACAAAAAACTAGCCGGGCAAGGCGGCGGGCGCCTGTAGTCCCAGCTACTCGGAAGGCTGAGGCAGGAGAATGGCGTAAACCCGGGAGGCGGAGCTTGCAGTGAGCTGAGATCAGGCCACTGCACTCCAGCCTGGGCGACAGAGCCAGACTCCGTCTCAAAAAAAAAATAATAATAAAATAAAATAAAATAAAATAGGAAAAGGACTTGAATAGACATTCCTCCAGAGAAGATGTATGAGTGGCCGATAGGTATATGAAAAGATTCTCAGTATCACCAATCATCAGGAAATGGCAAACCAAAACCACAAGGAGATCGATATCATCTCATACCTGTTAGAGTGGCTATTATTAAAAATATATAAGATAAGTGATGCTGAGGATGTAGAGAAATTGGAACACTTGTAAGCTGTTAGTAGGAATGTAAAATGGTATAGCTACTATGGAAAATAGTATGGAGCTTCCTCAAAAAAAGTAAAAGTAATACGACCATATGATCCAGCAATCCCAGTTCTGAGTATATATTCAAAAGAATTGAAATCAGGATCTCAAAGAGATATCTGTACTCTCATGTTCATTGCAGTGTTATTCGCACTGCAAGATATGGAAAAAATTCAAATACTCATCAATAGATGAATAAAGAAATGTGAATAAAATGAATAAAAATGAATAAAGAAAATGTGATATATTTATAAAATGGAAATTCAATCAGCCTTTAAGAAGAAGGAAATCTTGTCATTTGCAAAAATGTGGAAGAACCTGAAAGATATTTTGCTAAGTGAAATTAAGGCAGTCACAGAGGGAAAAATATTGCATGATTCCACTTATATGAGGTAACTAAAATAGTCAAACTCATAAAAATGTTAAGTAGAATGGTGGCTTCCAGGGGTTGGAAGGAAGGGAAAATGGGGAGTTGCTGTTTAACAGGTATAAAGTTTCAGTTATGCAAGACGAATAAATTCTAAATATCTATATCAAGATAGTGTCTATAGTTAATATTACTATATTATGCACTGAAAAATTGTTAGAAGGGTGGATCTAATTTCAAGAGTTTTTACAACAATAACAAAGAAGAAAAAGGAAATTTTAAAGGTGACTGATACGTCTAAGCACTTTTATTGTGAACGAAGTTTTCATAAGTATATTCGTGTGTCCAAATTTATCCAGCTGTAGTCATTAAATATGTACAGTTTAATGATTATACCTAAATAAAGCTATTTTTAAAGGAGACAACCTAAACCAAAATTATTCAAAGAGACTAAAATTAAAGAGATGGGCAAATGTATACAAGGCAAATGAAAAATACTAGAAAGCAGTGATTGCAATCTTTATATCACACAGTGAAACATCAAAAACAAAACACTATATGAAACAATAAAGGACATTTTTAAAAGTCAAACAATAAGTTACAGTAAAAACATAGTTAATAATATCTTTGTACCAAATAATTAACAATCATATTATTAAAGGAGAAACTACAAGAAATTCAGGGAGAAACGGGCAGAAAAACATTAACAATAGGATACATTAACAAACCATTCTCAGTTCAAAGCAGGTCAAATAGACAAAAATAAGTAAGCATATAGAAGATCTAAACAAAATAATTAGTAAAATGTAGATTAAAATGTATATTAAGCTCCCAAATACAACAATAGAGAATGTAACTTTTTTTCAAGTGTACAGGGAACATTCACAAAATTGACCATACATTAAGTCACAAAGGAAACCTCCATAAGTTTCATTTAAAAATAGAGACATAATAAAGGATGTATGGCAGACATACTCTAATGATCCATGACCTTGTACAATCCCCTCTTCGTGAGTATGGACAGAACCTACAAAGTGCTTCTAGTCAACAGAATATGACTTAGGGATGGGATGTCACTCCCATGAGTATACTATGTTATGTAAGACTCCATATTAGCAGACTAGAGTGAGAGATTCTTCTGTTGGTGATATGGTTCAGATGTGTGTTTCCTCCAAATCTCATGCTGAAATGTGATCCCCATTGTTAGAGGTGGGGCCTAGTGGGAAGTGTTTGGATCATGTGGGTGGATCCCTCATGAATGCCTTGGTGCCCTCCCATTTGCAATGAGTACATTCTCACTCTGTTAGTTCAGACAAGAGCTGGTTCTTTAAAGGAGCCTGGCACCTCCTCCTCTCTCTCTCTTGCTCCTTCTCTCACCATGCAACACACTGGCGCCCCCTTTGTCTTCCACCATGACTGTAAACTTCCTGAGGTCCTCACCAGAGGCAGAGGCTGGCACTATGCTTTGTGTGCAGCCTACAGAAACATAAGTCAAATAAAACACTTCTTTGTGAATTACCCCATCTCAGGTATTACTTTATAGAAATGCAAACAGACTAACATAGCTGGCCTTGAGGTACATAGCTATGTATGAATTGCCTATGGAGAAGATCATGTGTCAGGGAACTGCGCAACCTCCAGGACCTCCCACCAACAGCAAGAAATTGAGGACTGCCATCATACAGTCACAGTAAACAAATCCTACCAACAACCTGAATGAGCTTGAAACAGATTCTTTGCTAGTTGAGCCTCCAGATGAGAATGCAGCCCAGATCACACCTTGCCTGCAGCTTTGTGAGACTCTGAGTAGACGCTCTAGCTAAGCCATGTTTACATAGCCTCCTAACCCATAGAAACTATGAGATAACATGTGCTGAGTTTGTAGCAAGGTATTACAAAGCAATAGAAAACTAACACAGAAATAGGATGGTGCTATAACAAATACCTAAAAAGTGGGGAATGGCTTTGAAACTGGGCAGCACACAGAGGCTGAAAGAATTAAGTGGCATGATAGAGAACATTTAATTGCCTTGAACAGACTGTTAGTAGAAATCTGGACTTGAATCTGCTGGTGTGGACTCAGAACGAAGCGTAGAACATGTTACTTGAAACTGAAGGCATGATGATTCTTGTTATGTAAGGCACAGATCTTAGTAGAATTATTCTTTGCATTTATGTGGAAAGCAACACTAGCAAGTGATGAAGTTCAGATATATAGCTAAGATTTCTAAGCAAAACGTTGAAGATGCTACCTGTTTCTTCTTGCTGCTTATAACAAAATTCAGTATGAGAGGGATAAATTGAAACTTGGACTGTTAAACAAAAATGGACCAGAATTTGATTATTTTGAAATGTCTTGGCATCTCCAGACACTAAAATTAAGAGATTCAATATCAGGAAAGCAAGCCCTAAAGAAAAGACCAAGAGTATGGTTATACAATCTTTTGCTAAAGCCTCAAAAAGAGCAAAAAATTAAATTACTCAGTGAGGAGAGGACCCTTTCAAGAAATTAAAGGTGTGCCTCACAAATCTTCTCAATCAACCAGAGGACTTAAGTGTGGTCCCTTAGCCATCTCAGCAGAAGTAAAGAGACAGAAGGGTTTATCTCAGAAAGATCTGTCAATATGGCTTTTGTCTAGTGGAATGAACCCCAGGGAAATCTACAGGAGATATACAAAGTTCTTACGGAAAATGTTTCAGCAGAAATACCATTGGCTTGAACAAAAAAGAAATAGAAAGAGTACAAAATATATAAAGACTGTCAGACTCCAAAAATTCTACAGGCAGTGGAAGGGCTGACAAAACTACTCACCTGCATACTTGCTCTGGCTTTCATAAAAAGGAAGGGTGGCTCAGAAGGCAGAGCCAAGAGCTCAAAGGACAGAGAGAGGGAGCTATAGAGAACTCTTCCATTTTCCGCAGGTTTGAAGTGTTTCAAAAAAAGTGTTGAGCATTCAAAAGCTAGCAGAAGGCAAGAAATAACTAAGATCAGAGCAGAACTGAAGGAGATAGAGACACAAAAAACCCTCTAAAAAAAGTCAATGAATCCAGGAGTTGGTTTTTTGAAAAGATCAACAAAATTGATAGACCGCTAGCAAGACTAATAAAGAAGAAAAGAGAGAAGAATCAAATAGACACAATAAAAAATGATAAAGGGGATATCACCACCGACCCCACAGAAATACAAACTACCATCAGAGAATACTATAAACACCTCTACACAAAAAAAACTAGAAAATCTAGAAGAAATGGATAATTTCCTGGACACTTACACTCTCCCAAGACTAAACCAGGAAGAAGTTGAATCTCTGGATAGACCAATAGCAGGCTCTGAAATTGAGGCAATAATTAATAGCCTACCAACCAAAAAAAGTCCAGGACCAGATGGATTCACAGCTGAATTCTACCAGAGGTGCAAAGAGGAGCTGGTACCATTTCTTCTGAAACTATTCCAATCAATAGAAAAAGAGGGAATCCTCCCTAACTCATTTTATGAGGCCAACATCATCCTGATACCAAAGCCTGGCAGAGACACAACAAAAAAAGAGAATTTTAGACCAATATCCCTGGTGAACATCGATGCAAAAATCCTCAATAAAATACTGGCAAACCAAATCCAGCAGCACATCAAAAAGCTTACCCACCATGATCAAGTGGGCTTCATCCCTGGGATGCAAGGCTGGTTCAACATACGCAAATCAGTAAACGTAATCCAGGATATAAACAGAACCAAAGACAAAAACCATATGATTATCTCAATAGATGCAGAAAAGGTCTTTGACAAAATTCAACAGCCCTTCATGCTAAAAACTCTCAATAAATTCGGTATTGATGGAACGTATCTCAAAATCATAAGAGCTATTTATGACAAACCCACAGCCAATATCATACTGAATGGGCAAAAACTAGAAGCATTCCCTTTGAAAACTGGCACAAGACAGGGATGCCCTCTCTCACCACTCCTATTCAACATAGTGCTGGAAGTTCTGGCTAGGGCAATCAGGCAAGAGAAAGAAATAAAGGGTATTCAGATAGGAAAAGAAGAATTCAAATTGTCCCTGTTTGCAGATGACATGATTGTATATTTAGAAAACACCATCATCTCAGCCCCAAATCTCCTTAAGCTGATAAGCAACTGCAGCAAAGTCTCAGGATACAAAATTAATATGCAAAAATCAGAAGCATTCTTATACACCAGTAACAGACAAACAGAGAGCCAAATCATGAATGAACTTCCATTCACAATTGCTTCAAAGAGAATGAAATACCTAGGAATCCAACTTACAAGGGATGTAAAGGACCTCTTCAAGGAGAACTACAAACCACTGCTCAGTGAAATCAAAGAGGACACAAACAAATGGAAGAACATATCATGCTCATGGATAGGAAGAATCAATATTGTGAAAATGGCCATACTGTCCAAGGTAATTTATAGATTCAATGCCATCCCCATCAAGCTACCAATGAGTTTCTTCACAGAATTGGAAAAACTGCTTTAAAGTTCATATGGAATCAAAAAAGAGCCCGCGTTGCCAAGACAATCCTAAGTCAAAAGAACAAAGCTGGAGGCATCACGCTACCTGACTTCAAACTATACTACAAGGCTACAGTAACCAAAACAGCATGGTACTGGTACCAAACAGAGACATAGACCAATAGAACAGAACAGAGTCCTCAGAAATAATACCACACATCTACAGCCATCTGATCTTTGACAAACCTGAGAAAAACAAGGAATGGGGAAAGGATTCCCTATTTAATAAATGGCGCTGGGAAAATTGACTAGCCATAAGTAGAAAGCTGAAACTGGATCCTTTCCTTACTCCTTATACGAAAATTAATTCAAGATGGATTAGAGACTTAAGTGTTAGACCTAATACCATAAAAACCCTAGAAGAAAACGTAGGTAATACCATTCAGGACATAGGCATGGGCAAAGACTTCATGTCTAAAACACCAAAAGCAACAGCAACAAAAGCCAAAATTGACAAATAGGATCTCATTAAACTAAAGAGCTTCTGCACAGCAAAAGAAACTATCATCAGAGTGAACAGGCAACCTACAGAATGGGAGAAAATTTTTGCAATCTACTCTTCTGACAAAGGGCTAATATCCAGAACCTACAAAGAACTCAAACAAATTTACAAGAAAAAAACAAACAACCCCATCAAAAAGTGGGCAAAGGATATGAACAGACATTTCTCAAAAGAAGACATTCATACAGCCAACAGACACATGAAAAAATGCTCATCATCACTGGCCATCAGAGAAATGCAAATCAAAACCACAATGAGATACCATCTCACACCAGTTAGAATGGCAATCATTAAAAAGTCAGGAAACAACAGGTGCCGGAGAGGATGTGGAGAAATAGGAACACTTTTACACTGTTGGTGGGATTGTAAACTAGTTCAACCATTATGGAAAACAGTATGGCGATTCCTCGAGGATCTAGAACTAGAAGTACCATATGACCCAGCCATCCCATTACTGGGTATATACCCAAAGGATTATAAATCATGCTGCTATAAAGACACATGCACACGTATGTTCATTGCGGCACTATTCACAATAGCAAAGACTTGGAATCAACCCAAATGTCCATCAGTGACAGACTGGATTAAGAAAATGTGGCACATATACACCATGGAATACTATGCAGCCATAAAAAAGGATGAGTTTGTGTCCTTTGTAGGAACATGGATGCAGCTGGAAACCATCATTCTCAGCAAACTATCGCAAGAACAGAAAACCAAACACCGCATGTTCTCACTCATAGGTGGGAACTGAACAATGAGATCACTTGGACTTGGGAAGGGGAACATCACACACTGGAGCCTATTATGGGGAGGGGGGACGGGGAAGGGATTGCATTGGGAGTTATACCTGATGTAAATGACGAGTTGATGGGTGGGTGTTGATGAGTTGATGGGTGCAGCACACCAACATGGCACAAGTATACATATGTAACAAACCTCCACGTTATGCATGTGTACCCTAGAACTTAAAGTATAATTTAAAAAAAAAAAAGTGTTGAGAAGAAAAAGAGAAATAGAGACAGGCTTAAGAGTCAACAATTAAAAGTAATAGGTTTGAATCCTGGTTTGAAAACAAACAACTGTTAAAGACATTTTTGAGATAATCAGGGAAAACTGCAGCTAGTATTACATGATATTAGTTATTTTAATTAGGTAGAATGTGCTAATTATACATGGTTATATATTAGAAAATATGTATATATGCATATAGGCTTTGTATGTGTATACATAATATATCCACAGAGTAAGAGAATAATAAAGCAAAAGTGGTTACATTTTAATTTTGTGTGAGTCTGGACAAAGGGATATGTAAATTCTGTGTACTACTATTCTTGCAACTTTTCTGTAAGTCTGAAAATATTTCTAAATAAAAAGTCGAAAATAAACATATACAGTGTTTTGCAATTATAAACTTAGAAGCTATTTTGTTTTCAAACCACATGTAGATTTTGTGTCATGTTGAAAACTAAAATTTAAATTACAAAAAAGTAAATACTTCTGAAAAAAATGTTTGGAAGTAAAAGGAACAAGAGTAGCAAAATGTTGATAATTGAAGCTACATGAAAGGTACATGGAGCTCATTATATTGTTTTCTTTTATGTGTTTGAACTTTTCCATAATAAAATATTAAAATAGGCTGGGTGCAGTGGCTCATGCCTGTAATCCCAGCACTTCGGGAGGCCAAGGTGGGTGGATCACCTGAGGTCAGGAGTTCAAGACCAGCCCGGCCAACATGGTGAAACCCCGTCTCTACTAAATACAAAAAATTAGCTGGGTGTGGTGGTGCGTGCCTGTAATCCCAGCTACTCAGAAGGCTGAGGCAGGATAATCACTTGAACCCAGGAGGTGGTGGTTGCAGTGAGCCGAGATTGCGCCACTGCACTCTAGCCTAGGTGACAAAGCAAGACTCTGTTTCAAAAAAAATTAAAATTAAAATTAAAACATAAATTGTAACTCAGAAGCAAGCAGCAGAAAACAACGTAATACACAGGTCGCCTGGAAATCAAAACAATGGCATCTCCCTCAAACGTTCTTTGTAAACTGTTATTGTCCCCATTTTACGAGTGAGCAGACTAAGAATTTAAGATGACAGGACCAAACTGCCTTGCTAGCTTGTGCTGTCAGTGGAAATCTAAGCTGCCACCAGCTTGATGCACTGCCGTAATAAATACCCAACAGCCTGGCTGTCCAAGGTGAAAGAGGTAAAACAGCAGCTCATTGGAGGGGTTTAAAATGATTTGCCCAGCCACGCAGACCCCCTGACAATCCAGAGGGGCATAAAAGCCCATCAAACCTAACAGGGTTACTCTTTTGGAGTAACCTCCCATGGTGACACATTCTCACACTCTCCCTAACATCTTCTCTTACTCAGCCTGCTCTAATATCTGTGTGATTAAGATAGCCAGAGGCAGCTTCCTTTTATAGCCACTTTCCACAGGAGCAGTTGTGCCTTCCAGCTCATTTAGTGGGTGGTTAACCAGAAAATAGAGGTAGCTGAATTTCTTATTAGTCTTGGCTCTGAGATAACAGAACCAAAATTAAACATGAACCAAAGTCTCTGGCCTCCACTGCATTAAATGTAGGTAACACAGGTTTTCCTGTAAGTGCAGAGTCACCGAGGTATGACCTACCAAAGTCACCTACAGAGTTTCAAAATATAAATGACCATACCTGAATCTTCTCTTTTTCCTCCCTAAGGCATGTCAGCAACTCCACAAGGAGAGGCCCAGACATGTATATTGTACATTTTTTAAAGCCCCCAAAATAATTCTGAAATTTTCCGCATATCAAGATGGCCTAAATGACTCCTGGAAAAAGTTCAGAATATAAGATGGAGGATATCATCCTGGGATGAGCTGTGAAATTCCTGGTCGGAAAGTTTTAGAACCCCATCTATAATGGATTCGGTTATGGTTCCAAAGGCCATGTAAGAACCAGCACCAGGATGTCTGCATAAGAATCACTTAGAGCTTATCAAACTACAAAATAATGGTAGGTAAGAGCTAGGAATCCGGATTTTAACAGACTTCCCAGGTAATTCTGATGTGCAGTCAGGTTTGGGACTGTATGTATATAGTACTCAAAATACCATGTTAGAGCCCTTTATGCATTCACTCATTCATTCAACAAACATTTACTGTGTACTTACTGTGTGCCAAGCACCAAGGATTAAATAATGAATACAACTCAATACCTGCCCTTTAGAGGTTCACAAGTCTAATGAGGGATGCCAATCCTTTTGACATGGACCTTATAACACAGTGTGGCAAGTACCTGCACAGACTATGTGCAAACGGCTGTGGAGAGAAATTATTTAATTCTACCTAGTGAACAAAGGATAGGCTTCACAAAAAAAAAAAAAAAAAAAAGGTGACATTGGAGCTAAGCCTTGAGGAGAAGCGAGGAGTTTGCCAGTTGAAGAGGGAAGGGAAGTTCCAGGTAGAGGTCCAGAGAATGAAATGCATGTCATGTCTGGTGACAAGCATGGCCAGAGCAGAGGGAGTACGGGCAAAGTGGGCAATGGCTGGGGGGACAGGCGAGAATCAGATGGGGAAGGGTGTGGTTTCATGCTGAGGGGGTCATCTCTTGTTTTTAAGCATGATAATATGATCAGATCTTTATTTTAGATAATTTTGGTGTCAGTGTGCATAGGAGAGAGATATAGACAAAAAAATTAATTAGGATGATATGAGAGATGAGGAGGTCCTGAAATAGGAAAGTGGCCGTGGGAATAGATTTGAAAGATATTCCATAGGTAGAATCTACAGAATAAGTAAGTGTTGCTTGAAAAAAAAAAAAAAACCCACATATACATATACATACACACACAAAAACAAGAACAACCCAAAAAAAAAAAACCTATTACAGAAAGACGTCCTTTCTCAGTACATCTTTTTCTCTTCTCTGCTTCACTCTCACCCGATCTTGTCATCTCACTCTGAAGAAAGTATCATTTGCCCTCAGTCCTCTCACAATTCATGAAAAATGAAACCAAATTTCCACTGTCCCAATCCTTTCAAATGAGCTTAGGAATGAAGACTGTCAACTGCTGTCTACTGAGACGGGAAGGCCCTTAAGTGATCCTCTTTAGCCCTACAACCTCCTTGTTGTACACAATGAAGAAATGAGGCTCAGAAAAATAGGTGAATTTCCATCATCACACAAATGGTTTTAAAAAAAAATACGTACTATATCTTCTGTTAGTACCATTTGAACCTTTCAAAATGCATGACATTCACCACCTGTGTAGTGCTCCTGTCTGCCTTTCTTTAAAGATTCTAAGATAAGCTAAAATCTATTATCTCTGTTCTCTGCTCTTTTTGATAATCGAGAAATGCCATGGTTTCTCTCACACTGAAAAGGAGTCCAATGGACATCTAGTGGTTCACTTAGATAATTGAATCTTTAATAGTATTATCTATCACTGTATTTAGTGTGTTAAATTTGATTAGCATATTAACTAATTGCATTATATTAGTGGTCTCAACGCTTTCAGATCTGATGATCTGTTTGTATAGCTATTTTGAATCACCCTCCTTTTCTATCCTGAAATGAAATTGATGTAAAATACAATCTACACAAGTAATTGCAAAATTTCAATATAGTGCCCTTTTATTTTCCTTTTATAGAAAATAAAAGGAAATTAATTGCTAATAAAATAATACATTTTTCATATTTAAGTACTTGGCATGGTCACACCTGAAAACATGATGTAGTCAGATGCTTATACTTATATGTGGAATTTCTGTGAATACAACACTTGTAAATGTAGTCAGATACAAGTGTGTGAAGTCAACAACTACAATATTGTGTAATGTTGTTTTCTGAAATGGTGACCAACTTTTAGTAAAATTTAGAGCAAAACAAAGTACAATCTTTCCCTTGTTTTATACAGCATTTTTAGAAAATTACTAAAAATAATTTGTGACAGATGTAAAGCAGAATTGGAGTCTAGGTTCTGTTCAATACAGTTTTTTCACTACAAGAATGTCTGCTAAGATACTAAAAGCAGAGACAAATGACAACTTACCTATAGAAGAAAAAAATTAAAATCACAGTGGATTTCTCATCAGAAACCATGGAAACCACAAGAAAGTGGCACGACATTTTTCCAGTGCTGGAAGAAAATAACCGTCAACCCAGAATGCTTTATGCAGCAAAAATATCATTTAGAAGTGAAGAAAGATCAAAAAATTCTCAAATGAAGGAAAATAAAGATAATTTGTCACCAGCAGACCTACACTAAAAGAATGAATAAATGAAGATTTATAAATAGAAAGGAAGTGGTTAAAGAAGTTTCTTAAAATATTAGAAAAATTGAAAGCTACTCGGGAGGCCGAGGCAGGGGACTCACTTGAACCTGGGAGGTGGAGGTTGCAGTGAGGGGATATCACGCCACTGCACTCCAGCCTGGTGACAAAGCAAGACTCTGTTGAAAGAAAGAGAGAATGAGAGAAAGAGAGAGAGGGAGGGAGGGAGGAAGGAAGAAGGGAAGGAGAGAGAGAAAGAGAGAGAGCAAGAGGGAGAGAAGGAGGGAGAGAAGGAGAGAGAGAGAGAGAGAGAAAAGAAAGAAAAAAGGAAAAGAAAAGAAAAAGGAAGAAAGAGGGAGAGGGAGAGGAAGAAAAGGAAAAGTAACAAAGAAAGAAGAAAAAGGAAAAGAACACAGTAAGCAAAAATATAGGTAGATACAATAGATCTTCCTTATCCTCTTGAGCCTTCTGAATTATGTTGACAGTTGGAGCAAAAATTGTAATAATGTTTAATATGGTCTTGAATGTATGTAGAGAAAATATTTAAGATAATTTTGTTATAAATAGGGAAGGGAAAGGGACATAAAAAGAGGTAAGCCTCCTACACTTCATGTGAAACTTGTAAAATGATGACACTAACAGACATTTGTGTGTGTGATAAGATGTATGTGTGTGTTGGGGTGAGTGGGTATGAGGTAATACCTAAAGCAACTACTAAGACTCAAAACATTATAGACTAATAGACTCAAAACACTATTGGAAAATCAAAGTGAAATTTTACAAAATGTTCAAGCAGCCTGCATTTTGAACAGGAAAAAGGGAAAAGAAAATTGAGAAATAAAAGTTAGAGAGAAAATACAGCAAAATATATAATGGCAGACTTAAACTTTAATGTATCAATAATCATATTAAATGCAAATAATATGGTTTAAAATAAATGGTTAAGAATAAAAGGATGGAGGTGCTGGAGCTGTTGCCACCAAGTCCGGATCTCATTGCCGTGTGCCCCCAGTGCTTGCCTGACATGCATTCCCAATTCCTTTTGGTTCCAAGTCCAGTGTTGCAACTCTCAAGGATCAGCTGATTCATAATCTTCTAAAACAACAACAGCCCCCCCCCATTAAGATTACATTTGTTGGAGTTAGTGCTGTTGGCATGGTCTGTGCCATCAGTATCTTAATGAAGGACTTGGCAGATGAACTTGCTCTTGTTGATGTCATGGAAGACAAATTGAAGGGAGAGATGACGGATCTCCAACATGGCAGCCTTTTCCTTAGAACGCCAAAGATTATCTCTGGCAAAGACCATAATGTAACTGCAAACTCCAAGCTGGTCATTATCACATCTGGGGCACGTCAGCAAGAGGGAGAAAGCCATCTTAATTTGGACCAGCATAACATGAACATCTTTAAATTCATCATTCCTAATGTTGTAAAATACAGCCCAAACTGCAAGTTGCTTATTGTTTCAAATCCAGTGGGTATCTTGACCTATGTGGCTTGGAAGATAAGTGGCTTTCCCAAAAACCGTGTTATTGGAAGTGGTTGCAATCTGGATTCAGCCCAATTCCGTTACCTGATGGGGGAAAGCTGGGAGTTCACCCATTAAGCTGTCATGGGCGGGTCCTTGGGGAACATGGAGATTCCAGTGTGCCTTTACGGAATGGAGTGAATGTTGCTGGTGTCTCCCTGAAGACTCTGCACGCACATTGAGGGACTGATACAGATAAGGAACAGTGGAAAGAGGTTCACAAGCAGGTGGTTCAGAGTCCTTACAAGGTGATCAAACTGAAAGGCTACACATCCTGGGCCACTGGACTCTCTGTGGCAGATTTGGCAGAGAGTATAATGAAGAATCTCAGGCGGGTACACCCAATTTCCACCATGATTAAGGGTTTCTATGGAATAAAGGATGATGTCTTCCTTAGTGTTGCTTGCATCTTGGTACAGAATGCAATCTCAGACCTTGTGAAGGTGACTCTGACTCCTAAGGAAGAGGCCCGTTTGAAAAAGAGTACAGATACACTTTGGGGGATCCAAAAAGGGTTGCAGTATTTTTTTAAATTTTTTTATTATTTTTTTTTTGAGATGGAGTTTCACTCTTGTTGCCCAGGCTGGAGTGCAATGGCACAATCTTGGCTCACTGCAACCTCTACCTCCCAGGTTCAAGCAATTCTCCTGCCTCAGCCTCCCGAGTAGCTGGGATTACAGGTACCCACCACCACACTCAGCTAATTTTTTGTATTTTTAGTAGAGAAGGGGTTTCACCATGTTGACCAGGCTGGTCTTGAACTCCTGACCTCAGATGATTCACCCACCTCAGCCTTCCAAAGTGCTGGGATTACAGGCGTGAGCCACCGCTCCCAGCCAGAGCTGCAATTTTAAAGTCTTCTGATATCATCCATTTCACTGTTTAGGCTACAACAGGATTTTAGTTGGAGGTTGTGCATGTTGTCCTTTTTTCTGGTCTGTGATTACAACAGTAATATTAAGATGGACTGGGAAAAACATCAATTCCTAAAGTTAGAAATAGAAATGGTTTGTAAAATCCTACAGCTATATCCTAATGCTGGATGTCACTAATCCTGCGTAGTCCTAAACTGGTTAGTCTGAAATAGTTCTACTACCTCTGAGGCACCACTGCCAATGCTACACATGCTGCAGTTGCCCCTTGAGCCAGATGGAGGTTTACCATGTGTTATATAACTTCCTGGCTCCCTCACTGAACAATGCCTAGTCCAACATTTTTTCCCAATCAGTCACATCCTGGGATCCAGTGTATAAATCCAATATTGCATGTCTTGTACATAATTGTTACAAAGGATCTTATTTTGTGAACTATGTATATCAGTAGTGTACATTACCATATAATGTAAAAAGACCTACATATAAACAGTGCAACCAACTATCCAAGTGTCATACCAACTAAAACCCCCAATAAACCTTGAACAGTGAAAAAGAATAAAATAAAAATAGAACAATGGAAAAATATAGATCACACAATCAAAAGAAAGTAGAAGTGGCCATATTGATATCAGATAAAGTAAATTTCAGAACAAATAAAATTACCAGAAACCAGAGGAACATCATACAGTGATAAAAGAATCAATCCACCAATAAAATGTAGTAATCTTAAATGTATCCATACCAAACAATAAAGTTGCAAAATATGCAAAGCAAAAATTGATAGAACTGAAAGGAGAAATAGACAAATCCACAATTATAGCTAGAGATTTCAACACCCCTCTGTCAACAACTGACAGAACAACTAGACAGAAAATCAGCAAGGATATAAAAACTCCTATCTACCAACCAACAGAATCTAGTCAGTGTTTATAGAACACTCTAGCCAACAATAGCAAAATATGCATTATTTTCAAGTGCCCATGGAATATATGACAGGATTACCAGGTTATCCTGGGTCATAGAACAAATTTAAAAGAATTTAAAAGAGTTAAAATCACGTAGACTGTGTTCTCCAACCAAAATGGAATCAAACTGGAAATCAATAACAGAAAGATAGCAGGAAAATCTCCATGCACTTGGAAACTAAATAACATTCTTTTAAATAATCACAGGGCAAAGAGGAATTCTTCAAGGGAAATTTTTAATACATTCAACTGAATGAAATAAAAATGCAGCATATCAAAATTTGTGGAATGCATTCAAGGCAGTACTGAGACAGAAATGCACAGCACTAAATGCATACATTAGAAAGGAAAAGTAACAGATGAATACTATAAGCTTTCACTTCAATAATCTACAAAAAAAAAAAAAAAAACAGCAAAACAACCCCAAAGCAAGCAGAAAGAAGGAAATAATAAAGAGCAGAAATGAAATCTCCAGGCCCTGATGGCTTCACTGGAGAATTCTCCCAAACATTTATTTTAAAAAGAAATGAAACCAATTTACACATTCTCTTCTAGAAAACAGAAGAAAAAAGAACAGTTTCCAACTCATTTCATGAAGACACTATTACTCAAAACACAAAACCAGACAAAGACTGTACAAAAAAGATAACTAAAGGCCAATAACCCTCATGAATATAAAAGCAATAATTCTTAATGTTAGCAAGTAGAATATAATAAAAGTACACACCATGATGAAGTGGGGCTTATTCTAGGGATGCAAGGTTGGTCGCTGTTTTAAAATCAAAGACTGTAATCCACTATATTAACTGGCTAAAGAAGAAAAATCGGCCGGGCGCGGTGGCTCAAGCCTGTAATCCCAGCACTTTGGGAGGCCGAGGCGGGCGGATCACAAGGTCAGGAGATCGAGACCACAGTGAAACCCCGTCTCTATTAAAAATACAAAAAATTAGCCGGGCGCGGTGGCGGGCGCCTGTAGTCCCAGCTACTCAGGAGGCTGAGGCAGGAGAATGGCGCAAACCCGGGAGGCGGAGCTTGCAGTGAGCCGAGATCGCGCCACTGCACTCCAGCCTGGGCAACAGCGTGAGACTCCGTCTCAAAAAAAAAAAAAAAAAAAGAAGAAAAATCGCAGGATCATATCAATCAGTACAGAAAAATACTGGAGAGAATTCAATACCCATTTATGATTTAAAAAAAAAAACTCAAAAAATAGGAATAAGAGAGAACATCCTCAACTTGACAAGGAACAAAACACCTACAGTAATATTATACTTTAGTAAAAGACTGAATGTCTTCTCTCTAAGATGAGGAATGAGGCAAAAAATATCCACCTTCACACTCTTATTCAACATAGTGCTGAAAGCTCTAGCCAACGCAATATGGCAGCATATGAAAATAAAAGAAATAGATATCAGAAAGAAAAAAATAAGACTGACTGTTCCTACTTGCAGTAGACATAACTGTCTTTACAGAAAACCCCAAAGAATCTGCAAAAAAACAACTCCTAGAATTAATGTGAGTTCAGAAAGGTTGTAGGATATAAGACAAACATATAAAAAGCAACTATATTTCCATATAGTAGCAATGAATGCATGAATACCAATAATTTAAAAATGCAATATAACTTAAAATCACTCAAAAAATTGAAAACTTAGATTTAAAACATGTACTATAACTTTTATGTCAAAAACTATTCAATGCCAATTAAAGAAATCAATTATTTAAATAAATGAGGAAACATATCATGTTCATGGACTGAAAGATCCAACATAGTAAAGACGTCAATTCTCCCCAAACTGATATACAGATTTGACATAACTACTATCAAAAATCCAGCAAGATTATTTTATAGATATGGACAAGATTATTCTAAAATGAATACATGGAAAGACAAAAGAACTAGAATAGCTAAAATAAAAATAAAGTAACAGGAATGTGTCTACTTATTTTCAAGACTTATAATATTGCTACCATAATCAAGACTCTGTGGTACTGGTGGAAGGAGAGACACATAGATCAATGGGACAGAATAAAGACTGCAAAAATAGAACCACACAAATATACCCAATTCATTTTTGACAAAGGAACAAAAGCAATTCAATAAAGAAAAGACTGCCTTTTCAGCAAATGGTTCTGGAAGAATTGGACATCTATAGGCCAAAAAAAGATCCTTGACCTAAGTCTCACATCTTATACTGACTCAAAATCTAACAAAGACCCTTAAATATAAACCATAAAACTATAAAACTTTTAGAAAAAAAAAAACTTGGGAGAAAATCTTCAGGATCCAGGGATAGGCAAAGAATGTTTAGACTTGTCACCAAAAGCATGATCCATAAAAGGAAAAAATGATAAATTGGACTTCATCAAACTTTAAAAGTTTGCTCTGTGAAAGACTGTTGCTGAGGGGATGAAAAGACAAGCTACATAATGAGAGAAAATATTTGCAAACCATGTATTCAACAAATGACTATTATCTAGAATATGAAAAGAGCTCTCAAAATGTGACAGTTAAAAAATAATCAGATAAGCAAATGAGAAAATTACATAGACATTTCATCAAAAAGGATATACAGATGACAAATAAGCAAATAAAAATATTTTCACATCAGTAGCCATTAAGGAAATGAAAAATTAACACCACAATGAAATATTTCTATATACATATCAGAATGCCTAAAATAAAAAATAGTGACAACACCTATCTGGGTGCAGTGGCTCACACCTGTAATCCCAGCTCTTTGGGAAGCCAAGGCAGGTGGATCACTTGAGGTCAGGCATTCGAGGTCAGGCATTCGAGACCAGCCTGGGCAACATAATGAAACCGCATCTCTACTAAAGATGCAAAAATTAGTTGGATGTGGTGGTGCATGCCTGTAGTCCCAGCTACTCAGGAGGCCGAGGCATGAGAATCACTTGAATACAGGAAGTGGAGGTTGCAGTGAGCAAAGATCATGTGACTATACTCCAGCCTGGGTGACAGAGTGAGACTCTATCTCAAAAAAAAAAAAAAAAAAAAAAAATAGTGATAACACCAAATGCTGGCAATGTTAAGAAGGAACTAGATCAAGGTTATGAAAAAACCTCCAAGGTTATGAAAAAACCTCCAAGGTTATGAAGAAACTGGATCACTCATACATTGTTGGTGAGAATGTAAAACGAGTACAAGCCACTCTGGAAAACAGTTTCTCTAAAAACTAAACATACAACTACCATGTGACCCAGCAACTGCACTACCAGGCATTTATCCCAGAGAAATGAAGAGCTATGTTCACACAAGAATCCATATATGACTGTTTATAGCAGCTTTATTTGTTAAAACCCTGAACTGAAAACAACCTAGATGTCCTACAATGGGTGAATGGAGAAACAACTGTGAAATATTCATACCATGGAATACTACTCAGCAATAATATTGATACAATATAACAACTTCGATGAATTTCAAAAAAAAAAAAATGGACTGAGTTAAAAAAAAAAAAAAAGCCAATCTCACATTAACCTTTTATATAACATTCTTGAAAGGACAAAATTATAGTAATGGAGAACAGATCAATGGTTGCCAAGTGTTGAGGGAGGGAGGAGAGGAGGAAGGGAAGTGGGTGTGACTAAAAAAAAAAGGCAGCACAAAGGATCCTTGTAGTGATGGAAATGTACTGTATCTTGACTGTGTCAATGTCAGTATCTTGGTTGTGATATTATACTCTAGTTTTGCAAGATGTTACTATTGGAGGAAACAGAGTAAAAAGTGCGTGGACCGCTCAGTATTATTTCATGTGAATATACAATTAACTGAAAATGAAAAGCTTAATTGTTTAAAGTAACACTATTTGGGGGAGGGGGACTCATGTGGTGTGGAGATGGGAAAAATATGTGTGAGATTGTCAAGTGGACTGTGAGATGTCCAGAATTCCTGAATCTCCCTCTGCTCACCAAATGCCACCCTTTCCTCATTGTTACCACTTCTAAAACTTGCCCTACCCATCCCACATCACCCTTTATGGACAATACTCATACAACCCACACTGAAAGCCACTGCACTGGAAGGTAACAATAACTCTATAGAGCTGGTAGGAAGAGGCTACTTTATAAATGAAAACTGAGGAATCTGAGTGAGGCGAAGGCACCCTCCCAAAATCACACAACAAGTAAATTTCGTAGCCAGTTTTTCCACCGTTTCACATCACTTCACATAATCATTTCACTCCACTACATTTCTAATCATCTACCATTTTCAAAGCTCTTTTTAAAATGTTATCTTAATTGGTCGTAAGCTGTCCCAGCTAAAAGAAAATGACAGAGGGCTAGAATAATGGGAGTGGTTGCAATCTCTTAGCCAATGTGGGTTGCTGTGGCAAATTCCTGCCTCCACATCTGCAAGATGCCTACATTTGTGCTCATATTTGCCCCCTTTGCACTCAACAAATTAAAGCTCCTCCTACTTAAGCCTAATTCCTCCCCTCAGTTTTTGGATCCCACTCCCCATCACCTCATTTTATTGATTATGCCATCTGTTTCTTGCATCTTCAAACTTACTCACTCTACTGCCTCTTTCCCATCAGGAGAAAAAAACATGTTTCCTTAGCTTCATGTCCTCTTCAGAATATAGCCCCTCTCCTTTTGAAGGAGAGTGATTAAACGCTCTGCCTTCATTTCCTCTTCTTTCCACTCCAGTGCAGTTTGCTTTCTGGCCCACAACTGCTCTTAAACTTTACCAGATTCCAAGGTCTACCTTGTACTAGCTCCAACAGACACTCTTCAGTCCTTACCTTACTTAACCTGTGCTCAGCATTTGATACATTAACCTCTCCCTTTTTGAAACACTCTTCCTTGGCCTAGGCTTCCCTGGTTTTCGTCCTACTCTCTAGCCATAGGACATTTCTCTTCTCCCTGTCACTCAAATGCTGATGTTTCAGTATTCTGTCCTAGTCTCCCTTCTCTTTTCCCTTTGTACCTTCTCCCAGGTTTCATTTACCGTCTATATTACCAGCTCATGCCAGTCTCTCAAGCTCCAGACCCAAGTAACTCACATCCTGCTAAATTCAACAAGCCCAAAATGGACCAAAATTCAACAACTCCAAAACTGAACATCATCCTCCCCATCTCAAATCTATTCCTGAATAGCTCAATCTGTGGCATTTTCGTACACCAGCCACACTAGATTCTTCTTCTTCCTCATATCCACATTAAATTTTTCACCAAGCCTATTTACCTTCTCAATGCCCTTCAATCTATTTGCATTTCCAAGGACACTGCCTTAGTCCAGACCCCCAAAATCTGTCAACTGAAAATCTGCAGTAGCTTCCTAACTGGTCTCAGTGCCCCTAATTGTATCCCCTTCCAATCTATTCTTTTAATCACAATGAGTTATTTTCCTAAAAATAACTAAAGTCCTAAAATATGACTCACTACATCACGTTCCGTCTTTAAACCTTTCAGTGGTTCCTCAGTGCCTTTTAGCTAAACTCTCACCTCACCACGGCCTGTCTAATGGAGCCCTACCTATCTTTCCAGCCTACTCTCCCACTTGCTTCTCACATCCTACAACTACCTCCTCTTCTCCCACAGTAAATTTCTTTCAATTCCCAATGCATCGCATTATCTCTTGCTCCTAGGACTTCGCACAAGAAGAACTCACCATCTGGAACCTCATTCCTCAACTCCTCCCTCCACTGGCTTCCCCTACTCATCCTTCAGACCTCAGAAAAGGTCACTTCCCGACCTCCACTTGATGAGGCTGGGTCCCCCCTGCTCTGTTCTCCCAACACCCTAATCTTTCCCTGTTGTGAAACTTATCACACCCTTTCACAAGTACTTATTTATCTATTTGTTTTCCCCATGAAGCTGTAAGTCACTTGAGAATACTAGTCTATCTTGTTTACCTTAATAGCTATAATGCTGGCACAGTGCTTCGAATACTCAATAGATGTAGTTTTAACAGACTATACAAGAATATATAAAAAATTAAGAAATCCAAGCCTGTATGGCAGCTCTCCGGGGACTCAGCAGTCCCCTCTGGCTCATTTTCTGGCTTATGCAACCTTATGGTGACCCCTGTGTGGCACCCTCCCTTATATGAACCAGCGTTCTTTGTTCACGTATAGGAGAATGCTGTTTGCTGTAACCTCAGCTTCGAGAAAACAATGCCCATATTGCATTAACCTGCTAGACCAGCTTCAGAAAGGATCTCTGAATGTCACGATTTCAGAAACCGTAAAATCACCCCTTGTTCTACTGCAGAAAAAAATACAGTGGAACAAGGAGTTCCTTGAGCAATTCTTAAAATTCCTTTGTCAAGGTCAAAGATATTATTTGTCAACTAGAGGCAAGTCAAATGCAAATGACTTTTAAATTCATACTATGGAAATTAAAAGTATAAACCCTAAATTTTTAAATTAACTTTTAATTAAAATTACAGTTAATAACCAGAAGTCACAAGTTTTTCACAGAGCAGTCTTGAGAGATTAAGAAACTGACCTGTTGACATGAGGCTTTGGGAATACTCTGCACTAAGCTAATAATTACATCTTGTTATACAGATAAGAAAAGAACTGGAAAATATTTACCAGTCAGTTAACTTAAACCCACTAAGAATACAAACATTAGATAGGTAAGAGGGTAGAATGCTTTTTTTGTCAGATTTACATTTTTTCTGTATCTTGTCATCATAAAATTCAGTAGTTTGTACATAGAGGTCTCTTGTAGGATTTTTCTCTAACTATAATGGTTAAATATTATACAGCCTTTAACCTTGAGACTATAAAATTCACCTACTTATCCGTTGTAGGAAATTGCAATCCCCAATCATTGTTTATTTGTTATAGGAAATTGGATTTTGTAATGTTTAACCCACGGTTAACTGTTTTACTGTTTAACACAGTCACTTCACTGAGTTTGTTATAATTAAATTAACCAGCAAAAAACCAATTCAGATCCTCTTGGGGTTAACAAAAAATCACCCATTTTTTCCTGGTACGGATTTTGATACAAGTAAATATAAAGAGTGATTACAGCAGAAACATTTTTAAACAATATGAGAAATAACTCAACTTTTACCTCTGCAGCCTTACAGCATACATGATTGAAGCAGGGCCATTCCTCGGGTAATAACTGGGGAGAAGAGCTGGGGGGAGCACTGGACCCCAGTGACCTCAGGAGGGAGAAATAAAGGGCCCCCATGCAGAGGAAGAGGGGAGATGGAGGTAGATTCAGAATGGGGTGAAGAGGGCACTAAACAGAGTGTCAATCTAGAGAGGTAATGTGGGCTAGTGGTTCTACATGCACTGGTTTGAGTCCCATTCACCTGGGCTCAAATCCTGGCTCTGCCCGCCGCTCATGCGCTTTGTCATCAAATAACTTGCATAGTCTCCCTGAGCCTCAGTTGCAACATAAGGATCCTAGCAGTGAACTCATGGAGGTGAGAGGATTAAAAGATATGTTTACAAAGCCTTTAGCTCAGTCCTGAGCATGACAATATCCAGTAACAATGCTGCATAAATAGCCTATTTTGTGGTTGTGGTTGTTGTTAATATCTTCCATCTCACTATTTCACTTTGGGCTCAGTCTTGATGACTCCGCTGGGGCACTTTCTACATGTCCCAGCCATGGGGCAGCCAGCCACAGAGCCTCCACGGATGTAAAGGTGCTGCAGTCTCTTGTCCTGGTCCTCGTTATCACTGCAGTTCTAACCTCAGGGCCCTGACATGGCAGCTCTCTGATGACAGCAGCATCTTCTCTGGGCATCCTATCAGAAATGGTCAAAAAGCCATTCTAAAATGTCTTCTGCCATTATGTTGAGGTGTAATGGAATGTGTACAAACTCTAAAATCAGATGTATTTGCAGACAACTTGCTCACCGTGTATTCTTGGCAAATTTGCTTCTTTCCAGATTCTTTACCTTAATTTGGGTTTACTGCCACCGATCTTGGAGATTCATGGTAACAAACTCAACAAACTATATATATCACTATTACTACATTTGTGAATGTTTTGTTGAATCCTTTCTCAGGTTGAAAAATATTGGAGATTAGAGCTAGAATTGAGTTCAAAGATTATGCCCCAGCCATATCCTCCCTCATGGAAGCTGAATGTTTCAATCTACATAATCTCAAGGCCTTCTGTTTTCTGCTGACAAGAAAGAAGTCTTGTCTTTTACATTACCCTTCTTCTCCAAGTTCTTTCTTTGTAATCCCCAGGATGCATACATGTACTCATGGCTTAAATCTGTAATCATAGCCAATGCCATGGTCCCCATCCCACAATGGTGCCATGGAGTTGTGATTTGGCCCTGCATAATAAGATCAACACCTCCTTTCAGAATGAGAAGGATAATGTTCTTTCTGTCTCATTTCCAGCCATGGGAAGAAGGGTCCTCAGCATGTGTTTGTTGGTATGGCACTTTAGATTCACAAACAAAACTCTTTTCTCCTAGGATGGCTGGATCTAGATGAGTTCAAGATTCTGCTGCCACATTGTATCCCAACACTTGTCTCATTCTAAAATCAAGTTCCCTTTGCCCAAGTCCTTTTTCTCTTCTTTGAAGTTCTCTGTCAGTGACCTCCATCACCCTCCCTCAAATAGGACTTCAGACACAGACACAGACACACACACACACACACACACACGCACACACGCATCAGTTCATCAGACATGGCTACAGATATTTTAACCTCTGGCACCACTGTGGACAGCAAAGAAGTCTTTTTTCCCTAGGCCCTTTGTAAATTAATGGTTACAAATAGGTACACAGAGATAGCAATGTCTCCTCATTCTATTCACCAAGAGTCCCACTCAGCCCGGCCAAGACACTTATAACAGATGAGGAAAACGTAAGGTTCAGGGACTTAGCCAGGACACACAGGCATCTGTTGCCCAAGTCCTGGTTCAGGACTCATTCTCCTGTACCACACTGCCCCCTCTCACTGTGCAGGCTCCGTTCTCAATATTGATGTCTTTGAGTTAGCCAGATGGTTAATCTTTTTTTTTTTTTTTTTTTTTTTTGGCCACAAAGACAATTTGCTTTCCGAAAATCTCAAACTAAGCAGCTCATGACTGCTTCTTAAGATAAACAGAAAGGAATTCTAACACAGCATGGTAGAAACAACTTGACAGGACCATGTTGCTTCTGTTTCTTATCTCTGGATGCCAGAAGCCTGCTGCTTTCTCCTGTCCACCCACAAGGGATTTGTGATTGGGTTTGATTCTCCAACCCTGTTTCCTGGAAAAGGCCCCAGAGCCACTGATGTGTCTGCAAGAAGGGAAAAACATTTTACCCACCAGGTATTGATGTGCCCTAAGGCACTTTGGAGTCCTGAACTTAGCTTTG
This sequence comes from Macaca nemestrina, assembly GCF_043159975.1. Classification (NCBI taxonomy): domain Eukaryota; kingdom Metazoa; phylum Chordata; class Mammalia; order Primates; family Cercopithecidae; genus Macaca; species Macaca nemestrina. Next base: position 41,976,992 of record NC_092137.1, read on the forward strand.
GGTAGTAAAAAAGCCTGTTGGCAATTACTAAGTTTCAGAAGCAATTTTTTGGAAGAAAAAAAAAGATAGGTAGTCCAAGACTCCACATTGGCTGTGCTGACCACAATGCCACCAAACTGCTGACTTTCAGAAGCAATTTTTTGCAAAAAAAATTTTAAAAATAGGTAGTCCAATGCTCCAAATTGACTGTGCTGACCACAATGCCACCAAATGAAAACTGAAAACTTAATCATCCAGTTCTGTATCGATAGCTAAGGGTTGGGTATCATTTAGGGCAAGAATATTTTAACTAATATTTAATCAGAATTTTTATTTTCAATTGTTAAAGTATTTTACAGAAATTTTCCATTTCTCAAATGTAAATTAAGAAAAATCAGTCCACAAAACATAAATGGAAACAAGCACAAATTTATTTGACCACCTTTTGGAGAGGCCAACTCAAAGTTGACAATGTATATTCACCATTTGAGAGGACATCTAACATATTACATCCTTGGCTTCTCAAGGAGATGTTAGTGCCCACTTACTCGATATTGGTAAGCTCCTTCACTAATCTCTGATTATTTTACAGTCAAGACTCCATTCTCCCATCCCTTCTTATAACCCCCTTCATACTTTAAAGCATTGATCTAAATACAAAATGGGAGAACCTGTGTATTAGTTCACTAGGGGTGCCACAACAGAATACCACAGATTGGATGGCTTACACAACAAAAATTTATTTTCTCACAGTTCTGGAAGCTGGAAGTCCAAGGTCAAGGTATCAGCAGGCTTGGTTTCCTCTGAGGCCTCTCTCCTTGGCTTGCAAATGGTCACCTTCTTGCTGCCTCTTCACATGGTCTCTGTGCACAAGTGCCACTGATATTCCCCTGTACATCCAGATTTCCTCTTTTTAGAAAGACACCAGTCATATTTGATTGGGGCCACTCTATGGGCCTTATTTTAACTTAGTCATCCATCCAGAGGCTCTATTTCCAAATGCACTCATGTGCTGAGGTACTGGGAGTTCAGGCTCCAACATAAGAGCCGGAGAGCACAATTCAGCCCATAACAACCTCTCTTTATGAAAAGTTTCCAAATTATATCAGACAGTAAAAAATCTGCTCCTAACTTAAGAGTCCTGTTGTTTTGGGCTGTGTAGAAAGATACAGCCAGACCCAACATGTGGTTTAATTTTAGGGACTGCATGCTTCCTGTTCCCCAAAAATACTCCACATGCCTTTGAATTCTCTCATCAGAAATTCATATCTTCTCAGAGGCTTTCTTCTGTTAAAATGAAGAGAGCCTTGGGTTGAGCCTCATCTGTCACTAGACTTCGGTGCAACCATTGCTTCCTTTCTGAGAGCAGTTTTTGATGAAGAGCAGAGGACTGGGTACCAATAGGGCCAGGGAAGAAGTGAGGGGAGGGTCATAAATGGAGACAAAGGGAAGAGAAACAAGAAGCTGGAGGCATGAGAAGACAGACCTTACTGGCTTTACCATTTCACCCAAATAGTGGCAGAGGCTGAGTATTCATGCTCCAGTCCATAATTGTTGCTAGAAAATGGGTGCCTCACCCAGACGCCATATTCCCTGCATGGCTCCTCTTGCCTCTAGGTAGAGCCATGGGACAGACTTCTGACAATGGATTGTGAACCAGGAACAACTCCAGTGCCAGACCTGATCTATGGAAATTTCCTACACATTTTCTACCTTCTCTGTTTTCCAACTACCAGTGAAATAAAAAGATTCTGAAGCCCTAAAAAATGGCAGAACCGCAAAACGGAATGGAGCCTGGATCTGTGAATGACCACATGGAAGGCCTCTCACTGAACACTTGCACTAAACTGTCACTGTGTGAGCAATAGCTCCTGTGAGTTAAACCACTGAGATTTTCAGGGCTTGTCCTTTTTAGCAACTATTAATGTTATAATTAATAAGTTAATACAGTCAATATAAGGCTGAATTTGGCAAAAATTAATAATCACTTCAGTGGTGATTTTATGCTGGTTTATTTTATGCTGGTTTTATGCTGGTTTGTTTCAGGAGTGAATGCTGATAGTAAGAAGAGTATAGGCTGGGCACAGTGGCTCCTGCCAGTAATTCCAGCACTTTGGGAGGCCAAGGCAGGAGTTGAGCTCAGGAGTTTGAGGCTACAGTGAGCTATGATCAGGCCACTTCACTCCAGTCTGGGTGACAGAGTAAAATCCCATCTTAAAAATAGAAGAAGAAGACAACAAAGAAGAAGAGTATTACTTGATTTTTACTGTAAAATGACATTTAGATATTATTATTCAATTCAGGTTGACCTGTAATAGTAGTGATAATAATCACAGACAGTTGCAGTTTGCAACTATCATTGCATTTCAAACTACCAGGCATAATGAGAAGTACACAATAAAATAATAAAACAAACCACTGATAGGCTAAAAAGAGTGCTGGACTGAAAGTCAAGCATCCTGAATTCTAGTTTCACCCCAACACAAACCATTTATGACCAGGAGTCTCACCTCTCCGGTCACTACCAGCTCTAAAAGCCAGACTGGAAGTGTCTGTTTAGGTGAAATAATGCCTCCTATGAGTGAAAAACAAATGACAGGAGAACTGGTCACAGTGCTTTGTGCAGAGAAGATGCTCAATACAGATTTATTCAATTAACAAAAGTTTTTAAACAGACTCTGATAAAGTAATTCAACTGAAATGACAGAGGGTGAATACAGATTTAGACACCCACCCGTGTCCCCTCCCACCGAACTAGAAGTGTCTCTGTGTATTCAAGTGTATAAAGAAATTGGCTCCATTTCTGAACAGTGAGAACAGGGCAGAAAAATGAATAAATCTGGGGATGACATATAATCAAAAATATAGCCATCTGTTTAAGTCCGGCATCTACAATATAAAAAATAGAAGAGAAGCCACCTGTCTTGCAATATTGAAGTAAAATGCAAATCTATTTAATTGAAAATAATAATGTAATGTAAACTTTAGTCACAGGCAGAGAGCTTTCTCTATATAGTTATATTAAAGGGCTTAGACCAGTGCCTGGAGTATGATAGACACATAATTGTTTGTTGAACGAAAACATTCGTCATTGGATGCAAAGCATAGGGTAGGCATAGTGAGAGATGCCGAGATGGACAGAAAGTCATCCCTGCTCTCCAGACTTGCAGGCTGGGAAGAGAGAACCATGTCTTCAACCCACTGGAACACAAGGCAGAATGAAATACATGCTAAGCAGAGGTAAAAGAAACATGCTAGGGGAGGAAGAAACATTTCATTCTGATGGGAAGGAATCAAAAATGAGGTAGAATTTAGGCTGAACCTTTAAGTGAACAATCTCCAGGCTGTGAGGATGGCATGACCCAGGTAATAAAAAGATTGGAAATAGTGGGCTGGTCGGGTCCATGCAGAGAACTTCAGGAGACAACCTTGGAAAAGAGTGTTGGAGACATATATAAGAGTCTGGTTGTGACTTGGGAACAAAATTCTAACAGCCACAAAATTAGGTGCCTAGGAAAAGAAGTAGATCCCCTTTGTTTTCTTTCTCTCTCCAAATTTGTAAAGCATTTACCTCTCTTAAACCATATAACATGTCATTTTATTAAGTCATTTAAATATGTGTAAGATGACTGCCAGGCCCAAACTACTTTAATACTACAAAAGTTAAAATAAGGTGAAGAAAATGTGTTATAGAACAAAGCATGTGTATATTTGAGTCCTGTCTTCTTAAGTTATTTTAATTTCTGGATAACAAAACCTCATTTTGCTTCCATTCTAATTATTAGAAGAGACTCCCTTAAGGGGAGTCTGCATTAGCAATCCATGTGCATCCCTGGTATACCGTTTTGCTTCAGAAAAGGACTTGAGCTCAGTATAGAAAGTATTTATATGATGGCATCTAAAGAGAGGGTCGGCTAAGAGGTCCGCAAATGTCAGCAGCATCCTATTGGCAATCCATGGTCATTCAAAGCATTTTAAGAGGAACAGAGGAAACAGCCTTGTTTCAGTAACTGAAAGGCCAATGTGGCTGGTGCAGAGCAGCAAGAGAGAGTGTGAGAAGAGTCAGGGATATAGACCAAACCATATCATGTAGGGTTCTAAAGGCCACAGAAAAAAGAATAAAGAAGTCCAAATCTTGTACAAAATGCAATGAGAAGCCATTGGTGAGTGTTAAGAAGGGTGATATGATGTCATTTATCCTTTATTTTGGCTGCTCTTTGGAGAAAGAATTGGAATGGGACAGAAACGGAAGCTGAGAGAATAATTAAAAGACCATTAAAATAGTCCAGAGGAGAGAAGTTGATTATTCAAACTGAAGGCGATAGTTGTAGAAATGGAAATAAGCTAACATATTGGGGATATATTTTAAAGACAAAACAGATTAACTGGATGTTAAATGCAAGGAAAAGAACAGAGTGACTCCCAGGTTTTTATCTTAAGAAACTTGGAAGATGGTGCCATTTTCCAAGTAAGAGACCAGAGACAGTTTAGGGAGAGGAAAAAGCAGATGATAAAGAGTTCTGTGTAGGGCACTTTACATTTCAGATGCCTGTTTGACATTCAAGTCAGGTAGGCAGTCTGACATTAAGTAGACAGTTTGATTTATGAGCCTGCAGGCTCAAGGGAAGGTCAATGGAGATTTACACTTGTGAGTCATCTGCATATAGATGGTATTGAAATTATGGGACTAAATGAAATCCACCAGGGAGATGGCATACATAAGAGCCAGAAAGGTGCCTAGGAGGTCAAGCAAGGAAGATGGATCCAGTAAAGAGACTGAAAGGGAGCATCCAAGGAGATTAGAAGTGGGGAATGAAACATGAGAAGCTGGTGTCATAGAAGCCAGGAAAACAAACTCTCTGGGTTATCTTTGCTTTGAAATTAGTACAGATAATTTTACAAAGCTATCTGAGTTGCTTGGAGCCTTGAGCCAGTAATTTCTACCTCACTATTCCTCATAGGAAGAAAAATGTCAGGGTTGTTGAGACAATCTGCCTCCTAATGTATAGCTGTAGTCTCTTGTGGAGTTAATGAGCATGTTAACAGCCCTGCTTCCTCCTATCACTGGAATAGTTCATGTCTTTGGGGCACTGACTCAAGAGAATTTTCTTCATAGTCAAAGAACAACACTTTCAAGACAGAAGTTCAAATCAGCTATGCCTTTGAGAGAATAAATTTATCTTTACAGATATATTGCACATATTAGAATATTAAGCTATGGTTTACAACCAGACAGGTCACAGATGATGAATGTGATGGTTTGCTTGCTATTAAACGGGTTGCCTTTGAGAACATATTCTAAGTGAAATATTATGAATGGCTATCACCTTGCAATAGTTTGACCTGCTGCAAATGTTACCTAATTCAATACCCCATTATCACTTCCTTGTCTTTTGGTAAGGCTGTCAAAAATAAGAACATTTAATGATCAAATAATATATGAAAAAAATTCCTTAGTCATCCAAATAACCTCATTTCTCACATTAGCTGTGGCTTATAATAAGACAGTTCTTTCAGTAATATAAAGTTTCTAGATTAGCCAAGGTGAGATATATCCAATTCTGTACCAACTTTAATAGACTTCAATCACAATACTTGAGAGTTTTTCAAATTATAGCTTGAAATGTCAGAGTTGGACACCTTCAGAGATCGTTTGCTTGTTTTCATTGATATGTTCATATTTGAAGGGATACATATACTTTTTAGTTGCTTGAGTAACAAGGAAGAATTTAAATAAAATTTTCTAGTCACCCACACATATCTTAAGAGGTCCATCAAAGTACATAAATTGTACCTAAAAGCATGTACATTGGTGTATCCAGAATATTCCCACTCTGAAGTGGAGAAAAATTTCCCCATCCATGAAAATATACGTGCATAAGCTTCCTCACAAATTTACATACAATTTCAGGAGGGTCTCAGATCCTCTGAAAACTACATGCACCCTCACAACATCAGAGTTTCCAAGCTAAGCACTCTGGGTTTAGACTATTTTCTCCTATGGGTGCACCATGTGTGCCTTCTCCTTATTGGCCATCAGAAATCAGAACTTTCAGTCTCCAAAAGTATTGATTTAAGGAATGCTGGTGGTGGTGGTGTTGTTTCTAGGAAAATGAGCATGCTTCCTTGAGAATTAAAGTAAATTTCCCCCAAGGTATGGAGTTGGAAATTCTGGGCTCTGTCTCGGGTCCTGAAACCTAGGTCCAAGGTCACAAGGAGCTGTCCAAGGTCCCAAATGTCTTAGACCAGTGCTTCTCCAAGTATGATCTACAGATAACCTGCATTAAAATCAACTGAGTGTGTGCATTACACTGCAGATTCCTGATCCATCCAAGAACCATTGAATCAGAAACTTTGAGGGTAGGTCCCACAAATCTGCATTTTAAGGAATGCCTCAGGATATTCTTATGTCTGATGCTAAGATAATGTCTACCAAATGTTGGTACCACTTTGTTTACGGCTAGAAACCATTTAATCCCATTTAAATTCACTGATCATTATAAATGCACCTGCTACCTTTAATACCATCTATATTAACAATCATAATGAGTTGCTATATTCCTGTAGAAGACATTGACCAACTTTCTTCCAGATGTTTTCTGTCACAATTTAGCACCAACCAAACATAAAAATCCAAGCCCTATCAAATCTCAAGAAAAGCAAACTCTTTTGAAAGTCAACTTCCGGCCGGGCGTGGTGGCTCAAGCCTATAATCCCAGCACTTTGGGAGGCCGAGACGGGCGGATCACGAGGTCAGGAGATCAAGACCATCCTGGCGAACACCGTGAAACCCCGTCTCTACTAAAAAATACAAAAAACTAGCCGGGCGAGGTGGCGGGCGCCTGTAGTCCCAGCTACTCGGGAGGCTGAGGCAGGAGAATGGCGTAAACCTGGGAGGCGGAGCTTGCAGTGAGCTGAGATCCGGCCACTGCACTCCAGCCCGGGCTACAGAGCGAGACTCCGTCTCAAAAAAAAAAAAAAAGAAAAAAAAAAGAAAATCAACTTCCTTGATCTTTTCACAAATCTTTCCTCCTTATCCACTTTAATAATGAAAATAAGTACAATTATGGGTAACCAATATTTACTGATTATTCACTCCATGCCTTCCATCAAACCCATCATAACAATAATAGTAAATGCAACAAAAAACATTTAATGAGTGCTTACTATATGCCCAGAACTCTTTAAAGTTCCTTATGTGATTGCATCATTTAATCTTTATGATACTGTACCTATGAGACCAAGAAAGACAGGAAAATGTGTATTCCATATTGCTTAAGGTATTAGTGCCATTTATAGGCTTTGTCATATAACTATGATACCAAAGTTAATTCCCTAGTGTTCTTTTTTAAGGTATGAAAATGGGGAAGAAGACAGTGCCCATTACTGATCGCCTGCTGTATTTCTGGCACTTTAACATGTTTTCTTCATTAAAATATCACCAACTATTTATGAATAGATTTTATTACCCCATTTTAACAGGTTTATTGAAAGACTGATATATCATAAACTGCACATATTTAAAATGTGCAATTTAATAAGTTTAGATATATGTATATACCTGGGAAGCCATATTGCAATCAAGATAATGAACATAACTCTCAGCTCCAAAAGTTTTCCCATCTCCCTTTGTAATCCTTCCTCCTGCCCCTCCACCTGCTCATCCCCAGGCAACCATTGACCTGCCTTCTGACACTACAGATTGGTCTGCATTTTCTAGAACTGTATATAATCTCTGTGTGTAATCCTTTTGTCTTGCATCTTATACCCAACATGATTATTTTAAGATTCATCTATGTTATTGCATTTATCAAAAGTTCACTCCTTTTTACTGCTGAGTGGTATTCCAATTGTCACCATTTTATAGATAAGCAAACTGTGGAAATAAGCAACTAGTTCTGAGATTACATAGTAAAGGACCAGATTCAAATTTAAATCTGCCCAACACAAAAGCCCCATATTTTCCCACTAAAAAGTATGCCTCTCTTCATTTTTAACTGAGAAATAACTCTACATATATCTTCAGAATGAAAGAATGTGGCCTCCAAAGTCACCAGGCTATAGTAACCACACTAAAAATTGTAGCTGAAGGATTAATTGGAGAGGGTGTCAGCTGTCCTACCCACCTACCTCCACAATATGTGCTTAGCAGTACCACCCTTAAACTTTGGGCTTCAATTACAAGGTCATTCACCCGAAGAAGAACCCAGGAATCCTGGGGCTGCCAATATACCTGAGACCACTGTATGCAGGCCCTAAGCTCTGGCTAGAGTCCTCTCTTATAGGCCAGAAGGGAAGGAAGTATGTGGGGCAAATGATGGAAGGTGGTCAAATGTATGGTAGAGTAGGAAGGCATCCAAAGAACTATGAAGGTCCTTATTGAACTGGGTCACTTGTGTGACTTGAAGGATAGACTTTTAACTAAGGACAGAAGAGGAGATAAGAACTACAAAATGGAAAAGCAAGGAAAGGTAGACTAACCCTTGCCAAGCTCCCAAACTGTTAATTTGGTGATCTTAGGCACTCATCACTCTTGAAATATAAAAATTTAACAGATTATATTTTTCCATGATTCTTGCAACATACTTTTGAGGAGGAATTATTCATAATACTATGAATAATAACTAGCAGTTATAGAGTGCTTATAATGCACTACACAAAAGAATCATATTCTGTTTTCATTTTACTTCTAAGAAATCAGTTCTCAGAAAATATAAGTGACTGCCCAAGATCATACAGCCAGAGAGTGATTTAGTTATAGCCAGAATTCAAATCTCCAAGTCTTAGTCCAGTAATCTTCCCATGACTCAGACTCCAGACTTCCCTGCTTCCAGCCAATCACCCAAACACCACCACACACCTCACCATCATTGGTCCCAACCCAGGCTCACCCTAGAGTATATGCTGACTTATGTCCTTTGATTTCAAACCCCTGAAACCCCTATCTTCATCAGTACATGTCCTTCTATGTACACTGCCCTCAGAATACTGTTCAACACTAGAGTCAACTTAAAAGATACTCAATAAACTAATAAACTAATTCTGCACCAAAAAGTTAATAATTACAATGTTATGCTTTTGTTGGCTACCAGTGGGGCTTAAGAAAACAGTGCCTAAAAGAATAATGCACATTGTGGACAAGAGTGTGATATACAGATTTTCCAAGTCCTATCTTCATACATGTGAATGTCATAGGTTTACAGACTAACTCCAGACAAAGCAAGCCACTATTCCTCTTTCAGAAGGGCCAACTCAGGATGAATGGCCTCTTGCCTGGGGGAGGAAGAAGGGAAATAATAATCATAATAGTTAAATGATATGAATAATAGGAGCCAACATTTATTGATTGCTTTGTATTGGGTATTTTATCAGTATTATCACAATTAAACCACAATTCCATGAAGTAGGTGTTATTGTTAGTCTCATTTCCAGATGAGGAAACTGAAACAGGGAGGCTATGTAATCCCACCATGCTAGTGCTAAGCAGGGCTGGGACTCAACAGCCGTTCTTTCAAACAGCAGAACGCTTTTTTTTTTTTTTTTTTTTTAGTCAAGGTCTCACTCTATCTCCTAGGCTGTAGTGCAGTGGTACAATCTCATCTCACTGCAACCTTGACCTCCCAGTCTCAAGTGATCCTCCCACCTCAGCCTCCACACATCACACATCTAGCTAATTTTGTTTTATTTTTCGCAGAGAGAAAGTCACGCTATGTTGCCCAGGCTGGTCTCAAACTCTTGGACTCAAGTTATCCTCCTGTCTCAGCCTCACAAAATGCTGAGATTATAGGCGTGAGTCCTGACACCTGATCCAGAATGCTCATTCTTAACCAGTGTACTGATCCCCACCAGTTATTGCTTATCGTGCACCTACTGTGTGCCTGGCACTGTGTGAACCTTAAACATATTAATTTCATTGAAACCTCATGGCAACCCTTGGAGATAGGTGTTATCATTGTCCCCATCTGACAGATGAGGCCCAAGAAAAAAAGGAAACTGAGTTAGTGTGGAGCTGGAACCGACGACAGGCATTCTGGCTGAGAGCTCTCTGAGAAATAAATATTCAGCACGACTGATTCCTATTCAAGTTTAGGTCTTTCTCTTTCTACTTCATTTAGGTTAAAAGGCTTTCCTCTCCAGGAGCCTGGCAAGCCAAGCCTGCCTTCTGCGGGGCAACAGCGCGAGGCATTACCCCTACAGACCACTTGGGGGCACCATCCGTCCTGAGTTGGAGAGAACGATGGGAAGCAGGGCTCCTTCACAAGGCTGCGGGGCTCCTCTCCGGGCCCGCCCCCCCCATCAGCAACAGCCAATCAGAAACTCACTGACAGCGCTGGGCTCTCCACGGTAATGGCCGTGGATGATGATTGGCTAAGTCTCTTAAGGGCAATCTGGTTTCTGGGGAGGTAGTGACACGCGCAGGGCGGGAGGTCTCTGAAGCAAGAGGGGGCTCCAGACATCATCTTTACCTGAATAAGCCCCAACGATGGGAGTGTCAGCCCGACCCTTCCACGGTGGAAAAGGCAGCAGCCAATTGCTATAGTCCCTTTAGGCTTTTCTCTCCCACCAGTCCTCACTCTGCCCTCTAAGGGGGTTCCTGGCCGCTTCAGCTCAGTTTGCTGCTTACCAATCCCGCGGCCCAAGGGGAGCGGGGCTGTGTGTGGCCGGAGCTGGGGGCCCACACGGAGCCCCTTGCCAGATGCCCCCGAGTTATGCGGAAGGGCCAGCCTAGGACAGCAGCCACTGCATTTCTTTAGCTTGCGCTGCGGTCCGATGGAGCTCGGTTCTGACCCAGAACGTGAGATCAGTTTCTCATTCAGCCCAGGGCCTTGCACATGTGGCCCTACTGCTCGAACCTCTGCCTTTCAGGATCTCACACAAAGTTTTTCACTTTCCCCTGCAGGGATGGTCCTCTCTAAGCGCCTTTAGAACTTTGTAAATAGCCGCATTGCAGCACTGCGCCATTGTTTTATTTATTTCACTCATATTGGACTCAGGGTAGGGACCATATCTCCAACGTCTTTGCTTTGAGTAAGATATTTAAACTCTCTGTGCAGCGTTTTTCTCAATTGTAAAATGAGCACAGTAGTACCTCTTGTATAAAGTTGTGTATACCTCTTGCATAAAGTTGTGTGCACTAATACATGTAAAGCGCTTAGAAGAGAGTCTTGCACACAGCAGATGATCAGAAAATGTTGGCCATTTGTTATTCCTACAATGCCTAGCACAAACACATCATAAATACTCAACAGTGTTTAGAATCAGTTTCATATATTTGTTCTTGTAGGTTTAAATCTCAACTTTGTCGAAACTGCTACAAGAAGCAAACGGTAAATATATATACATGGCTGCAAATGTGTCCAAGTGCTTCAACATGCCGTGGCAGTTGAGAACAGAAGGGAGCCTGGGTTCAAGCTATGACTGCAGCTGAACAGCCCAATGACCGATAGAAAATTAACTAAAAGTTAACTCCTCAACTATGGAATAGAGAGGATCATAATAGTATCTACTTCATCGGGTTGTGGTGCTTGCATTCTTATCCCACTTTCATTTTGGGAGCTAGGACAAGAATATAATGACACAGTTTAGTATTTCTACCTTACATTTGTCTCCCACTTTAACTTTTGCAAGCACATTCATATATTATCTCATTTAACACAGCAACCCTGTGAAGCTCAGAGCACTTCCTGGTTTGTTGGAATCCTACAGCATGTCCATGGTGAGCTGCAGCTCGGTTTCTTTGAGTGCAATTTCAATGTCAGTGCCATTGCTCTGCATCAGGACTGAGCCAGTGACCACCTGGGTCTCAGATAAGCAGAAGGATTTGGATCCCAGATTTTCAAGCCAGTTGTTCTGTGTTTTATTTCTGATTACAGCAGAAAGACGTAATTACATTATCTTTTAAAATGTGAACAAAACAAAGTACAAAGTCTGGTTGACCCTCACACACACTGCCCAGAGGCAGCCACTATCATCCATTGAGTATGGCATCTTCCTCACCTCCTGGGTATGGTTTCATTTGTGTACATGTTGGGGGGAAAGCTAGGATTTTTTTGTTGTTCTTTTGCATAAACATGATTGTATTTTTAAATTAATTCTACTACTTGTTTTCTTCAATTAACAGTACATCTCAAAGATCTTTTTATGTCTATATCCCTATTTCTTTTTAACTACTGCACAGTCTTTTATACCTGAACCCATTTAACCATTCTCTTGTTGTTAATTCTAATGTTTAAAGCCAAGTTTTGTTGAGTCCCCCTCAAGTCCCAATTTTGTAGCTGCTTAGATTCTGAACAGTCTCTGGGCCTAAAGACTCAAGTCACCAGAACATGAAATCCTTATGGTCAAGAGTTCCACCTGGCTCCATATTCTTCCCATACTACAAGCCCAAGGCCCTGGCAAGCTGTGAAACTGGAGTCCCTCCTCCCAAGAGGAAAGAGTGGGAAAGAAGATGTCCACATAGGGCCAAAATGGGCTGATGATGACTTTACTCCTCAGAACATTGCTCAGAGCTAAAGACATCTCTGGAACTTTAAAAGCCTCATAATTACCTCCAAGAATCTGCGCGGCTGAGATCCCTTCTGAAGAGGTAAAGCTGGTGAAACTCATTCTCTTCCTTGAGGTCCTAGTGACCTTCATGACTCAGTCCTTCCCCAGGCCCACCCCTCACCCCCAACACCCACAAGTGTCTCCCCAGGGCTGAAACCTCTACTTCGGAACACAGACTTGGAATTGAATTGCAGGGGAATGGTGGGCACATCCTGTGGGTACTTGTGAAACACATGGACCTCAGATCCTCAGATAACCCCAAAAGAAATGATGCAGGCTGGCCAGGGACTGGTCTAGGGACAGTGTCACTTCAGGCAAAATGAGAGGAAGAAAATCAGGGTAGAAATCAGCATATTACAGGCACAAATCCACAAGGGAATGTGCTGACTTCATGACCCTTCACTCCATGCCCTTTCTACCCAGCTCCAAAAGGAATTCACTCGGCTTTTCTCCAGCTACAACTAAAGATTCTCTGGAAGGAGAAATAGGTAAAGGTCTCATCACATGAATTCCAGACACATCTCTGGTGCACCCAGCATTTTGTACATTAGCCAAAAAGCACATATTCCCAGTTGAATACAATCACACACATATAACACAGATGCAGTCATGTTCACAATCAGGACACCAAACTGAATGTTGAAGATGTTCTGTATTCTAATACTCAACAGATTAATGCACTAGAGCCATACCAGACAAACAAACAACTTACAAAAATGGAACTCAAACTGGCAAATACACTTGAATAAAATGCAATCTCACTAGTCACAAAAAAACATACAAAACTTAAAATCAGGATTCTATTTTTCACCTATAAAATTGTCATGTTACAAATTATAATATGCATTTCTTTTTTTTTTTTTTAAGAGGAAGTTTCGCTCCTGTTTCCCAGGCTGGAGTATGAATATGGCTTATGACATGCTTAAGAATGACAAAAATGTGCTCTGTTCTCTGTTGCTGTTGGTAGAATAAATTAGTTAAAGCCTTTTGGAAAACTAATTTGGCAACACATATCCAAATCTGCTTAACCCAGCAATTTAATTTCTGAAAATCTAGTTAAATGAATAATTTCAAAGATTTTTGCATCAAAAAAGTCTGGAAGCAAATATCCAACTTCAATATTCAAAAACAGGAAAATGGTTAAATGAATATTGACATTGTAAACATGTGTAATAACATGGAAAATGAGTATGATGTGGCATTGAATAAAGAAAATAAGATTCAAAGGAATCAGTTCGATATTATCACAACTACATTGAAACCTGTATTGCATACACAAACACACACAAACCCACACACAAATGATTTCATTTACTCCTCTCAACAATCAGTGAGGAAACTGAGACACAGGAGGGTTCAGGAACTGGCAGCTGGTCACGTAGCAAGTGGTAGAGCTAAATTGTATGCCCATGTTCTTCCCAAAATATCACAAAAGCAACCACTAACTGTGAACAATGCTTGTTGAACTTGGAATCTGAAAGCTCCTATTTACATATTTTAAGTCCATGATTAGATTTTATAACCCAAGTAATCCTACTCTGTGAGATCTCAAAGAGTAATTTTATCTCATCCAACTAGGCCTGCTCCAGGAAGAAGCCTCCAGAAGTCAAGTCAGCCTTCAGAAGCAGACAGAAGAATCTGGTGTGTTGCTGACCGAACTCCCAGGGAATCCACCCATCTTTGGGCAGAAGGCCCTTGCAAAATGACTCTAGGCCAATTTCAGTGATTTACACACAACCTGTGATGGTTAACACTAAGTGTCAACTTGACTGGATTGAAGGATGCAAAGTACTGATCCTGGGTGTGTCTGTGAGGGTGCTACCAAAGGAGATGAACATTTGAGTCAGTGGGCTGGGGAAGGCAGACCCACCCTTAATCTCGTGGGCACAATCTAACTAGCTGCCAGTGAATATAAAGCAGGCAGAAAAACATGAAGAGGAGAGACTGGCCCAGCCTCCCAGCCTACATCTTTCTCTCATGCTGGAGGATTCCTGCCCTCAAACATTGGACTCCCAGTTCTTCAGTTTTGAGACTTGGACTGGCTCTCCTTGCTCCTCAAGCTTGCAGACACCCTATTGTGGGACCTTATGATCATGTAACTTAATACTCTCTCTCTCTATATATATATATATACACACACACACATATATATACACATATATACACACATATATATACACACATACATATATATACACATATATACACACATACTGTTGAGCAGTCTTTCTTCCTTGGTAATAACAGAACCCTGACTTTTAGAGAGGAACATTGCCTTTCGGAATAAGACTACACTTCCCAACTTCTTCCCAGCTAGTTTACTGGCCAATGAGATGCAAGAAAAAACGGGGAAGCACAGTAAAGGGAGGCCTGGCCCCCTTTTCCCTTTGCCCCTTCCCGCCTCGTATTTTCTGGGAATGAGAAGACCTTCACCAAAGATGGCAGTCACAAACTAGGATGTTAGGGCAGAAATGTAAAAGGACGCTGAGTCTTGACATACAGAGACCTTGAACTGCCTACATGTGGACTTCTTTGATGTGAGAAAATCAAACCCTTATGTGTATAAGTCACTGTCATTTTAGGCTGTTATATACAGCCTGGTCTAATTCCTAAATGGCTAGCCTCTCTTTCCTAAGGTTTAAAAGTATCTTAACTTACATAGAAATACACATTTATAAATTAGAACATTCTTATGACTGGGCCAGGTTCACCAGCACAAAGTTAACCTTGGACTCATGAAACATTTTGGACCAAAACATATACTTCATCTAAACCACACATTGGCATAGCCTTGGCATTCTATTTTCTGCTGAAAGAAAACAATATTCTGCCAAAGAAGATCTTTTTCTTTTTTTTTTTCTGTCACCCAGGCTGGAGTGCAGTGAGGTGATCTCAGCTCACTGTAACCTCCACCTCTCAGGATCAAGCGATTCTACCACCTCGGCCTGCCAAGTAGTTGGGACTACAGGCACGTGCCACCAAACCCAGCTAATTTTTGTACTTTCAGTAGAGACAAGGCTTCACCATGTTGGCCAGGCTGGTCTTGAACTCCTAAGCTCAAGCAATCTGCCCGCCTCAGCCTCCCAAACTGCTGGAATTACAGGTGTGAGTCACCACACCCAGCACCAAAGAAGGTCCTTAACACATAGGCAAACACTTGGACGTTTTTGTTGGTGGTCATTGTTCAATCCAAGCGCCAAACTGAACTCTAAGTAACAACTTCTTCTGAACCTAATCAGATATGTTAGAGGTCTCCGAAAAGTGGTCAAATGTTCACAAGCTGAATTCTGGTTGAAAACTTTCTACACTTCCAATCTGTTTCTCCTTGGGAGGAACTCCAGCTGGCCCCTCTTTTAGCAAGTTCTCATTCTTCTTTAAGACCTTTAGAGAAATGTCGTTCAGTGTGGTTAGAGGTAGCTGACCCTAGTGGTGGCCTCTGCATAGCCACTCTGAGAGTCAACCTGCCAGGACCTCTCTCTGTTCCGCTGCCACAGGGCTGCCTTCCAGCCCCTCAGGCAGTCCTCCTCCTCACTGGGCCAGCTCCATGTCCCTTACGGTGTGGGGAATTGGTGAGGGGGTGGACTTAAATAACTTATTTTTATAATGACTAAATGTTAAAATATGTTATTCCATAAGAAAAGAAAAATGTTAAGGAGTACCTTCTTTGGGAAATGTTTGTTAATAACTAACATTTATTGAATACTTATTATGTTCTGGGCACTGTACTAAATGCCTTTTTAAATACTGTCACCACGTTTGAGATCCAAAACAGGGTTGGAGAGGTGAAGTAGCTCTACCTGATGTGACTGCAGGGATTTAATTCCAGGTCTACCCAATTCCAAAGCCTGATCCTGTTTTGTTTTGTTTGAGACAGGGTCTCACTCTGTCACCTAGGCTGGAGTGCAGTAGCACGATCATGGCTCACTGTAGCATCAAAGTTCTGGGCTGAAGGGATCCTCCAACCTCAGCCTTCCAAGTAGCTGGGACTACAGTGATGAGCCACCACACCCAGCTAATTTTTGTATTTTTTGTAGAGATGGTGTTTCTCCATGTTGCCCAGGCTGATCTTGAACTCCTGAGCTCAAGCGATCCATCTGCCTCGGCCTCCCAAAGTGCTTGAGATTACAGGCATGAGCCACTGTACCCACCTGAGCCACCGCACCCGGCACCTGATCCTTTAATGCTTAGGGAACACTGCAGTTTGAAAATGCTGCCAATGTTCTAATGCCACTAGAACACATGTTCTCAACAAGGGTGATATTGCCCTCAAGAGAGCAAAAGCTGGTTCTTAGTGGCCAATTAAAAAAAAAAAAAAAAAAGAAAGAAAGTCTTTACTCCTTTTAGGTATAAAGCACAGATATACATACAGTGCATCATGAATTTGCAGTTTACCTGTGGTATTAAATTTTCCTGAGAGGAGGGGGCAGTTAGGGAAAAAAATCTAAAAAGGCTCCTTACAGGGACAATAATCAATAATGAAAACAAGGTTGAGCAACAGTGTGTTAGGACATTTTGGCAAAGAGCATGTTTACTGAAAGCAAGCACTGTCTTACACAACTCCCAAGGTTTTCTCAGGGCACAGAAGACAGCGTCAACACCTGAGCTTTGTTCACTGAAACCTTTTAGTCATTATGCCGTGTGATCCTCCCAAGAACCCCTTCATGAAATCACTAAGGAAGATATTTACTCTCCACTTTTAATAGATGAGGGAATTGAGCTTTAGAGATGGTAATCACTACCTACATTTAGTACCAAATAAAACTACCCTTTAAGAATAAAAAGTGATATAAAGAAATTTGTAAACAAAGCAAAACCGAGTTTGTTATAAACAGAACTTCAGTAAGAGAACTCTAAAGTCTGAGATGTACGAAAGAATGAAAGAGAGAAAGCAAAGTGGTTAAAATGTGAACAAATCTATAGGAATGTTGATATATAAAACCACGGTTGTAATGTCTACTTTGGGGGCTTCCAGACATAAGACAGAACTAAAATACCGGGCAACAATGGCATATAAGTCAGTGGGGAGTGGTTAGAGGTTAAGCATGCTCAAGTCATTCAGTTGGTCAGGAGAAGAGTAAAGATAGTAACTTGAGAAAGTAAGCTAAATATACATGTTAAATTTCCAGGTTAAAAAAAATAGAAGACATCAAGAATTAACTGCCAAATCAGAAGAATGAAAAGTGGAAGGAGGCTGGGAGCGGTGGCTCACACCTGTAATCTCAGCACTTTGGGAGGCTGGGGTGGATCACCTGAGGTCAGGAGTTCAAAACCAGCCTGGCCAACATGGTAAAACCCCATCTCTACTAAAAAATACAAAAATTAGCTGGGAATGGTGGCTCTTGCCTGTAATCCCAGCTACTCAGGAGGCTGAGGCAGAAGAATCACTTGAACCGGGGAGGCGGAGGTTGCAGTGAGCTGAGATAGTGCCACTGCACTCCAGCCTGGGTAACAGAGTGAGACTCTGTCTCAAAAATAAAATAAAATATAAATATAAATGGAAGGAGTGAATCCTATACTTCTCATGACAAATGTTATAAATCATTGAAAAATTATCAAATTGAGTCTTTAAATTCACTTAAAATTATCATCCTTCAATATAGTTGAATGTTGCTTAAAATCAATTGCATGGGTATAAAATTTTTTATACTAAAAATAAGAAAATATTATTCTTTATGGCTTAAAAATTGCCTGTGGCTTACATAGTGTTTCCTCAAGGGTGGTCCATAACTCCAGCCTCCTGAGATGCTTTGCCCCAAGGGAAAGCATCCATGATCCAGCCATCTGAGGGATGCTGCACAGCACAGCCTCACCTGTAGACTCACAAAGCTGTGTGGCCCTAAGACTTATACTTAGTAAAGAAGTCTGCCTGCCTTGATTAACTCTGGTGTTTTCCAACCATTTTTTCCCCACTCCATGAAATACACTAAAACTCCACACACTAAAACCAAAACCAAACTCTGGGGAGCTCTAAATTAAAGCTTTTGTTATTGTTGTTGTTGTTGAGATGGAGTCTCACTCTATATCCCTGGCTGGAGTACAGTGGCGCAATCTCGGCTCACTGCAACCTCTGCCTCCCGGGTTCAAGCAATTCTCCCACCTCAGCCCTAAGTAGCTGGGATTACAGGCGCCTGCCACCACACCTGGCTAATTTTTATATTTTTGTAGAGATAGGGTTTCACCTCATTGGCAAGGCTGGTCTTGAATTCCTGACCTCAGGTGATTCACCCACCTCAGCCTCCCAAAGTGGGATTACGGGCATGAGCCACCGTGCCTGGCAGTTAAAGCCTTCTTGTTTGAGCCAGATGGCTAAGATTGAGAACTCACCAAAAATGCAAAATGTAGACTCAATTCTTTTGAAGTTTCACAGAACTGTTTTAAAAGGTTGAAACTGCACCCTCAAGCACTTTGAAACATGGCCGTGTCAGCCACTCGCACAACCTCACAAGTACACTCCTTGCTACCCAGAAATAACACTGCCTCCGTGCCCCACACACGTGCCCACAGAGTTTCTCTGGTGTGGGCTTGTAGGAAAGACAGTGATTGAAACAGCATGCCCAGCATTCTCTCATAGCCTCACGCCTTCTGCCGTCCCACCACAAAAATGATCATGGTTGGTTTGCTCACCTCATTGTTCTCCTTCGTTCACTGCTTACCCACCATCTTCTTCCTCTCCAGTCTAGCTTTGGAAGCTTGAAAGGAGTTGAGACTAAAGAGATATTTCTGAGATAGTCTCCTGGCTCCCTGGGATAAAGTCCATGGATTAAAGTACCCCAGAATAGTCACTTTCTTTCCCTATGTGGGCCTCAGTTTCCCCAGTGGTCCAAGGAAAGGGTAGAAAGCATGGCTTCTGAACCCCTTCTAATCTCTAATTGTACATCTGTAAAATGAAGGGATGGAAGATGATGATGCCTGACTTTTCTTCCAGCTCTTACATTCTCTGATCTCAGGAATCATCTCACTTTACTCTCTCTCAGAAAAGACAGCTGTAGCTCAGAGAGATGATGTGACTTGCCCAAGGCTATGCAGCAGGGACTAGACTTGCCGGGCCCAAGTCCTGCCTAGCTCAGCGTTCATGTGTTTTTACATGTGTGCTGTGTGTGTATATGTGAGCACATATTTGTGAATACATGACAAGGTGGCATATTCTAAAGATTCTTTGTGTGCACGTGTGAGTCAAAGATTTATTTCTTCATTTCTTGTATTTGAAGTACTCTTCAATGACATCCTTGGCCTGAGACTCTTTGCCATAGTCCTTAACTACTACACAACTGCTACTAACCACTTTACGGGGTTCCCCCCCTCTGTCAGTTTTACAGAGGCCTGCCCATTCCCCTAGTTTCTTGTTGTCATCACCCTTAATTAGGTTGATTTGGTGTTCAGCACAAAGGGCCCCCACCAACTTGACATACATAGGCCCATCACAGTTGGATGCAAGCACACAAAGATGGGCTTGGCGCTTGTCCAAGGTTTTGGCAGCTTTGCAAATTCCGCATGCTAGGCCATGGTGGACGAGGGCTGTCTTCAGCACCTCTTGTAAAGCAGTATTAACATCCATTACACCTCCAACAGAAATGCCTTTCTCGGCCGTGATGGTGGGTTATGGGTGAAGCCCAATCTTGAATGCACCAAAGCCTCCGCCTCCGCACGACTCAGCGGTGGCAGGGAAAGAGCATATTGTAAAGATTGTCGTTGAGCTCAGACATTTCCTAAGGCATCTGTGCAGGTCAGGGGTGCTGTGCAGTCAGTCTTGGATGTGAAGCAGGAGGGAGCAGACGTGAGGAGGTAGGAGCTACAGGAATGCTCAAAGGATCACATCTCCCTCCTCCTCCCCAGTCTCTGCATCACAGGGGCTCATGCTCCTTGCTTAGCCTGATGAGGCTACCTCAAACCAGTCCAGGCTGGTGAGCTGCTTTCTGCTCCCAGCTCAGGAACACCAGGCAGGACTGAGCACAGCCAGCCATCAAATTCTGCCTGATCTAGCCCAGTGCAATTATTGGCATTTTGTTTCTACCTCCATGTTTTGAACCTGGGTTCATCAGCTTGACCTTTAGCCCTAAAAGACACTATCAAATTTGCTGAGTTTGGGGGCATTTCCACAGCTGCTTCTGTCTTTACCCCTTGCAGCTACTCCTCTGCCATTCCACTCAGCACTTCTCTCCCTCAAAATCCACTTGTGCCTATCCCCACAGTGGCTGTTCCTGCAAGTCTCCCTGCTTTGATCAGATTCCCATGCTGTCTGACAGCCATTTTTTTTTATTTTTGCACCCTACTTCTAGTCACCCACTCAAAGGAGGCCAAAACTACAATTCCTCTTTCCTCTTTTCCATCCATGCTGATATCACATCTCTAAGGCTCACTTATACTTCTATTATCTTCTCCACTGAGGTAGAGATTATAAATCAATACATTTCGTAACTTCAGTGTACAGGATGGCTGTGTGTGGGAGACGGGGGGGGGGGTGGGGAGAGAAACACAAATGTTGGGATAGTAGAAATTGCCACTAACTGATGTGTTACAATATAAAGAGGGAATACTGCTTATCTTCAAATTCCTATTTTCAAAGTCAGACTCATCTTTCCAGAACTGTCACTCCCAGCTGTGGGAATAAAGTTCAGAAGCTCAGATTGCCTTAGCTCCCTCCTTCTCACTCCAATGGGTAGTTCGTACCAGCTCCACCTTCCATCCCCAGGAGGAGCTCCTTCCAGGTTCCTTGACACCTGCCCCATCATACGTCTTACCCCATGGTGAGCTGAAGCTCCAGCTCAGCCCCAGGGGCAACTGGCCTAGAGTGAACTATTTCTCAGGATCTCACTGGAGGTGGGAGGAGGTGGGTGGAGGAAGGTTTTGGCGGGTAAGCAAGGGGCAGAGAGACATGGTAGCACTGCTCCAATTGTTGTTGCTTTGAGATGGAGGCATTAAAAGATAAATTCGTGAAAGACAGAGAGAATGGAAGGTTTTCCTCTCATGGGATCCAACCCTGGCCACACCACAGAATCCCTGTGACGCTTTCAAATAATGTGAATGTGCTGAGCACATCCCAGACCAAGGAAACTGAAACTCCAGGTGCGTAGCCCAAGAACCTGTGTCTGAAAAAAGTTCCCCAGGTGATTCAGATGCACAGCAACATAACCTGACCTCCTGATACAACAGGAAGCATACAACATCACCAATGAAGCATTCTTGACAAAAATGTCTAACCTGAATCCAACCATGAGAATGCAATGTGACAAATCCAGTTGTGGGACATTCTATAACACAACAGGCCTGAATTCTTTAAAAAAGTATCATTTAAAAAAAAAAAAAAGAAAAAAGAACAGTTGACCAGATGCAGTGGCTCACTCTTGTAATCCCAGCACTTTGGGAGGCTGAGGCGGGCAGATCACCTGAGGTCAGGAGTTGGAGACCAGCCTGGCCAACATGATGAAACCCCATCTCTACCGAAAATACAAAAATTAGCCAGGCGTCGTGGCAGGTGCTTGTAATCCCAACTACTAGGGAGGCTGAAGCAGAAGAATCACTTGAACCCAGGAGGCAGAGGTTGCAGTGAGCCAAGATCACACCACTGTACTCCAGCCTGGGTGACAGAGTGACAGCCTGTCTCAAACAAAAAAAAGAAAGAAAGAAAAGTCATGGACAGTGGGCTGCTTTAGATTAAAAGGTACTTAAAAAGACATAATATGAGACATAATACAATGCATAAATTTGAATTAGATCTCAGATTTAAAACACACATGCAAATATAAAAAATATTTTGGAGCCAATTGTAGAAATTTGAATATAGAATGCAAATTAATTATAAAATTATTAATTTTCTTAGTTGTAATGATAATGCTGTGGCCGTATAGAAGTTTCTTACTTTTACAAAATGCTGCTAAATATGTGAGAGTGAAGTGCTATGATTTCTACAGCTTTCTTTCAAATGGATCAGCATAAAAGAAGTATAGAAAACAGGAGATTAATGAAATGTGGCAAACTGGTGACAACTGGTAAATCTAGTGAAGGATATTTGTATATTTTACTCTGCCTTTCTCTCTCTCTCTCTTGAGATAGCGTCTCGCTCTTTCACACAGGCTGGAGTGCAGTGGCACGATCATAGCTGACTGTATCCTCAAACTCCTGGGCTCTAGTGATTCTCCTACCTCAGCCTCCTGAGCTGCTAGGATTACAGGTGGCCACCACCCTGCCTAGCTAATTTTTCTTTAGTTTTTGTGTTGAGACAGGGTCTTGCTATGCTGCTCAGGCTGTTCTTGAACTCTGCTATTCAAGTGATCCTCCTGCCTTGGCCTCCTAAATTCCTGGGAGTATAGGCGTGAGCCAAAGCACCCAGTCAGTTCTACCATTCTTTTAAATGTGCAGTTTTAATATTTTTGACACCCCAGATAGCTATGTGGCTGCACACAATCAAAGTTACCACACTTCCCAGCTCTTCTCCAGCCCCTCCCTTCCAATTCTGAGGTCCTAGTGTCCCTAGAACAGTGGTTCTCAAACCTCTGCACGCAAGAGCCTGGAGGTCACATTAAAGCACAGACTGCTGGGCCCCACCCCTAGGGTTTCTGCTTCATAGGTCAGCTGTAGGGCCGAGAGTGTGCATTTCTATCAAACACCCAGGTGATGCCGAGTAGAGGCCTCACTCCAAGAACTACTCCCCGGGAGGGCTAGAAGATAGGCCAACGCCCCTATTCATAGTTCATCTCCCAGATATGCTATAGCCTCCAGCCGGCAAAGCCAAGATGCTTAATCTTTTCCAGGAAAAGTTTGGGTAATTTGGCAATAACACCCACCAGAGGGCAGCAAACTCCAGTGGAAAGAAATTTTCAGGAAAGGAAAGGAATTTGACTGAACTCTTGGGGTCCCTTCCTGAGGATTCTGACATCCCACAGAGGACTGAGGTGGTTGAGGCCATTGGGGTCAGACTATAATAATTCCCTCATTTGGTTAATGCTTCATGTCAAACTTTCCCATACTATACAATGGTCCTGAGGCAACCGAGCTTCAACATCTCTATGTGACAGATAACAAGGCTCAGAAAGATGAAGTGGAGGTGACTTGTCCAAGATGAGAGGGCTGGTGATTTATCAGATTAGGAACTTGGTTGCAGGCTGCCTGATGCCTCATTTCTTGCTTTCCCTCACGCCTATCTGCAGTAATAGCCTCTGGGATTTCTTGATGATTTTTTATGTATTTCCTCTTTTAATTTTCACAGCTACCTATAAGGCATGCTCTCCAGTTGTCTCCACTTTACAGACAAGGTAAGGGAGGTGGGAGGAAACGGACTCACACAATTAATAAGTAGTGAAGCTAGGATTTGAACTCAGGCCTGTCTGACTCAAGAATCCACAAACACCTACTGATTCCCTATAGTCATGTGTAGTCAGCAGCCAGTCAAGCAACACTTACAGTAAGTCTGGGAGTATGCAAGTCACTGGTGATGCCATCCTGGCCCTCCAGCAGCGGCCAGTCTAGAAAAATCTAAGATGAAGGTGCCTGTGCCAAGTGTCACAGGAAGCCCACCAGGTGAGTCCCATCATCCCCATTTTACAGATGAGGCAATGGGGCCTAGAGACGTCAATCAACTTGCCTAAGACCCCAAGACAGTAAGTGATGGATCAGGGATTCACACTTGGGCCATTTACTATACCTGCAGCTTTTATCCATCTCACCCCAAATTTTCTGAGCCAACATGTGGGAACTAGAAAATGTCCCAAAACATGTGGAACATTCATTCAGCTGCAGCAGACATTCATTCCATTGCAGTCGTCCTCCCATCAGCTCTCTGCTGCCCCTCAGCTCAGCCTGCAGCTCAGACTCCTACCGGGCAAGGCCCTTCTCCCCTATAGAACCTCCCTTCCCCTTCCCATTGCCAAGTCAGGGTTTTCTTCTAGAATGGCCCAGAAAAATAAAGTCAGGCCATTTTGCATATTGAGGACCCTTGATGAAGAGCTGCTGTTGACAGTCAAAGAAGCTTCCCTAGGACCCTCACCTGTCAGCCTCCACTACCACCAAGAGGCATAAAGTAAGGGCAGTGTCTGACAGCAGATCTGGGGCTGGGGACGTGCAGATGTTTTCCTATTTGGACCTGGGAGTCCCCTGACCCAAGCCAGGCCCCCTCCCTGGGAAGCCCTTTTGTTATTCCCGCAGATTCCAGTCATCACACCGGTTCTCCCATCCTTGTGGTTCTCCCTCCTTACTTCCTACAAGTACACTTGGGGATTCTGATTCTTTCCCTTCAAGACTCAGTAGAATAACATGTCCTTTCTGTGCTGCCTCCTAAAGCAAACTCACATGCCCACTACAAGAGAAGTCGTTTAGTATGTAGAAAAGAATATTGGATTTTGAAATCTGACTTTAAATATCTGGGTATAAAACCCAGTTCCAGCACTCACAAGCAGGAGACTAGGACAAATCTCTTAATTTCTCTTGGCTGGGCATCATTTTCCTGTGCCCATGGGAATTATAGCCTCTGGGGCCATCTAACAAAAATACAGGGTTACTGTGGTGTTAAAGCAATATATCATGGAAGGCACTTTTTTTTACTCTTAAGTTCTTTATACTAAGTATGAATGTTGAAAACAAAAATTACGTCATCTGGTGGCATTCTCAATGATATAGATGTAACACGTAGGACAACAAAAAGGGAGGATTAATGAAACTATGTCGTTATGCCTTTCACATTTTGCTTAGTTGCCAGAGTGGAGGGGTTAGCAAGGGATAAATGTTAACTCTAAGTAGGATTAGGAATCAACAATAGGAAACATGTGTAAGATACAAAACCAGAAAGCAGGCTTGGGTTCTTTGATTAACAGTAAAGGAGGTCCCTGAAACTGATATTTCTCACCTTTTCATTTGGTGCCTCTGAGGTAGCACCGCTGAGTAGCAGATTACAGGAAGATCCTGAATGGAGAGGAGCACTGCTGACCTGTGCAAAGCACAGAGGATAATCACAGGAGGACAAACAGCTTGAAGCTGCTGAGAGGATGGCTCCAGCATCTGCTTTGGGGCAGGGAAATTTTAGGAAAAATACCTATGGAAATTAAGGATCTGGAAATACAGTCCCTTCCCATGCCATCAAAACTCCTGAAAAGTGCTGCTGTAAACCCAGTTTGAAGATTCTCCCATAATTCCCACGTGTCATGGGAGGGACCTGGTAGGAGGGAATTGAATCATGGGGCTGGGTCTTTCCCATGCTGTTCTCGTGATAGTGAATAAGTCTCACAAGATCTGCTGGTTTTATAAAGGGCAGTTCCCCTACACATGTTCTTCTTGCCTGCTGCCATGTAAGATGTGCCTTGCTCTTCCTTCACCTTCCATCATGATTGTGAGACCTTCCAAGCCATGTGAAACTGTGAGTTCATTAAATCTCTTTCCTTTATAAATTACCCAGTCTTAGGTATGTCTTCATTAGCAGCGTGAAAACAGACTAACACACTTTCCCACGTTCCTGCCTCTCTCTACTGCGTCTGTTCCCAAGGGCCTCCTCTTGCTCTCATATAAACCTGGGTTTCCTGTCCTGCCCAATTCAAGAAGTCTCCCTATAAACTCCTGGTCTTCAGCCCTGAAAGCCCCCTGATAACCTCACATTTTTGAAGACTCAACTTAGGCTGCCTCCACCTATCCTCCTTCCTATATGGAATTGTGCCTCTACTGTGCCCTATACACTTTTACCATAATGTTTATAATACTTTGTTGATTTTGTTTATACATCTGTTCCCCATTTTTGGAATTAATACTTTATTCCTTTCTGTATCCTCAGTTCAGGAAACACTGTAGAAGTGCATTAAATGTCAATTGAATGGATGAAACCAAGGTCTACATGCTCTTTCTTTGTAATGACAGTCTCTTTCAATCTTGGCAACCTTAGTTTGACCCAGACCTGACATAATGTAACCACAATCTAGCCATGGCATGACCTGGCTTCAAACTCTTTTAACCCTGTCAGGATGCTGTTTGCTATCCAAGTTGCTGATAACTAGTTTCAGTGCTGACTGCACATTAGAATCACCTGGGAAGATTTTTTTGTTGTTTTTTAAGGCTAGTCAAGTGAAGCAAAGGAGATAGAGAAGAAACCAAGAAGTCTATAGCTGGTTGTGATCAACTAGTTATAAACACCACTGCACTTGGCCCAACCCTGGGAAGTTTTTGAAGTGCTGATGCTCAGGCCTCAACATAGACCACTAAATCAAAAGTTCTACAGAGTGGGGAGCCTGGGCATCAGCATCTTTAAAGCCTCCTGGGTGATTCTAATGGGTAACCAAGGTTGAGAACTGCCATCTAAACAGAAGGGGCTTTGGGTTTGCACTATCTTCAGATGTGGAAGAATTCTTAATTCAACCTCAAATTTGTTTACTAATCTTCCCTCCAAATGTGGGCTCCCAAATTTTTTCCTCAAAGCTGAATGCACATTCACCTGGATGTCAGCCCAGCATTTAAGCCTAAAATATCATATATCTAAATATTTAAAAGTTATAGATTGAGCTAAAAATTGTTAAATACAGTATGCCCTTTCCTCCTTCCTGACAAATACAACTTTTGTAACACCAAGATTGAAAAAAAAAACTAAGCTTTTACATGACTAAAAGTTGGCAAAATATCAAAGAGAACTGATTGCACATGTCTGGTTGCATACTTTGATGCACTATTTATGTGGGTAATACAATAAAGGTGTACTATAATTACACTTGGCCCTTGAACAACAAGGCGGTTAGGGGTACCACCTCCCCACCCTACACAGTTGAAAATCCAAAACTTTTGACTCCCCCAAACTTTATTAATAATCTACTATTGACTGGGAGCCTTACAGACAACATAAACAGTTAACACACATTTTGTGTGTTATATGTATTATATACTGCATTCTTACAATACAGTAACCTAGAGAAAAGAAAATCTTATCCAAGTCATAAAGAAGAGAAAACATTTACTATTCCCTAAGTGGAGTGGATCATCATAAGAGTCTTCACGCTTGTCATTTTCACAATGAGATGGCAGAGGAAGAGGAGGGATTGGTTTTGCTATCTCAGGGGTGGCAGAAGTGGAAGAAAATTCATATATAAGTGGACCCACACAGTTCAAACCTGTGTTTCTCAAGGGTCAACTGTAATTAGTTAGTATAATTTATTCCATAAATATGCATATTTTGGCCGGGCTTAGTGGCTCAAGCCTGTAATCCCAGCACTTTGGGAGGCCGAGATGGGTGGATCACGAGTTCAGGAGATCGAGACCATCCTGGCTAACACGGTGAAACCCCATCTCTACTAAAAAATATACAAAAAACTAGCCGGGCGTGGTGGCGGGCACCTGTAGTCCCAGCTACTGGGGAGGCTGAAGCAGGAGAATGGCGTAAACCCGGGAGGCGGAGCTTGCAGTGAGCTGAGATCCGGCCACTGCACGCCAGCCTGGGCGATAGAGCAAGACTCCGTCTCTAAAAATAAAAAATAAAAAATAAAAAAAAGTATATTTCTTGCTCTTCATTTCAGTGAATCACTAATAATGTTGCTATAATCAAAATTGTTCACAGTCATGCCGAACTGGCAATTTCATTTAAGGGAAACACTGATAAGCTAGTAGCCATTGGAATTGTCAATAAATTTATTAAAATGATACCTAGATTGGAAATGAACCACAATTTTCAAACCGATTTCAAACATTGTAATGAGGTCATCTATGGTTAATTAGTGTTATCACTGGAAATACAGCCAAATATTTTAATTCCATTGTAGAAATTACTATTGCTTATTGTACTAGTCTGTTTTCACACTGCTGTAAAGATATTATCCCAGACTGGGTAATTTATAAAGGAAAGAGTTTTAACTGACTCACAGTTCTGCATGGCTGGGGAGGCCTCAGGAAACTTACAATTATGGTGGAAGGGGAAGCAGGCACCTTCTTCACAAGGCAGCAGGAGACAGACAGAAAGCACAGGCGAAATTGCCACTTATAAAACCATCAGGTATCATGAGAACTCACTCACTATCATGAGAACAGCATGGGGGAAACCGCCCCCATGATCCAATCACCTCCCACATGTCCCTCCCCCAACATGTGGTGATTACAATTCAGGATGAGATTTGGGTGGGGACATAGCCAAACCATATCACTTATATAGTTATTTTTAGCTTCTTTTAAAACAATATCTACATTGATACTCTAATCCATAAGTTTTTTTAACTTTTTCTGGACTGGATTCTTACAAATAAAAAAAATACCAATATATTGGTTTGTTTAGATTTCTCTTCAATCAATACAATACCTTAATCTAGAATGGCCACAAAACAGTCTGTAGAAGTCAGTTTCCAGATTGCAGATGTGTGAACCTTCTCCTTCATAGTCATGCAAATGTTTTTGTTTCATTGTTCAAATTGCCTTGTATTTTGCTGGAATTTTACTTTTGTTACATATTTATCATGCATCTTTTTTATTTAGAATAACAATTTTCTTTAAATCTTTAGATATATTTGTAGAATCCATTTTAAAGTGAAATAAAACTTAAAGAGATCATGGTTTTGTTTTTTTATTTTTCAGCTAACATTGTTTACAGCAAGCTGTGGTTCATAACAAATAACTGAATGATGAGATTTAAAATTAATTTCACATTCTGCCAAGGACTGAGATTTGTTCTTTGAGGATTTTCTATGGTTTTGTTTAGCTCTATTAATGGGTTTCATATCTTGCCTAATAAAATCTAATTGCTTTGATAGTGTTTCATTAGAATTTTCACTGTGTATCCAAGCGTGTTATAAGGTCAGATTTGGTATGTGTTTCATCAATATGTTCCACCTTTACAGAGATATAGAAAACAATGTAAATAATATTTGAATTGTTCCAAGGAATACCACTGCTATCAGCACAGGTAAAGCCAACATTTCCTTGTTAAAATTCATACTACAGTTCAAAGGATGTTTCTATAATTTCAACCATAATTCTGGATTGCATACCTTTTTCTTTAACAACTATATTAACATCATTATCACAGGCTTACCCACAATCTTTTAAATCAATGGCTAAAATTTAAAGCTGTGTCTTTAGTTAAGACAAAATCTCTATTTTTCAGAAGTGTAAAACCAATAAAATACTGATTAATTTCAAGTTCCTTGTTTTCCTCTCCAGATAGTTTAACAGTGAGTATCATAAATGTCAGTCATTCAGGCTGGGCATAGTGGCTCACGCCTGTAATCCCAGTACTTTGGGACCCTGAGGCAGGAGGATCACTTGAGGCCAGGAGTTGGAGACCAGCCCGAACAACATGATGAAACCCCATCTCTACTAAACTACAAAAACATTAGCTGGGCATGGTGGCACACGCCTGTAATCCCACCTACTCGAGAGACTGAGGCAGGAGAATTTCTTGAACCTGGGAGGTGGAGGCTGCAGTGAGCTGAGATAGCACCACTGAACTCCAGCCTGAACACAAACACACAAAAAAAGTGAGTCACTCAACTTGACTTTTGACCTCTGCAAGCTAGTTCAACTGAGTCATATTTGCTTTTTTAAATGTTAAATATTTTTATCATTTTATTATCCTTTAATTTAATAATCTCTTTTAATTCTCAATCATCAATAGAGATCATTTGTGTGTTTTTAATCTCTTTTATGTTTGATCACCCTAGCAGCAAATTTTTAAATCATTCATACAAAACCCAGAAAACTTCACTGTTTTCCATAAGAAGTGTATTATTAAGGCTATAAAAAGCATCATTTTGTTTGGCTAAATAACATGTTTCTTTTAGGAATATTATGGCAGATGTTCTTTATTGGTGTTTACTTGTCTTTGCTGACTACTACTCATTGTCTGCTGCTTATTAACTTTTTTTTCTCAAACAATTGATTGTGTACTTTTTGTATGTGCACAGGGCTTTCCTCATCTGGCCATAATACATTATTTAACCAAAGCTAATCTTCAAGATTGGTGATAATTGGTATAGAATTCACAAAATATTTTGTATTTGAACTTAGCATATAAAAGCCAGTTTCTATGATGTCTTTCCCAGCCAGAAGAATTTTGGTGTAAAATGGAATATTGGATGTTCTGCCATGTTCATCCAAAAATTGTAACCATTCACTTGGATGGGACTGTGTTTTGAGGACACAGTCCCCTGCCATAAAGAGGCCATTTTGGCTGGGTGTGGTGGCTCGTGCCTGTAATCCCAGCACTTTGGGAGGCTGAGGCAGGAGGATCACTTGACGCTAGGAGTTCGAGACCAGTCTGGCCAACATGGTGAAATCTTGTCTCTACTAAAAATGCAAAAATTAGCTGGGCATGGTGGCACGTGCCTGTAATCCCAGCTACTCAGGAGGCTGAGGCTGGAGAATCGCTTGAACCTGGGAGGCGGAGGTTGCAGTGAGTTGAGGTTGCACCTCTACACTCCAGCCTGGGTAATTGAGTGAGACTCCATCTCAAAAAAAATAAATAAATAAAGAAGGCCATTTTCCTGAATCAGTGTCCCACAGGTACAGTAAAGCCCCAAGGTTTCAGTTTCATCTTTCTCCTCTCATTGGGCTAATTTCATGAATGTAGCTTCCTTTATGTCTCCTAGGCAGGCACAAGTTGCATCCATCTGTGGCTTCTGAATTGTGAATTTGATATGAATAATTCCCTTTTACATTCTCATTGTTTTGATCACTAATTAGATCTACATTAAGTAAACAATTTGTAAGGTCTTGTGTAAAAATTTTTTGTGGGCTAGTCCAACAAACGCCTACTCACTTTTATTATTTATCCAGTGTTAAGCAGATTACCTCACTGATTTTGTTTCTTTTCAGCTTCTGAACTTCACCCTATTTTATCTTTTTACCCCAATCTTGACTTATATCCATTCTCAATAATAAAGAAGATTAAAATAAAATGTGATTCAAATTTGTTCAATATAAATATATTTCATCAAATGCATAAACATTTCACATATATGTA
This sequence comes from Macaca nemestrina, assembly GCF_043159975.1. Lineage (NCBI taxonomy): Eukaryota > Metazoa > Chordata > Mammalia > Primates > Cercopithecidae > Macaca > Macaca nemestrina. The sequence continues at coordinate 42,008,421 of NC_092137.1, forward strand.
TTAGTCCATTTTCACACTGCTGTTAAAGACATACCCAAGACTGGGAAGAAAAGTATGTTTAATGGACTTACAGTTCCACGTGGCTGGGGAGGCCTCACAATCATGGTGGAAGGCAAAGAGGAGCAAGTCACGTCTTACGGATGGCAGCAGGCAGAAAGAGAGAGCTTGTGCAAGGGAACTCCTCTTTATAAAACCATCAGATCTCATGAGACTTATTCACTATCATGAGAACAGCACGGGAAAGACTTGCCTCCATGATTCAGTTACCTCCCACAGGGTCCCTTTCACAACACATGGGAATTCAAGATGAGATTTGGGTGGGGACACAGCCAAACTATATCACAATATATTTTTAATTTATTTTAACAGTCTTTCAATATTTAAAATTATCTACTAAAATTAAAAGTCAGATATAAATTATAATTAATGAATATACATTTTAAATAATCGTGACAATTTAATTTCCTGAAAATTTAATTAGGTCATATTTAATGTTTTTATAAAAATAAAACATCCTTTTTTTTTTTTTTTTTTTTTTTGAGATGGAGTCTCACTCTGTCACCCAGGCTGGAGGGCAGTGGCATGATCTCAGCTCACTGCAACCTCCGCCTCCCAGGTTCAAGCAATTCTCCTTCTTCAGCCTCCCCAGCAGGTGGGATTACAGCCACCTGCCACCATGCCTGGCTGGCTAATTTTTGTATTTTTTTTTTAGTAAAGACAGGGTTTCACCATGTTGGCAAGGCTGGTCTTGACTCCTGATCTCAAGCAATCTGCCTGCCTTGGCCTCCCAAAGTCCTGGAATTACAGGCGCATCCTTTAATTTTAAATTGCAATACAGCATTGCAATTCTAGCATCCAAAGTCTAACTGGTTGGTTGCCTTCTGAAGTAAAGAATGGATGCTATGCCTCACACATGTTATATGGAGATGTACATGGACACAAGTTAAGAGTAACATCAGTTGTTTGGTGTTGCAAATATTTCTCAACCCTTAGATGCAGTTGTTGCAAATATCACACAGATTCCTGAATAACTCCAGCACCAGGAATTTGAAGTTGGAGAAAAGTAGGAAAAGGGATACTTAGCACTCCTAGAAAATATTTAGTAAGAATCTATAGCATTTATATTACCTGAGATGAATGTTTTCAAAAGTTTATTGGTAGTTTTCTTTTCCCTACCTGTGTTTCTGGCACTGAAATCCTCCCTGAATTTGGATTAGTGTCCTCTGATATCCGTAGCAACACAGCCCACAAACATACTTCACATGGCAACACAGACACCTTTCCTTTCTAGGACATACCACTCAGGACAAATAGAGAAGCATTTGCTGGAGCCTGAATGGTGTTAGAGAGCAAAAGTCTAGGGTTGCAAAGCGCCACACACCTGAGTGGTATTTTCTGCATGCTCATCACAAGTGGGTCTTCTAGAGCCCTCCTGTCCTAGCCCCTGGCCTCACCTCCTTGACGAGAAAGGCACTTTCTTATCTTGCCCAAGAGAGCCCCTTCCTAGGCTTCATCTCTCCATGCCCTAACATAGCATTTTTCAAGACGCCCCTCCTGGGAGTCAGAGGCTCTATGGATCCACTTGAAAACCCTACCTATCCATCCCAATCTGCAGCCTGAGACTCTCTGCCCTATTTACCTCAAGAATATTCACCCTTTCATATCAATTAAGATGCTGTCACTGCACCAAGGTTCTGCTCTGGCATTTTGGCCAAATGAAGCTAGACCAAGCAACACATGCAGACTGACAACCAGGTAGGCTAATGATTTGAAGACTCTTCATCCAATGTTGTGTTGTTGTTTTAATATTCAGAATCAGCGGAGCAGAGAGCTTAAAACATGGAACTCTGTTGCTCCACTGCCTGGGTTGGAATTCCAACCCTGACACAAGCTGTGTGACCTGAAGTCAGGTTCTGTATCGTTTCTCAACCTTAACTTTCTCCTCTGTAAAATGGGAATACCTACCTACCACATAGCATTGTTGTGAGTCATATAAACAATGACATACATAAACTACCTGGGCTCCGCCAGGCGCGATAGCTCATGCCTGTAATCCCAGCACTTTGGGAGGCCAAGGCGGGCGGATCACGAGGTCAAGAGATTGAGACCATTCTGGCCAACATTGTGAAATCCCATCCCCACTAAAAATGCAAAAATTAGCTGGGCTTGGTGGTGTGTGCCTGTACTCCCAGCTACTCAGTAGACTGAGGCCAGAGAATCGCTTGAACCTGGGAGGTGGAGGTTGCAGTGAGCCGAGATTGTGGCATTGCACTCCAGCCTGGGTGACAGAGTGAGCAAGAATCCATCTCAAAAAACAAAAACAAAAACAACTACCTGGGCTCTACCAATACTCCATAGCTACTCTTTTTTTTTTTTTTCTTTTGTGAGACAGGGTCTCTTTCTGTCACCCAGGCTGGAGTGCAATGGCACATTCTCAGCTCACTGCAGCCTTGACCTCCCAGGCTCAAGCAATCCTCCCACTTCAGCCTCCTAAGTAACTGGAACTACAGGCGCACACCACCATGCCTGGCTAATTTCGTTTCTCTTTTGTAAATACAAGGTCTCACTATGCTGCCCAGGCTGATCTCGAACTCCTGGACTCAGGCAATCCTCCCATTTCCGGGCCTCCCAAAGTGCTAGGATTACAGGCGTAAGCCACCATGCCCAGTCTCCTTTCATTATTTGTTTAACATTTAGTTACATATTTAGAAACGACCTTATTTCACAATAAAACGTTTTACTTCTTTCTTTAGGCTTAGGATATGATATCTATCATACGTAATTTTCCAAACCAATTTACTGGGGAAAGTGGGGAGCATAATAAAAGGTCTTAATTTTGCATAATAAAGTATATCATTTGTAACTAGCATATATATTGGGCCAACTTGTCTCAGAATTGTAGCAACTGCAAAACCTAGCACCAAGCAAATAGCAGCAGCTGGACTCAGAGTTACTGGAGTGGCCTATAAACATGTCATGCAAAAAAAAAAAAAAAAAAGTCATATTTACATGTATAAGTCAACTGGCAATATATTCCTGATGTGGTCTACCAATGTCTGGATGCCCCTGTAGACTGGCACTCCAGCTGGCTGAGACTGCCGGCCACTCACCTTGCCTGGTACCTGGTTTTTCTCATGGCCCCTGCCCTGGGCAGCAGCTTCCCACAACCCAGGGGCTGGCATTGACCACACCAGCATCGTCTAACAGCCTACAGCACCTACATGTCTTTTTCTTCAGAGCTGTGTGCCTCCTGGGACCTGTCACTAAATCTCAGTTTCTAGCACCTCCAGTCTAGGTTTACTTTGGCTGGTTGTTGTTTTTTCCAGACCTACTCTGAAGCCACTGAGAACATATGCTTACAGGTCTACAATATCAAAATACCTCAAACGTACAGTAACACTCAAATGTGCCTTCAAGAAAAGGGAGCCTTGTTCTCTCAGCAAGCCCTGGGCCCCAGTGCTGGGATTTGTCTCCACGGGACGTCAAATAGGTCAGTCTCTTCCATTTAGTGCCACAAAAGTCAGTCAAACCAGTTGTTTGGCATCATGTGGACCAAGCCCAAGTAAACTAGAAAATAGATGGTAACCAGAAGAAAGAGACGCTATGCGTTTGTGTAAACCGTGGGTCCTATTATCTTTGAGAGACATGGGGCACATTAAAATTTAGGCTATGTCTAACCAGTTTCCCCAATCAAGATTGCAGTGGTTTCAACCAGAGGAGCCCTTCAAAGTCTTCACAATAAGAAATAAGTCTTGCACAATAAGGAAAGATTGTGATCACTTAGAAAACAATTATCCATTTCCTTCTTTGTTCCAGATTTAGAGCCTAAAATGGATCTTTTGTTTGATATTTTGAGATGAAAGAATACTAGATAAAGACATATTCTCTGATATGCTAACATGCAAACAAAGTTTTCCCCATATTCGCCTAGTTACTGAAAGGGAACCCTAATCCACATGCTATCATTTTCCATCAGTGGCCTTTGTCTTTCATCTATCTCCTTCTTCCCTTCTTCCTCCCACTTAGTCTAGACATGCCTCTTTTAAATGATGGACATGGTTGATAAATTTCCATGCCATTTCTTTGAAAAATTGTTTCTCTTTGTTACATATGTAAAAGATTTAAGAGTACAACTTATCAATGTTTCCTATTGTATTAGTAAGTTTTCATGCTGCTGATAAAGACATATGCAAAACTCAGAACAAAAAGAGGTTTAATTGGACTTATAGTTCCACATGGCTGGGGAGGCCTCAGAATCATGGCGAGAGGCAAAAGGCACTTCTTACATGGCAGTCGCAAGAGAAAACGAGGAAAATGCAAAAGTGGAAACCCTTGATAAACCCATCAGATCTGGTGAGACTTATTCACTATAATGAGAATAGCAGGGGAAAGGCCAGCCCCATGATTCAATTACCTCCCCCTGGCTCCCTCCCACAACACATGGGAATTCTGGGAGACACAATTCAAGTTGAGATTTGGGTGGGGACACAGCCAAACCTTATCACCTACTGAATTGCTATTATTGCATACCATCTTTTTTAAATAGTTATCACATTCCAAGATGAAACACTATCATTATTCATAAATTTACCACACACTCAATTTATTTCGCCCATATTTATTCTACACAATCTTGAATAAGTGACATTAACTTTTTGCCTTCTAATTTTTCTCCCTTAAAAACAAATTGTGTCTTGCTTGAGTTTTGTCTTCCAAATCTCCACATTCTAAATCCTCATTCATCTGCCTATAATGAATAGTACATATGCTCCCCCACTTTTTGAGTGTCTCTTTCAAAAAAATCTTAACAGAAATACAAAACATTAACACAATGTTTAAACCTACTGATGTGGAACAAGCATGAACTTTCTGTTCAAATGCATTGCACAGAATGGTCCTCAGTCTTCTCACATTTAAAGCAGTCAGATGCACTAGACTCAAGAGACGGTCTGAGTTCCTCTGCTGCTCAAATTTTTATTTATCCTTAGTTATTCTCACAGGACAGACAGTGCAGGAATCTTCCGGTAGAAAGAAACAAAGACAAGAGAAATCAACTGCGAGAGAGAAATGGAACAATAGCTAAAAGGAAGCTGTTCCAGATCCAGGCGAGAAAGATGTCTGACCCAGGGCAAGCCTCATCTGGGGAAAGGAGCTCTTGTCCTGTTGGTTCCTCCCAGCCACAAATACCATCGCATGTGCACACTCCACATAGACAAATCACACTCTGCACATACACATACACACACACCACACACATACACACCATCAACATGCACACAAAGAGTTGGCTATGGCTCCTTCTCTCCAGTTGAGCCTGTATTTGAGAACTGTTGAGGAGGCGGAAGCTGGGAGTGGCCAAAGAATAAGAAAACAAAAAATGAGCTTTGTGTGAGAGTTCACTGGGATATCACAAAACGTCTTTTTAGTCCTGGAACGATTTTCTGTTGTGTGGGAGGAGAGGAGAGGAGCAAGGGTGATGCCTGCGGATGGAGGTCTTGAGGAGGACGTGTGCAAGTTCCTAGGAAGGGCAGAAACCAAAAATGAAAGTCAAGGTCAGGTGGATGACACAGCGTAGAAAACCAGTGAGTCTTCACGGTACCCTAGAGTCAGAAGGATCTGCTGGTTCTGCTCAAGGCTGGGATGCACTTTACCTAGATCCTGGAAAGCAAGAGAAATTGCTGCCTTGACTGGTCACAGCTGACCATGGGGATGGAGGTGATGAGGGCTAAGCTCTGTATTCTATGTGCAGTGTAGGAGTTCACTCAGCCCCAGCCGCGCAACTAATGCCTTCCCTCTGCAAACATTCCACAAATGACCATTAACATCCCACAAATGACCATTTCCATGTGAGCTTTTAACACTTGGGCTCTCAAGCCTTAAATTCTCCACTCTTCAATTTCTGAAAGAAAATCACATTTGGGCATTTTACAGAAGGTCAAGAAGTTTTGCCACCTACATCAGAGACATACATCTTTCCTTCCCTCCTCTTACTTTTGAAATGATAGCCAAACCCCAGTGGTTTCATTGCCTGGGAGAATGCTGTGCCACACACATCTGTAAGTAGTTAGTTTTCCAAATGGGAGATGGTCACCACAGATGCAGAACTTTGAAAAATAAACATTAGAAAAATATTACTCCAGCAAAAATGAAAGCCTAGAATCCACGTGAGTGAGTGGGAGGTAGCTGGTGCAAGGTAGATCAAAGCTGCATCCCAGTTTGCCTGGCCATGCAAAAGCAAGAAAAATAGAACCACAGAACTTCAGAGAAAAAAAAAGGACCTTTGCGGGGTATCCTAGCTCCCATATAGTGGGGAAATTAAGGCCTGGGCCAGGAAGTGAGTGCCTATCTACGTTAGAACTGGAGCTCAGGCCGAGAGCTTTCTGCTCTCATTAAGCCTCATTTTTATTAGGGTGTCTCAGCTTTTTCCCTTTTAAGAAAAATAAAAATCCTCTGGCTTAACCATGGCCATTAGCCCCTACGTGGGGCCCTTTTGGGGTGGGCGGGTAACTCCAGTCCTGGCCTCCTGAGATGGGTGTATCCCCTACCTATACCCCTCATCATGCGTGCCCTGCATCTGGATGGCAAGCCATGAGACGCGAGGACACTGAAGAGGCCAAGGCTAGAGCAAGACTGACAAAGGCCTAAGAGAGGGAACTCCACTTGGGCAGCTACTTCTTATCTATTTTATGGAATGAGGTAGCCAAGCTTGAGAATCTTGTGCCCTGAGACTGAAGAAAGCCTGATCACTGTGACCAGCATGAGTTATAGAGAGGTCGGGGCAGGGCAAGCTGGACATCCAACTGCACCCACATCACCCCACAACCATTCCTCTCCTGCCTGAACATGAGACTGGTGCCTCTGGACAGGAGCAAAGTGAGGCACAAAGTATGTCCCCTACACAGAGACAGGCACAGAACAGGCATTCAGTAAACCATAATTTGGCCAGGCACGGTGGTAATCCCACCACTTTGGGAGGCCAAGGCGGGTGGATCACCTAAGGTCAGGAGTTCGAGACCAGCCAGGCCAATATGGCAAAACCCTATCTCTACTAAAAATACAAAAATTAGCTGGGCATGGTAGTGGGCACCTGTAATCCCAGCTACTCAGGAGGCCGGGGCAGGGAGAACTGCTTGAACTCAGAAGGTGGGTGCTGCAGTGATCCAAGATCACACCACTGCACTCCAGCCTGGATGAAACAGTGAGACTCCATCTCAAAACAATAATAATAAAATAATAAACTGTAGTTGTTTAGGCTTGGAGTGAAATGGAAGAAATATAAGGGACAGATAGCACATTTAAAGGGATCGATTGTTCCAGCCCAGACAAGCTCCTGGACATTCCCATGTGTTATGCTTTACCAGGTGCCTTTTCACTGCTTTATCCATCTCTTCCCTACAGGATGGTTTTCTGCAGGGAGGCTCCAAAAGACAGAAGCTGAGTTCTGCCAGAAGAAAAAGGGAATGGAATATGTAAAAGAAAAGGATAGAAGAAAACTGTGGGCAGACAGGCAAGGCTAGTAGGGAAGCGGGAGTGGGGTCTCTGGGGAGAAGAGAATCCTCAACCTGGCAAGAAGGGGAGGCTTAAAAGCAGAGGGGAAAGCGGTGGAGGTCGGGAGGGCAGAGGAAATCTCAGATGTGGTGGCCAGCAGGGGTCGCTAATGTTCCACCAACAGCCTTAGGGCTGGGGAAGACTCAAAGGGAGGAAGATTTTCAGCAGCTCAGGTGGGCTTCATTCCCTCCCCTACCCCACCCCACCCCCGTGCCAGATTCTTTCTTATGGCATTGAGGTCTCTCTTCTTGGGTTCTGGAGGTTCCTTTCCCTGTGATCCTTTTCCTGAAAGTGAGCAAGAAAGCCTGGCCAGGCAGCTCTGGGGATGATGGAGGCGCCGGCTGGGGAGGGAGATGCCTCCCGGATTTGCCCTCCAGTGCTGCTCCCATGGGCACCCATGGAAATGGGGGTAGGAGGGCCCCTCTGACCACAGGCTGCTGATGGGGTTGGCACAGGCAGAGGAAGGGAGGGAACTCCTCTTCCTGGCTCTCCTCGTCAAATAGCAAACTCAGAGCAGAGCCACGGTGAAGCCTGGAGGTGAAGGAACGCCCTGCCGCCAGCAGTGGTTCAGGGCTGTGCTTGGGGACACCAAACCTGAGCCTGGGTGCTGCATGCTCTTAGGGCCAGTCCCAGCACACACTGTTCCCCCGCTGTCTGAGGCCTAGCACCTGTTGTCTAGGATCAGCGTCTACTTGCCTCTAGGCAGACACCCTGACCAATTCTCTACCCTCCCTGGCTTCTCCGTTTTCAGTTCTGCTCTTCAAACACCAAAAGCTCCTATCACTACAACCTTCCTCATATTACCTTTTCCAAGATTCTGGCTTAGCAAGTGTTAGTTACAGTTCAGGTCAAACAATGTCCTCCAAGAAGAGTTTGGGAAGACCCGTGTGTCCCAAGTCCTAATCACATCTCAGGATGGTTCTGCCACAAACTCTGAGATTCTTTCAAAAAGTGTGTATTGATCTGCTCTTGCTTTCCTAGGGCCATAAAAGAGGCAGGCTTGGCTGGGCGCAGTGGCTCAAGCCTGTAATCCCAGCACTTTGGGAGGCCGAGACGGGCGGATCACGAGGTCAGGAGATCGAGACCATCCTGGCTAACCCGGTGAAACCCCGTCTCTACTAAAAAATACAAAAAACTAGCCGGGCGAAGTGGCGGGCGCCTGTGGTCCCAGCTACTCGGGAGGCTGAGGCAGGAGAATGGCGTAAACCCGGGAGGCGGAGCTTGCAGTGAGCTGAGATCCAGCCACTGCACTCCAGCCTGGGCGACAGAGCCAGACTCAGTCTCAAAAAAAAAAAAAAAAAAAAAAGAGGCAGGCTTATGGAACCAAGTATGTTGCAACTCTGAGCTAATGGTTCCGTCTTTGGAGGCCACTCCCCGGGGTAGTTCTTAACTGACAGATGACCCCTGAGATAAGAAGAGATGTCAGCATAGTCCAGGCTTGGGGTAGGACCCTGAGCTATTTATCCCCAGCAGTCAGAAGGAAGGCTGCAGTGTCCCACGGGCACCCAGCCTCCAACTGAGCCTCAAGGAAGGGTCTGGGATGCCAGACAATACCATGGTCAGATTATGGACTTAGGAATTGCTGTGGATGCCACTGGAGGTAAGGAGGAATAGGAAATTCTGGGACTCAGGAGCTGCCCAGGCAGCCAGGCTGCCTCTGACACACCCAATCCTCATTCGGATTTGAGGAAAGGAGACTTGAGCGCAGGGGAAAGGCACCCAGGAGCCTGTGAGTCGTGCCTAAGCCTCTGGATCCCACATCTGAGGAAACGACTTAATGTCGGCTTTGAGTGGTGCTACCACTGTCGCCTCTGAGGTTTAACCGAGGCACGATTGTTGCTGATTGAAAACATGAGACCTAATTCCAGCCCCCCCTCCCTCCAGTGGCAGGCGGAGGCTCCACATCCATTTCCTGCCTTGGTCAGAACTGGCTCCAGAACGGGACAGGCCTGCCCGTGGCTCCAACTTGGGGAGGCTGAGATGGATAAAGACACCGATGGAGAGGGATCCAAGGGAAACCAAGGATGGATGTGAAGAGCTGGTGCCCCCTGCCACCCATCCAGGTCCTCCCAAATCCCAGGCTCATGCCAAGGGAGGGTGTAGGTGGTCGTTAGTGTAAGTCAATCCTGTGTCTGTGATGCTGAAAAAACTGTACAAATGCCTATCACCTCTCTGGGGACAGCCCTGCTCCCCAGCCATTCCCTACAAGAAGTCACCACCCTTACACAACCACTTTCCCCCAGTCTTGGAGATGGTCAGCTCTGCAGAGCTCACAGAAAAGCAAAGATATATAGGGTGTTATTAGACAGATCCTAGCAAAGGGCAGGTTTAACCAATGCCCTCACATTTTATAACTGAAATTCAGAGAGGTTAAGCAACCTCACAGAACAAGATCTAGTCTGCAACTCTTTTCTTCTTGGTTTTTGGGAACGGGTCTTACTCTGTCACTCAGGCCAGAATGCAGTAATGCAATCATAGCTCACTGTAACCTGTAACTCCTGTGCTCAAGTGATCCTCCCACCTCAGCCTCCCAAGTAGCTAGGACTATAGGCACATGCCTAGCTTTTTTTTTTTTTTTTAAGAGACATAGTCTCACTATGTTGCCCAGGCTGGTATTGAACTCCTGGCCCTGGCCCCAAGGGATCTTCTCGTCTTGGCCTCCTGAAGTACTGGAAATATAGACTTGAGCCACGGCACCGAGCCTAGTTTGCAACTCTTGACTCCTGATTCCTGAGTGCTCCTTCTCTGACACCAGAATTTTCCAGAAGGTCTCTGAAAGAGATCAAGAAATAAGTAGCTCTGATCCAACTATTAAAAAATCAGCTTCAGGCCAGGCTCAGTGGCTCATGCCTTTAATCCCAGCACTCTGGAAGGCTGAGGTGGGCAGATCACTTGAGCTCAGCAGTTCAAGACCAGCCTGGCCAACATGGTGAAACTCTGTCTCTATTAGAAATACAAAATCTAGCTGGGCATGGTGGCACATGCCTGTAGTCCCAGCATGCGCCACCACATCCAGAGTTCCGAGAATCGCTTGAACCCAGGAGGCAGAGGTCGTAGTGAGCTGAGATCATGCCACTACACTCCAGCCTGGGCAACAGAGCGAGACTCCGTATTTTTTGTTTTAATAAGCTTCAAAATTGTAATAGGTGAATAGTCAATGTGGCTGTTTGCAGATAAACACACCAACATGTCATTTCATTTAGCATGATCCTAAGGGCCATGCCTCATGGAGAGCCATCCTCATACTTTTCTGTTTCCCCCCCAGTCTGCTCCCCTGAGAAATGAAACCACTTCCTGGCCTCAGAGCAACGCCTTGAGGTTGCCATGGTAAGACATATGTGCGGTCGTGTCTCACCAATCCTGAAATCACCTCTCCAGCTGATGGTCAAGGACAGCGAAGTGAAAAAGACCCCCACACAGCCACTGTAGACCTCACAACGTCCGGGTTCCAAAGTTCATGCCAAGCAGTCACAGAAAGGCCTTTCAGACTCATTTGGATTCTTTTCATCCTTGCTTCACCAACAGCTCTAACAGACTTACCCTTCTGAATTTTTGTTGTTGTTATTATCACTACTTTTTTTTTAGTCCCTGGAATATTGGAAGCAGGCAACAAATTAGAAAAAAAGATATTGAACTGCTAGTGATAGGCATACTGGGAATCAAAAAAGGGATGGTTAGCTGAGAGACACAGGACAGCAACAAAAGCACAAATAGGAATCCCAGAAGCATGGAAATCTGGAGTCATTTTAGTATAGAGATAAATAGCCATGTACATTTCAGTAGACCTGAAGGTATCACAATGTTCCTGAGTCATCAAACATAATTTCTATAAAAGGAGTCCTTCCATCCATCTTTCATCCCAAGAATAATGGCACAGCCTCATCCAGTTCATAGGATTTTTACTCCTATAAGTCCAGTAAGTTGTTTTCAATATCAAGAATGAGATTCTCCCTAGGGAATCTAGCCTGTGTTGGCTCTTCCTCTTCACATGCACTGCAGACATTCAGAGGCAACAGACAGAAGCTCTCTGCATTCCCATTCCCTTAGCAGAAAAGAATATGACTGTAAATTAGCATAAAGATTCTTCAGAGACAAGGCACAGAAACAGTGTATGCAGAATATTGGAGGAATGTCCAAAACACTTGAGCACGAACCGTTTCCAAGCTCCCATAAGCAGCTGAGCTGCTTCTATTTATCTACAAATAACCAACATGCTCCAGATAATCTTTCTTCCTTATTTATTAAAGGAGGCCCAAAGAGCCCCTCTAGGCCACTGGTGACTGATTACACCAATGGGTGGATAGATGGTAAATAAATAAACCTGGTGACATAGCTGGAGTTATTTGAAAATAACAGATCACTTTCGTTAAATACAGCCCTACAGCCCTATACAGACTTTCACTGATTTATACATTCCCCCCCAAGAAATCTGCACCAGCGAGACCTGTGTTCATATTTATGTTTCAGATCATTTTAGCTGCTTATATTTTAAGATGACATCCAATATTTAGATGAAAAGTCAAGAACCCATCATGTTGAAGCATTTGAGTATCCAGATGGTTGGCATCAGTAGATATAAGCCTTGTGTATCCATTCATTGAACAAATATTTATTAAGTGTCTGCTCCACGCCCGGCTCTCTGCTAGGCCCTAAAGATCCCAAACTGAGTAAGATTGATGACTCAGTCAACTTCACAAAACCAAATCATCTTGAAGCTTCTGCTTCAAGCAAACCATAGGAAGAAAGCAACTATAACCTGTGCCGTGCCTGCCACTGTTTCAGACACCTTTATATAATATCTCTTTTTGTTTCATGACAAATCTCCAAAAGTCAACCCTTAAACAGATGAAGAAACATACTCAGAGAGGTCAGATAAGTTGTTTAAGCCGCACATCTAGCAAGGGTCACAGCAAGAACTGGAGCCCATTTCTCCGCACAGCCCGTTAGAGTGGCCTGTGGTGGAAGGCAGAAAGCAGACTACACTGACTCTGGCCCCTGCTGCTTGCATCTCTTAAAAAAAAAAAAAAAAAAAAAAAAAGACAAGCTCTTCTGAGCCTCAGTTTCTCCATCTAGCCACTGGGATCACATGCCTCTCTCAGAGGCTAGTTGTGAAAATCAAAAGAAATCATATATGTGGGGGCTTGTGACTTTGGATCCAACATGCATTAGGTGCCAGCAAATGTTTATTACATGGATGGAGAGGATCTTCAAACTTTCCTCCACTCTCACCTCCCACCCGCAGTGGTCCTCTACACCAGCATCTGCTGACAGCAGCATCACCACACACTTCCAGAATTAGGCAGCTCACGACTTCCTGAAGCACCCTGTTTTAGAATTGAAAGGCCTCACTCACCTGGCCTCGTGTACCAAGTGTGCAGAGGACAGGAGAAGACACAGGCCACCCCTGGAAGGTGACAGTGTAGCTCTGGAGACAGTCTGGCCATTCTTGAAATATTAAAAAGCATTAAGGGGGCCGAGCATGGTGGCTCACACCTGTAATCCCAGCACTTTGGGAGGCCAAGGCAGACAAATCACCTGAGGTCAGGAGTTCGAGACCAGCCTGACCAACATGGTGACACCCTGTCTCTACTGAAAATACAAAAATTAGCCAGGTATGATGGTGGATGCCTGAAGTCCCAGCTACTCAGAAGGCTGAGGTAGGAGAATCATTTGAACCCAGAAGGTGGAGGTTGCAGTGAGCTGAGATTGTGCTACTGCGTTCCAGCCTGGGCTACAGAGTGAGACTTCGTCTTAAAAAATAAAAATTAAAAAAAAAAAAAAGCAAGCATTAGAGAACTTTCCAAGATGCATCATCTTCAAGAACATGAATGGGAGGCAGTGGAGGCGTGGCATCTCCTCCTTGGGATGCAGAAGCTGGGCCAGCCCCCAGGCCAAACAAGGGTGGCCAAGCCTCTCCCTGGATCCCGGTACTCACGGAACTAACTCTTCGTTTCCTTCATCTCACTTCTCTCTCCTGCTCAGTCACCTTTCGAGCTATTGTCCCATGTAATTTCTCAGCCAGCTAGGTATCCCAGCCTTGTGAGACACCAGTCTTGCTCTAATGTTTGGAATGTGAACCATCATGAAAAAGTAAGAATGATGAAAAAGGAGATTTTGTAACTATTCATCAGTGTCAGAGGGAGCAAAATCCTTCACATTCTACTACTCTAGCTGGATATCCCTAAAGGGTAGGTGTTTAAGCTCTTGAATCTGGCTTTTCTTTTATTTTTGAGACAGGTTCTTGCTCTGTCACCCAAGCTGGAGGGGGCAAGGGCATGATCACGGCTCACTGCAGCCCCAAAATCCTAGGCTCAAGTGATCCTCCCACCTCAGCCTCCCAAGTAGATGGGATTACAGATATGCACCACCATGCTTGCTTTTTTTTTTTTTTTTAATATATAAAAACAGAGTCTCACTATGTTGCCCAGGCTGGTCTCGAACTCCTGGCCTCAAGTAATCCTCCCGCCTTGGACTCCCAAAGTGCTGGTATTACAGGCATGAGCCACATGCCCAGCCTGAACCTGGCCTTTTAGATTACCTCCCAGCTCTATTGCTTCTAACTGGTAAACCTAGGCAAGTTATTTAACCCCTTTAAGCCTTGATTTTTCTCAACGGTAAAATAGTTCCTCCCATAAAGGACTGCAATAAAGAAAAGAGGTCAGCAATCTGTGGTTATGGGGCCAAATCTGGTTCACCATCTATTTTTGTGAAGACCTATGAGCTAAGAATGGTTTTTACATTTTAAATGATTGAAAAAAATCAAGAAAATATTTTGTGACACAGAAAAGGATATGACATTCAAATGTCAGGGTCATAAAGTTTAATTGGAATATAGCCACACACATTTGTTTACATGTTACCTGTGACTGCTTTTCTACTACTACAGCAAAGTTGAATTGTTGTAACCAAGATGTTATAGCCCACAAAGCCTAAAATATTTACTGTCTGGCTCTTTATAGAAAATGTTTGCCAACCTCTGGTAAAGAGAAAATGAAGGAATGCCTAGATGTGCCTTTAATAGAGCAAAAACCTTTAAAATGTCAGCTCTCATTTTCTTTTATTAATATCTAGCTCCTGTCCAGCCATGATATTTATGCCGCTCTGTATTTGCATCAGGATAATTTTTTAGATCATTACAAAATATGCATCCTCCTACAGAACACAGGGGAATACCTAGTGCCTAAATGGCATTGCTAACGCAGAATGCACTGACATGACCTCACAGAAAGGCGATGGAACAGAGGTCCCATCCTTCCAAATGTCATCCACTGGTTTTATCCTTATTGAAATAGACAGCACACGGATCTGGAATGGAAGCAAATAACAACCAGGTCTCCAGATTCCATCATATCACAGA